>NW_008237444.1:106432-138664 GCF_000691975.1 Corvus brachyrhynchos | reverse complement strand
TAGAATACAAACACTTAGTAACTGATTAACTTTTTCTGAAGTATGAAAACAGTTCTACAGAAGGTGATCTTCATTTAAACACTAAATAAACTTTTCAAAAAGGTAGTCTGTTTTGGTGGCAACGGCCACATGGTCTTGAGAGTTCTGATGTGAACCATCCTGAGCAGAAATTTCTTCTTCACAGTTTAGTTGCTGCAGAAATCAGGATAACAGTTTTTGGTTAGCTGTCATTGGCATAGAAAATGGGCATAGGATAAGGAAAGGCAGTTTCTGGCAATCTCACAGTTTTCTCTTTTCTGGATTTAGGGATACAGCAGCTTTTATCACTTCCCCATAGTTCCCAAGGGACCATGTGGAGGTGTGTGATCCTTCAGCTGCTGGCATGCCTGCCCCTCGGTAACTCCCATGGGAAGAAGCCAGCACAACCTTGTCACCTGTGTTTAGGACCAGATTCTGACACCTGCTATGGCAAAGATGCCCCCAGGTCACTGCTCTGCAAGCAGCTGTGTGCAATAGCATTTACAACCTGAACAAGGAAGGAAGAAGAGGAATGAGAAATTCAGGATCAAACTAAAACTGCCACTAGCTACTCTCTGAACCTCTAAGACTTCATTTTCCCCCCCGATATTGAGGAGGCATATAAAATGCTGATGGTAATAGCAATTAATAGATGGGTTAAGCAACAGATGTATTTGCTTTGCATTTTCTTCAACAACTCTAATTTTTTTCTTTTTAAAATACAATTTTAATTACAAATGAGCAGTCAAAAACAATAACAACCTGGCTTTTTTTTTTTTTTTTAAATTCTCTTTTAATGCATTTATATTACCAAAAGTTATCAAGTGTCAGGTAATAGTTCTAGTTACCTCTTCAGTACACCATGCTTGTCAAATCATGATTAATTTTTTTTAACCTTTTAATCAGTTCATCAGGAAAACAGGTTGATCAGGGGTGTTTTGACATCATCTCAGTAACTGCTCTAAAATACTTTAGATGACTGGAAGGGTAGTTAGAAATATGGTGCCAATAACTTTAGAACTCATGAAAAAATGTATAGGTCATTGTTGCTTCTGTAATGCCATTTGCTCAGTGAAAAAAGAAATTACTGTTAATTAGCAGGTTATTACCATACTCTGATAATTGTGGGCTATGCAAACAATGTCAAGAATAGAAATCACATTATTTTTTCCTCCAACAAGGTGGCAGTACTGTTCCTGTATCATTTGTTGTAGGGTTGCTGTATTTTTATTAATGAATTAGGTTTACTGCCTTATAGCTGATACACAGGGGTTAAAAAGTTTACTTTGAAGTTTCAGCTGTTCTCGTTCAGTGTGATTTACACGCACACATATGCACATGGTCTCTTGAAAACATTCTAGTGTTGTGAAATTGTTTTCTTTTCCTTCTTTAGGACCAAACTGGCAAAGTAGGAGGTTGTGCAAAGGAGAAATAGGCTTTACTGACTGCAAAACCATGTAGCTCAAGAACTCCAGGCACCAAATATCACCCAGACTACAGCTGGGAGGAAAATATAAGAACTGTGACTCTAGGGGAATACTGGGAAATAGACCAAAATTAATTCCTTTTCATTATGACTAATTCCAGAAAATATCTCCTGGAAAGTGTTTAAGCACATGC
Source organism: Corvus brachyrhynchos (assembly GCF_000691975.1). Taxonomy (NCBI): domain Eukaryota; kingdom Metazoa; phylum Chordata; class Aves; order Passeriformes; family Corvidae; genus Corvus; species Corvus brachyrhynchos. Next base: position 137,026 of record NW_008237444.1, on the reverse strand, counting down.
CCCTTTGATTTCAATTGGAGTTTAGGGAACCTTACAAGAACTGAGTTGGCAAATTTTCACCTCATGAGTGTATTTTAATGTTTTGAAAGTATACATGCTCGAAATGTCTAGAAAACACAAAGTTAGTTCCTGTTTCTGTTTATGCATGTAATGGTTTCTCATTGTTTTTAAATCATTTTATAGAAAATGAGAAAAAATAAGGTTTGTAAAATATCAGGTATCTGCACTGCAAAATCTAAAGGATGATTCTAAAATCTACTGAAGTGAAACCATACTTACTGAAATCCTCCATTGTTATAGAATCATGGAACATTTCCCTGGAAGAGAACTGGTTTTATTCCTCCAAAAGTCATTGGAATTTTCCTAGAATAAATGTGAACAAGATGTGATCCTCACCATTTTTTTTCTGCAAAATCAATAACAAATGCCATTTATGTTTCACAGTGCTAAAGCAGACATTTCAGCTATTGTCTTCTACAGTTTTTAGCATCTTTCCTAAGCTTTGAATAGAATATTTTTTCTTGTCAGCAGCTTTGCTGTTGTCTTGGCAGCTTTCTTCACCAAAAACTGCTGAAAGTCAGAACTCCCCCTGCTCAGCTAAATTTTCTTATGTTCCAGTGCAAAGTAGGAACAATGTTTCCCTCTGTGCTGTTCTTCTCCTCCTGGTCTTTCTGCGTGTTTGGGCTGAATAAATCCTGCCACAAGTATGGCAAGGAGCAGGCAGGAGGTGACGGTCAGGATCTGATGGTTTGCAGTGGTAAGTGAAACAAATAGAGAGGCCTGACTGACTTCCCAGCATCCTGATGTCCTCACTCTTCTTCACTCTGAGCACTGTTCTCTCACGTACATTTGTTAGCAATTGCAAAAAGGCTGGGGTACAGTCAAGATCAATGTAGATCCCATACTGCATTTCTTGCGGTTCCATGCTTTTACTAACTCAAGGCAAAGGTTTTTTTTTTTTTCAGTGGATTTAAAATTGGGTCCTAAGTGATTCTGTGGCCTCAGGTGGCCAAAATCTTCTTCAGAAAGCTGTCATTGCATTGTGAAAGGAGCTACGGCACTAAGATTATTTTTAGATCACACCATATTGTACATGGCATGGTAAAAGGAAAATAAAATTTGTGTGAAGTAAGGCTTAATATCAGAAAAATGATCTGTAGCATGTAGTTATTCCTCCAGTCACTCACTGTTACTGTTAACCACAGTTTTGTTCTACAGGACCATAGTTTTTGCACTATACACCTCAGTAAGGATTAAAATGAGATACATTGAATTATGCATATCTGTTTTAGTGCTAGAATGTAATGACCCTTTGATATCTGTGATTACAAGTCTTTAAAATAATCTGAAACCTGAAATCATTATACTAAAGACATGTTGAATTTTCCCTCCCAAATTAACACTGTGAACACAGTAAAGTTGAACTTTTCCCTGCATTCCATTTTAGAAAATATTTAACAAAGATCTAGTCTCGAAATGTCAGAAAAATATAATTAAAATGTACAAGTCTCAAAAACAACATCATCAGCAACAATGACCTAAAGAAATAATTGATCCCTTAGAAATTTTGTGGAAGCGTGTTTGGGAACAGCAGAAAAGTTAAAAGCTTAACTAACATGCAGTGTAAATTCAGTAGATCAAAAATTTCATTATTACAGACTAGAGTTCTGGGTACTTCTTGCATTTTATCTAAAGATCATGTCAGATATCTGAGCTATATCTCTTGGGCAAAATATTGTATCTTCTTTTTTCTAGTGATTTGTAAATAGATGTTTAAAATGTTTTAATATTATTTATTTAAAAAAAAATATATATATATATAGAGAGAGCAAGCTTCCTTGCTTATATTCCCTCTCTCAGCTAATACCACTGCAGATTAGCACAAATTGCACTTAAACAAATGATCCTCACTCTAAGCTGCCACTTGCTGAATATGTGAATTGGTGCATGTGTCTGCATGCAATTAATTCATAAGCAGGCTAGAAATACCCTCACAGAGCTCTGTTGAGCTGTAAGTGGAAAGCAGCATAAGACACCATCGTAACAGAGTGTATTTCAGTCACAAATAATGACACTTAGTACAGTGCCTCAAACACACCAGCTTCATGTCCATTACTGTGTGCCAAATGTGCAGGCTTGAGTGCAAAGATGTGGCAGCAGCACTTCTGCAGCACAGTGATGGGCTGATTTACTTGGATTGGAAGTTAGTTTCTTCAAGTGTTAGTGCTCTAGTAAACCATGCAGTTACTTTTCATCATTGAGTTGACAGTTTAAGTAAGTTGGCATTTTGAATGAACTAAATAATCACTCAGTTGCTAATTTTAACTTTAAATTCAGCTCAAAGGTTTACTTCAAAAGATGGTAAGTTTGGCATAAAATACGAATACTGTTGAAGTTGGCTGCAAACACTCACTCCTCATCTTCAGTATGACCAGGATTAAAAAATAGCCCTTTTTCCCTTGTACCCTATGATCTCTATGAGCCTGACCCAGGAAGGTTGTGTTAATTATTCTGCATCTTACTCAGCTAGCATCAGTCATTCTGTCTAAATCTCTGCCATAACTTGCATGGGGAAGAAAGCCCCAGTTCCGCTTTTTTTTTTTTTTTTTTTTTTTTGGTACTGCTCTTTTGCCAGCTGACTGAAAGGGAACCTATTAAAAATATAAAATTTGAAAATTTGGTTAAAAACCAAAATGGTTTTCTATTTCCTTTCCTGGAAATATCTAGAAAAATACAGTCAGTGTTTTATGATTTCATTATCTGGCTAACAGTCCATTTTATTGCACAGCAAATGGTCAGAGTTTACCTTCCCGTGCATTCACAGGCTTTCTTTTACAACTTATATCTGATTTAGAATCACTCTCACAGGCTTCAGTGAATTTAGATTATTTCTCTAGATCTGATCAATTTTCAAGACTCTATGCTCATGTATGAACAGTTTTGCATTTCAGTGGAGTTTGGTTTTGGTCTGGGTCTTTTTTGTTTTGTTTTTGAAGTGGGCAGAGTCTGAGATTAATAGGATTAATAGCTGTCGATGAGCATGTATAATTACATGGTTATAGCAGCAATGTTTGCAGAACTGGCACAGGATATTTTGAAAAGTGTGCCTTTTGCTCATGAAAATGGTAAAAGTTTATCTGGGCATAGAAGCCATGATTTCTGTGAGAGGAAGCAGGGCCAGTTCTGAATGGCATTACTCATTCAGAAACCGAGTAGGCTCTGGGGACTATTTGCATGAGAAACGACTGCTCCTTACATGGGGAAGGACTGTAGAAAGAAGGCTACACAGACTCAATTCCTGACACATCTGACATATTGATTAAGGCCTTTTATGAATTGAGAACTTGGTTTCAGCCAGCTATTAACACGTTAGGCATTATTAGTTGCTCTGCAGTTCTACAAGCAATGTGTTGGAAAAAGGAGGGGATATGTCCTTTGCTTGGTGTCTTTTCTTTTGCAGAGAAAGTGTGAGGAATATGTGAAAAATCTGCAAGCTCCACACCTAACAAAGAGAGTCCTCCAGTTAAGGCAGCATGTAAAAGTACTGCAAAACCCCTGTCTGCAGGTCCCTTTGGAATGGCATCAGAACAGCTTTGCCTTGTCCACCATGTGGTGCCGGAGACTGGGCAATGCTGCACCAGATATAGCAGGAGAGGCTCTCCTTTCAGGGTTATGAAATAATGCTCCATCAGCTGGGACATGGACATGAGAAACATCAAACCAAGGCAGGAATGATCAAGTCCAAGCAAAGATTTCTGTGTCCAAACTAAAGTGGGTTTATATTAGAGAGGAGTCTCATGATAATCCAAGTGTGGCCCTAGAGATGCAGCACAAACAGAACAGCACTCACTGAAGGCAGGGAGACAGAGGTAATTTCAACAGATGGTTTGACTTGCTCTGTCCCAACCACCTCTAACGTGAAAAGAGATGTAATTGGCAGGCTACTGTAACTGAGGCTGGTCCCTCAGAGCTTTTCACTTGTGCAACAAGCCATGAAGCAGCACAGAAAATGAAACTGGAAGAGCTACTGGTATCTATTCTTGCTCATCTTCTTTCCTCAGGTTATGAGGAAAGAATGTTGTATGTTGTGCAGATGACAGCCTCGTCCTCCTGAGCAGGTACATGGTAAAACACAGGCTGTTAATTCTGGGGGATAATGTTAAATAAACTTCTTGTACAGCTAGAAAATACACGTTGGCTCTTTCCCCAGAATGTTTAATCCTAATGAGAAATGGGAGCTCTAAGTTTTCAGGAAGGCACTTAGGGAAGAGGAAACTAGAAAACAAAGGCTGTATGCTAAAATTCTTCTGCCTCAAGAAGTCCAAGGGAAAGTGGGATATTGTAATGCTCAGAAGGTCTGATACAGCTAAACTGGTGCTTTGAGCAGGGGCCAGAGTCCGCTTCCTCACTGTCAGATCATAAGACACAGAGAAGTCCTTGACTTAAGGTAAGCTGTGCTCAGCAACAATCTAAACATCAATGTGTTGTCAACATTATTCTCATACTGAATCCAAAACACAACACTGTACCAGCTACTAGGAGGAAAATGAACTCTATCCCAGCTAAACCCAGGGAGGCAACAAATGAGGGGATAATCTAAGGGATGATCCAGATCACGGCAAGATGCCAGCAGAGTAATTGGAGTCATGCCCCATCAGTAGAATCCTTACCCACTGTTTATTTCAATCCTTCACAGTGTTTACAGAGCAATGTGTCTGGTACACATAGTATCCAATAAAATTTTAAATTTTATTCCCATGCAATAGGACGAAAAGCAATGTGCAAGGAAGCAAGCTGTAGTGGGCCAAAGGGATTAAGTAGTGATGATGCAGTGTCTCATTATGAGAATATGCTGTCTCTATTCCAACAATAGAATTAAGCAAACTTCTAGATAGAAAAATAAGGAGGTTTGTGGCCCTACAAAAATACATAAAAATATGACAAGATAAGAAATAACAAGGTTTTACTAAGAATATAAAGGTACCAGTTCTGAGCCAGGGAAGACACTGTGCGATATCATTATAAGTTCTGCTAAACTGGAGCTGGAACTCTGCTTTCACTGAAGTGGGAATGTGAGCCCACCCTCTTTGACCAGTGACCTTCATCTGGCTGTGGCCACCCAAACGCACATGTTGATTTGGACTGAGCAGAATTCAAGAGGAATGTTCACTCAGAAATACTTGAATGTTTTCCATTAGGAGGAGAGCATTGTCAAGATGCTTCATATGCTGGAATATTCTTGTTCTAAAAAAAAAAAAAAAAACAAAAACAAAAAACAACCAGGCTTGTTCTCAGAAACCTTCCAGATAGAGCAAGAGTGCTGTGTTCAGTCAGCTCTGCAATGTGCATGCACATCCTTTGGCCTGAGAAACCCCTCTCTATTCCTTCTTTTATTCACTAGACCCTCTACATTTCTTGTGCTGTTTTCCTGCCCTATATGAAAGGGCAAAGGCAGGAGAGTTCTGACCATGCTGCTTACCTGAGCATCAGCCTGCTATCCTCTAAAGCAGCCTCTGGTGGGAGTTCATGATTCTGTGCTCAAGACTGTGCCAGAGACAGAGTTTTCTCCTTAAATGAAGAATTCTCAGGCCCCAAGTTGTTCTCAGCACACAAAAGGGTTGATCAGACTGGTTTTATGACCTGCTAGAATATACACAATGCCTTTGATGTGCCTTGTCACTCTGAGCCTATCTGTGAGAGGTAGAAAAACTCAATTATACTTCAGACCAAGCTGTGAAATTATTCATAGCTTTGATAATTGTGGTACCTGTAGTCAAGTGAATGAATCCAACTCTGAGGATGTGATTCTGATCTGCTGCTTACCACTGCAAACCCAGATCATTTATGGAGTTACCTAGGAATATAACATTCTCAAGGGAAGTATTTGGGTACAAATACTTGTAGATAATGGCTTGGGATTTCAATTCCAAAGTTACAGCTAACTTTCTTGATAACTTCTGTCATACTTTCCTATTTTTTTTCCTCATTTACTAAGCAAGGAATGTGTCCCTCAAAAGTGTGATACTGACAATTAGCTTCTCTTTGCTGAATACTTATGATCATCATTAACTGTCATGAGGCATTTAATAAAGCATAAATATGGCAGTAGTGACATCTTAACAAGTCTTTTTTACATTTGAGCAAGAAACTATTTATGCGGATGTGCATATATGCGTGTTGCAGTTTTAGTTTACCTCTGAGTCTTGAAGCTATTTTTTAAGTGAATATAAATTCCTAAAGAAATCAGCAGTAGTCTGTGGTTCATTTGAAGCCAGGGGGACAAAGAACAAGGGGTTACAGCAAAACTAATAGCAAACACCAATACTTTTGAAAGACTTAGCCCCCTGGCATTTCTGATGGAGATTTAATTTTGACATTCCATTGACATGTTTTTCTTTTAAGATGCTCTACAGCTAAGTACAGCTCATATGAACATCTGTTCACCACTATAAAAGTTTATAGTGACCTGTGAATTTGAAATTTAAATCAGGTAACATTTCAGGTTATAACTTTTAGATTAAAAAGAGACAGCTCGGCATTGTAAATGAACATGTTGGCAGAATTGTTGGAGCATAACTACCTTATTTTTTTTACCTTGAAACAAAAAGCATATGGGATTGGTGTTAGCCAATGGCATTTTCTCAGGGTACAATTATATACATCTGTTATTGCAATAAACTGTTCTTAGCAAGATGCATCTGCTGGCAGAAAATTTTCCAAAATTAATATTAGCATATAAACCTGCTTTTTTATTGATACTAATTTTTTCTATTCCAAATGTCCTTCATATTTTTCAGCTGCCTCCTGCTATTTTGCTTCATTCTGCTTATGGCTTCTCTGATGAAGAGCCATACGGAACCAAATCCTGTTCGCTCACACAACCAGCTCCATCTGTCTTACTATGTAGACTTAGGCTATGTTTTCACTGTCAAAAAATATTTTTTTTTACAGTGAGATAACTGGATGCATTAGCTAGCTTTCTATCAAATCCCAATGACAATGAAATTTTTGACCATGATGTAGGTAGGTGAGGTCAGGCTTTAATGTTAACCTCACCTAGTTATGGAGTGGTAGAAAAGAAAATTACTCATACCTTGTCTCTGTTATGACCTTAAATTGAGACAACTAATGACCATTAGTTACTTGGCTATAAGATAACCACTGTTTTTTAAAAAGAATTGAAAAAACCCCCAAAACATAATTTGCTAGAAATCATTGCAATTTCATTGGTGTCATACAGTTTGTAGTCTTGTATCACTCAAGTAATGAGATTTAATAAGTTGAAAGTGCTTTCCAACTACTGCTCCCTGCTGTTATTTAAACTGTGTTCCTACTTCATGTTGGCGTGGAAGTAATGCACAAGAAAGGAAGTCCAGTTAAACGTTGGTCATTGATACAGACTATAATGTGGGGCATACCAATGGAGAAAACTGCAAAACATGTTATGATTTTGTGTATCTGTTTTTCTATATCCTATATTTAACATCTTTCTCATGCATTTGAATCTCAGGAGGCTGAGCTGCAAGAGTCCCTGTTACATGAAAGTTACAGTAAATTTTTCTCTGTTTTGATTACTTTAGAGACATATATGTGAAAATGTTTACACTGATTTTACATGGACTGTTGACTGAACTATGGGAATATTTTCTCCCAAAACTAGACGGCATGAATCGAGAAAATTTATTTTATTACCATTTCTTAAATGAGTGTTAGTTTGTTAGTCCTATAAAATTTCCTGCTCCTACTCACCTATGGCTCCATCACAGATTCAGACCTTGTCAAGTTTACCAAAGAAAAATTTTACATCTTCAGATGCATTTTTGTTAAACTATACATTATATGAAGAAGCAGCTAAACAATATACAAAATTATTCTCAAGGTACTTCAGGCAACATGATTAGCATGACATTTTATATCCAACTCTCTAACTTAGGAAAATTCCCACTAATCTTTTGAAAATATATTTGCTATTTTGCACTGATTAAGTTGAAAATTCTGTGTGACTTCTGCCTTTTAAAAATATGTGAGAAAATATGAAAAAAAGTAGTGCTTGTTTTTTTTTTTCTTTTTCCAGGGAGGTCATACAATGTAGAGAGTACTTGCACTGTGAGCTGGTTACCTTTCTGATCACTGTGTTCTCTGGGAAGGGAAGTGACATGCCCCCCATATTATGCGTATTTGTTCCTCTTCCTCACTCTGTGCTTCTCAACCCTAACTTGCCCAAATCAAGCTTCCAATTTCACTTTCAGATTTTCTCTATCCCTTTTTCAAGCTCTTTCTTATACCTGTCTTTCATTTCCATATTTGCTCAGGACTACCTCTGTCACATAGTCCAAAAGAAGGAACAAAAAATGCATGCTTCTTCCAGCTTTCAAACTTTTCCTAAACACTGCAGCCAGAGTTCAGATGAGGAAGAGCAGATTATTGCTGCGGCAGAGAAGTCTAATAGACTGCAATCTAATGACTGCAAAAACAAACAGGAAGTCTACCGCACCTGTGAGTGGAAGCAAAGAGATGCTTTTCAATACCCATATGTCCCTCACAAACTCTGAGAATACACTATAAAGAAAAACAGGGCTAAAACTAAAAGGTTGATCTGCCATAAATTTTGCAGATGAACTACCTAAAATGATTAGTAATATTGATGGAATATAAGATAACTGGATAGATTTTTGTGTATTTTTGCATGGTAGAGGAAGTTATATTCAGACTTATCATACTCAGCACACTGCGTGTTGACCTGACTGACCCAGAATTACTGATGTAGCTGGAATAATACAGAAGCAACTGTCATGATAAAATGTACAGTAATAGCACCAATGTGGCACAGCTGAAAACCAGAAGTGAATTCCAAAACTGGACGGTATTCTTTCATCGTCATGAGCTCCATAAAGCTCAGCTTCATGTGATCAACTGCCATATTCTTTAAAGGGATGACATTTGAACTAAAGTACTTTCAAGACTAGTGCTGTGGAAAAAGATGTGCTTGACTAACAGAACAGTCTATGAAAAACTGGTGCCAGTTGACAACCGTTAGTTCTTTAAATGTTAAAAAGAGAAAAAACCAAAGGAATCCTGGAAATCCAGGGCATGGGCAATGGGCAGACTGCCTCTGGACTCCAGAAAGCATGAAGACACAAGTTCAGCTTGACAACTAGGTAGACATCCAAAGACTGGGACTGTTGACCAGGGCTGTGTTACTCATACCCCATATGTTACTTTTTATTATGATAAGCTACTTATAAAGCCTAAATGGCTGTAAAGACCTTAATTCCCTTGAATATGCATACAGTAGGGTATTAAGTTTGTACAATATGTAGTGTACTTGTAAAACAGGATTTCACTCGACGTGGCCTCTTAAATTGCCACTATACAAGCATTGTGAAATTAGTCTTGAATGACTGCAATTGCCTTTCAAGAATTCTAGATTTTGAGAAAAAGTAGGAAATACACCACAATAACTAATAATTAGTTTTCCTCGCACTCTTTCTGCTAACTCTGTTTTCGTCTCCCTGAATAGAGATGAAACTTTTATCCCTGCACAGAGAATTGCACCACAGTTCCCTATATGTCCCAAATATGTAAACAAGAACATTCAGCCCTTTTTCTATTTACTAATTCTGTTATACCTTAAGAGGTCTGCAGGCCATGTATTCCTAATTAGATGTTTCTTAAATCTATGTAACTTGAAGAAAATTAGAGTAAATTTTAAAATGGAATAATAAGCGATACTGGTTTTTGAGAACTAAAGTATTTGATATCAGTTGGGACTGGGTCAGAGGTTTTAAGAAAGGCTGGCATTTTCAAATATGGGAGATATAAAATGTTTCAGTATTTATCTTTCTCCTAACATCCTTCTATTCCTTATCAGAAGAAAAAAGTCATATCACTTGCATCTGGAAAGAGAGGGGAAGAGGAAAAAGAGGGAGTTGGTGTATATGATTTGAGAGATCTAATATATAATTACCACTGAAGAACTTTCAAGTCATTTAACCTCGTGGGAAGGTTTATTTTTTGATCTTGCTTAGTCTCTGCATTAATTCTCTTTATGTTTACTTCCAGCAATAGTTGCCTAAGCCTCCACTTACACTTGCATTCAAAACTGCAAGGCAGTAAGTTCCACCTTGATAATATGCTGGAATAAGAAATTCCTACCATACTACATCTTTCCATGGAAAAATGTTAAGACTGTTGTCCTAAATCTAGTATTAGGGTCTGATAAAAAATAATTGCATTAAGAAGTACAATGGCTGATAGTAAAATAAACTTTTTTTTTTTTTAACTATATTTTTAATGTGGATGAAGAAGTTTAGTGTGAATTGAAAGGGCATGTGAAATAAAGTACAGTGACAACCAACCACGCAGGCATATGACTAACAGTTCCCCCCTCAACAAAATAGAAAATTTTTAGTTTTGACTACATGAGGTATTTCCTAGCTCAAAATAGGAGGGTAATTTATATTCTTGAAAATATCTGCTAGAAATGTTAGTATTTTTGCATGCTTTTGCAAAAGAGTATACTAGTTTGATAAAAGGAGCAGCCAAAGAACATTCTGTATTGTAGTGGTTTTTCAACTTTCTCCAAATTTATGCTAGATGAAAATAGTCTTGGGATTCTTGTGGATCAGGTTCTAGTGACCGCAAGTGATCCCGTACAAACTCACAAACAGATCCAATGTTACTTACTTTGTATTAGTTTCACACACCATAGGCATATGTGGATTTGTCAGAATTATTTTGTTTCACAGTAACAAACCAAACCATAAACAAATTTTTATGGAAAAAATAAGCATAAATAAATGTTATGGAAGCTCCTGGAATTTAGCAGACTGTAGAGATTCATGACAGTGTATGTTGGTATTGTCTGGGATAGAGTTAATTTTCTTCACAAGTGTAGGGCTGTGTTTTGGGCTTGTGCTGAAAACAGTGTTGATAACCCAGGGATGTTTTCTTACTGCTGATCAGGGCTTGCACAGAGCCAAGGTCTTTTCTGCTCCTCGCACACCCCAGCACTGCAGAAGAAGCTGGGAGGGGACACAGCTGGGACAGCTGATCCCATCTGACCAAAGGGATATTGCAGACCATATGGTGTCGTGCTCAGCCCACAAAGCTGGGGGAAGAAAGAGGAAGCAGGGAATATTAGGAGTGATGTTGTTTATCTTCCTAAGACACCATTACGTGTGATGAAACCTGGCTTTCCTAGAGATGGCTGAACATCTCCCTGCCAATGGAAGTGGTGAATAAATTCCTTGTTTCACTTTGTTTGTGTGAAAGCTGTGAGTGTTCTCACACTTTTACCCAATTCTGTCCCCCATCCCACTTGGGATGAGTGAGTGAGCAGCTGTGCAGAGCTGTGTTTCCATCTGGGGTTAAACCATGACACAGTGAAATATAGACTATGAAAAATACATTCACAGCCTTAAAGACAAAACAGTGGTTAAATGCCTTGAAAGGACTGTGTTTGAACCAACAAATACTTGTACATTTCACCTATAAAAGGTCTGTTACTTACGCCCAAGAATAAGAAATGCCTCTCCTTGTTGCTCTTCATGCACCTCCAGACTGCTTTATAGGAAACATGATGCTTCCTTTGATTGATGCAGTCAATCTCTGTTCTCAGCATTTGCCATTAAAATTTAAATTCTTGCTAAAATGTGCAACTCTGTAAAGTGGGCACAGAAAGCGCTGGTGTATACTAAGGCAGCAGTTCATCTGCCTACTCATGGTTTCTAGTACTATTTCCCGTGTACTCTTTTGTACTTGTGCTGCTGCTCCAGACAGATTTGGGGCTTAAGGTGGTCCTGTATCATATCATATGACCCTACCGATGTCTTAGATACCTGAAGTCACCTAAATTCACACCAGTGTTGACATTTTGTTACAACGTGTAAATGTTAGAAACTGGGAAGATCTTTCCAAAGAGCTTTTTCCAGCAGGAAATGCAGTGCCCCTAACAAGGAAAACAAGCAGCCTCATCCCTGGTATAACTTGATCTCTTTCCTGCTTCTATTTTAAATTCTTTGAAAATGGAAAAAAAACTAAGTTAAACAGTGTGGATGCTATTGCTAGAACAAAATAAAAATTTAAAACCTTATACAAATATAGTACAAGAAAACAGGAACTCTCCTGCTTTAAGTGTTCTTAGTGAGGGCTTAGTGGAGCTCTGTAAAAAGGATATAGAGTTGCTTCACCATCTTGAATTATGGAACTGGATTCAGGTGGTATCTTGCATTAAAATATATATCTGAGCTTCAGCTGCAATTTACTGCACAGCTGAAGAGGAGGAAAAGCAACAAAATAAAGTGCTAGGAACTGTCACGAAAACACAGAGGAATACACAAACATCCGTTAACTTCAGACCAACACTTGGGGTAAGAAATAAATCTAGACAGTCATGTCTCATGTTAATATTGGGACAATTAAATTGAAAAAATCCTCCGCATAATTTTTGACAGCAGGAAGCTACTAGACGAGCATTCCTTCTCACTTATGGGAATCTGTCAAGGAGGCGTTGGATGGACATGGGAGGGTGGAGGACACTGCTACATCCTGGGGACCTGCTGCATATAGCTGAGAGAATTCATCACCTTTAAAACTCTCCCTAGTAAGGTCTGTTCAGAGCTATTATATTAAAGCGGTAAAAAGCTAGAAGGTGGAGAAATAAGTTCAACAGAAAAAATTTGGGCAATTGGACTTATCTCTGCTGCATAAAGAAAAGGTTGCTGAGAGACTGCTTGGGGTGAGGATAAGAAGAGACCAGGGATTTAGTTCAAAGAACACTTGAACTAGATATTTAAACATGCAGTCACATCATAAAGGTATAGATTTCAGAGGATGTTAAGGGACAGTCCTTTTAGAGAATGACACAAAAGCTACTACTACAGACTTCTTATGGAAGAATGTGTATGTGAGATAAGCTACTTAAACAAAAAGTTTTGTGACTGTAAACCGATAAATAAAAACGTTAAAATGAGCAGTGGATCATTCACACAATAAGCTCACCACATGCAAAATATTTTACTCTGTAGCATACTGAACAGCTAGATGATAGAATGATATAAAAAAGCGTGGCATTGGACATGCTAATTCAAATGAAATGGAAAAAAAGTAAATAAATTTATGAGAATTACCAAACAAACCCAGAGTAAATTTATGTAAAAGTAAAGATACTTAATCTAGAAAATAAAAATAATGTCTAAAAATGCCAGAAAAGGGAATTCAGGAGAAAATGATGGATTGTCTATTCCTATCCCAAAGGTTGTACAATCAAACGGCTCTAGAAGTTTTTATTGAAGATGCAGCAAAACACCATGTTGTAGTTACAGAATTGAGCACAGACACATGTAGATCATTCTACCTGAAAACAAATCCAAAAATCTCCATAGAGGAAGTTTAAAAAAAAACTGCTTCAAGATGTGGGTGAAAAACTAAAATGGTGCATATCATATAAATAGTATGAGATAGGTAAGGACAAGAGTGGGTGTGGTGATAACACGATTTCAGTATGCAGAAATCACTGGCACAGATAACAATTATCAAGTGATGTGCAAGCAGTACATCAAAAGACACTTTTACAGAGGAAAATTAAAACTATTGCAGGGAGAAAAAAAAATGAAGGTGCTTGCTTCTATGTAACTACTCACTGCTACTGAAAGTATGCCAAGGAATGGTTGAAGCATAACTACTGATTTCTCTTGAAAACTCTGAAACCAAAGACCAAACTCATCATGCCGGGCAAAGAGGAGAGCAGGAAATAATGCACAGGATAGCATTCTCAGCAGCTGATGGACATATATGGGCAAAGACAGTGTTTGTGAAGAGTAATGAAAAGGAAATTGGAAAAATTGATTCAGGGCTGCAAAGAACCTGAGATATTCATGTTCACACTCACCATGGAAGGGAGCATTCAGTGCTATTTCTAAGAATAAAATGATTATTTGCAATAATGTGCCTGAGTGATAAATTACTTTGCATAAATCACCAAGAAAGAAAAGCTAGATGATAGGAATGGATTTGAGACCTGTTTCCATCATGCTGCTCCTGAGGTGAACACAAATTGCTGTTGGGGAGAGACTGCCTGAACTCTTGGTCTGAAGGCAAACCAAAGGCTCTGAATGGGTAGAGAGGACAGTTGGTACAGAGATGGGTGGCTGTGTTTGCAAAACAGGTAAGATGAGGAAGGAGAATTAAGGAGTGGCAGTGAATACTTTTATGGAAGAAGAAGAAAAAATAATGATGAAGACCAGTAAAGGACTAATTGAATTTACATTACAGAAGTATGGAAATAAGGAAAGGGCAGCAGGGGATAAGGCAGCACTGGCAGATACTTGACATGTCAAGGAAAGACGACAAAAACATTGCCTCCAAGATTTGAGTTGAGAAAAATGGTGAAAAAGAATACAGGTAAGGGACCAACTACGGATGGTAGGGGTTCAGAGACAAGTAGACCAGGCAAATCAGATAAACCATCCATGTTTTCTGTATGCTTTAAAGCGGCTTAATGTTGAGGCATCTGTACTTAATTTTATACTGTGAGTTGATGTTAGGGACGGAGCCTGGAGAGCTGGCTGGATAAACGACACGTACACCAATTTGATTAAGCGTCATTCTCCCTTTATTGTTCAACTATGCCACCTTATATCTACTTTTGCAAAGATTCACGCCCAGTCCCTCTAGGCACCCTCTAATCAGCGGGGGAGCTGACCAGTGTATACCTTGCCAGGGACTCTCAGGACTGCCTGCAGCCAGGTGCTTTCCAGGCCTGCCTGCAGCCAGGGGCCTGTTCAGGGGCTTTCCCTCAGCATCCCTGGGTTGTCCAATCTTTCTAGGGGTATCATATGCCCCTGTTCCATGAGGAATCCCTTTACAAGTTGAAAGAAAGAGCAAAAAGCTGAAGAGGACACAAAGGGAGAGATGAAACAGTAAAAGCACAGCTGATGAAAGATAATGGAACCAGCAGAAAAGAAGGTTAGATGCTGGAATAGGCAAGGCACAGCCTGAATCAAAAAATCTCTAACAGGAAGGTGGTGAAAAACTGAAGAACTATAAAGGCTATGTTATATTACTGTGCATTCCTAAATTATGCAAAACCATGTATGCAGAACCAAAAAGGAACAATGAGATTCAGGTTACTCTGTAGACAAGAGGTTAGTCAGAGCTGCCTGCCCAACTGCTACTGCTCCAAACTACAGTCATCCATTACGATAAGCATAAATGAAAGACCTTGCCCTTGTATTGAACAGCTGGGTCAGAACTGTTCATGTGATCCATACAAGCAGAGATCTCTTGAAGCCTCTCTTCTATACTATATATCATCAACTAATCCTTCCATTTTTCGTTCATTATTATATCACCATAAGCACTTGTGTCAGTGAAGATCTGCCATATGGTGCAGCTTTGGCACCAGCTGTTTTTTTCAGTTATTAAGAGATAATGAACTGAAAAGTTTTCTAGTAAGATGCATACAGATGATTTAGTGGCTGCTGAAGAATGGCTAACAAGCTCTTTCAAAATTTGACAGAGTGGATGAAGTGTCTTTTAAATGATTTGTTTGTTTGTATTGTTTTTAGAGTCACAAAAAAGTAAACAATGCACTTGGTCCAACCTTCATAAGTATCTAAGAAAACCCATGATGTCTACAAGACAAAAGGACAAGAGAGACAGTTCCCATGCATTGGAACATCTTGGTAATCATGAACAACAGAGTTAGATGATCCAAAAGGAGTACTGGAGAGAGCATTTTATGGACCATTGCCCGCAACACGTGATAGTTCAGAGCTATACCATTAAACTTTAAATACAGAGTTCAGGCCAATTTGGAACATTACAAAATTCCAGACTCACTTTCCACCTCTTTTATTAGTGTGATGTGCATGTGTGTGTGAGGCAGTCACACAGCAAAAACAAAATGCATTTTGACACTGCAGAAAGTAAGAAATGGAGAGTAAGATGTTAAAAGTTAGAAAAATCCTCAGCTATCTTGGTGCTGCAAGTTGACTTAGATAAAAGCAAACAGTTAAATAGACTCCAATTCAATTCAAACAGACAGTTTTGACATTTAAATGAAATTTCCAAAGCATGTACTGTGGTTAAACAAGGAGTGTGGCTAGCTTCCAGATACATATGGTAATTGTGAGGAAGCAGTTTTATTGATGACAATCAAAGCTGGCAAGAGATTTTTGGGCCCATGAACACACAGAAAACCCAGGGCCTTTTGCATAATCTACGTCATCTTCCCTCTTCATCTAATAACTTTTCCCTTTCCTACTTTCCATCTATGTCTTTCTGTAATACTCCCTAACTTGGGTTCTAAATGCTCCTTGCCTTGATTGCATCCTCTCTTTGATTGATTGCTTCAATCTTCTCTTTTCACATCATTCTCTTTCCATAATGTTTCTACTCTAACCTTCATCATTCTCTGATATGGAGATAAACTAGAAAAACACCCCCATAATGGTCTTGCAATGACCAGCCGAATTTCCTTGTAACTTCTGTACATGACAGTGTTAAAAATACACATTTAACAACTGCCAATGATAGGACAGCTGTCAAAAAGAGGGCCCTGATTTTGATTTACACCTGAAGAATTTAGTCTGGTTTTAAGTATTGACTGTTCACAAACCATATGCGATAAACACTTAATGTTCGCCGGTATACAAATGCATATGCCTTTACTAATGTTATAAATAAGTCTCTCCAAATACAGCAAAGCTAAACAAAGTTCTTCAAAGTGTTTTTATCTTCCTGTTCCTTTTCTATAATGTCTGTCACCATTTTTATATCACAAACAGAAGTAAAGTTCAGTATCTGTCCCTATAGAGTAGCAGCTCATTTCAAAAATGGACTAAACAAGGCAGTGTCCAAAATAGTTGCTGCCTGCAATCCAAGATGAGGAAAGGCAGAACAAAAATATGAGGCTTTTATCCTACCCTACTGGAGTCAAGACTGGCTCAGATGGATCTCAGCTGCACTGAATCCAATGTCCAAGGATTCTCTCTACAGAAAGCATCTTGTTCCTGCTAATTCTGCCCACTAAACTGAAAGCCAAATCCTATTTCACTGGAAAGAGAGAGTTATTACCAGAAAGAGCTATAGGGATGCAGATCAGAAACATATTAAATCCCAAACGGACTTAACAGCAACTAGAGAGTTCGACACAAGAAAAGAATTCTCTTTGGTCTGCCCTAGCTTTGAAGCCTTAAGAGTTTCCAGGCAACCCTACAACAGTAATAGATGGAGGGTTTTTTAACTTTCTGCTCGGGAGGGTATTAAATCAGAATCTTCACTAGTTAGATCTGGAAGACAAAATAAAATCTTAGACTTACCTGACGATACAGATATACCAAAGGAGTCAAAAGAAATCCTGAATACTTTGAGATTGCTTTCCTTTTCCACAAAGAAAAAAATATGCCCTGATACAAAAGGAAGGTCAATACCCATGTAACTTCATCCACTTGCTGGCTAATATTACCACACTCCATTTTAGGCTGAACACAAGGCAGTCAGTTGTGGTCATTCACTCCTCACTTAAATTAAAAATTATTTAAATTTCAGAAAAAAGCCTCTCTTTTTGGAAGTGCTGAATTAGTTTTGATAGAGGATAGGGTATAAATTCAACTAAATGAAAGGAGATTTACCTGATGGAACATATTATAAAAAAAACCAGGTAGGAATACTTTTCAGTACATCAGTGATTTTAAGGTCGTTTGTATGGCAGACACTGAAGCTGATGCTAGAAGTTCAGTTTAAGAGAAATATTTACTTACCATGATCAACATTTGCAACAAAAAGGCCCTATAAAGAGCATATTGGTTATGCTTAAGATGAACTGAACTTTCTCTCAGTCTTTTCATTATAACCTGCTGATATTTTTGCCATGCTTGTTTCTTACTCACAAAATCAGGGAATGATACCATATTGATGCTGTGTAATGTGCATGTAGCTTCTGATGCAAATCAGAAATCAGTTCTCTAGCTTTTCTACCGAAGAACAACCTTTCAAAACTGAAGATGCTGTCTTTTGATTACAATTAAGCTTTAAGATTCCAGATCAATCTGCAATTTTATCTGTACACAATAGCTCTCTCTAGCAACTTATGTTCAGATAGTAATCTCCTTTCTCAATTGTTGTTAGAAAATACTAATTAATTCAAATTAAAATTGTGGTCTTCACACACTGAATCCACAAGCAACTGTAATTTCTAGGTGGATTGCCAAGGTACAGCTGTCATGGACTTCATTTATGATCAGCCAAATAATAGCACAGAGATTATATGAATGTATTATAGCTGTTTAAACTAAAACCAAATCCTTTAGTTTGTACACCATCACCATCAATTTCATCAAGTATTGTTTGAGCAGGTTCTCATTTTCTGCTTGTCAGTGCTAAAACTCAAGTGATCTTTGCATGGCTATCAAGGTTTCCAGAAGAAAGGAAATACCAATATACTCCAAAAATATTTAGAGAAAGCTGAATTTTTCCATGAACTTTTCCCAAGATCAGCTAGATAGCATTAGGCAACTTACCAACCTACACATCAGTCTGGTTTTTGCAGTTGACAAATTAATGAAAAACAAGGACAAAATGAACAAAAGAAATCAATCTTCACATGGCCTTTTCCATATGGATCAATTTATTAACTGTCTGAAAAGTGCTGTGGAAAAAGGTGACTGTATTATGTTTACATCTGGAGGTATGAGTGTTCACAGTCAAAACAGGGCCCTTCTCTTGTGCAGTATGCAGTAATGTGCACTGCACAGTTTAAAAAATCTCTGCAATTTTAAGAAATATGAGGCCAAGCAAATTGAATATTCTGAGAAACAGAATCCATGTAACCAAAATTATTGCCAGGGTTATACCGCTGGAACACCATTTTCAAAGACGCAAAAAGAGAAATACATCTGCCCTTAGCGGTACATGGGGGCAATATATATTAAAGCGGCAAAACCCGATGAGCACGAATGTTTTTCAGGTTATATATGGCAGTTATGTAGATAAAATACAACAATTAGAGGCCATGAGAACAAATATCAGAGAGATGTTTAAGTCACACATATACGAAGACATAAAAATAAAGATTAATTTCTTTAAGCTGAATACCATGCTGTTCAATGCTTTTCAGTAAGACTTCAGGTATCTTAGCTCCTGAAAACGTTTCTAATCCAGTGTGTAAGTGGATTTGAAGCCTTTCAATTGATAGGGAAATTTGCACCGGGTATCGTTTTTATGTACATAAATAAAGATCTCATGCCTTCTACAGATGTTATATGTAAATCATGTAAAATATTACACCTTCTCGCTTTGGCAGCAATGCTGGAAAATTCAAGACAAACAAGAAGTTTTATCTAGTCTCTTGCTCTTGTTGCAGGAAAATGTGCTGTGTAAGAGTACTGCTGGTCAGTGTTTTGCAAAGTAGTTTTGTCCATCATATTGCCTTCTTCTTTTGACTTTAAGACTTGTTCTATGGACAAGATTATCCTTAATTTCCAAAATGTCTCATAAAGTTTACTTTGTAGCATGTTAGAAAAGAATAACAGCTGAAACTTTAAAACCATTTAATCTGAATCTTAGCAGCCTAATCTGGCAACAACACAGAAAAATGAAGCATTAACTCCTTTATCAGAATTTATGTTTACTAGATAATATGCACACTTTACAGTTAGTTACTTACATTCTAGGCAACCATAATGATCTTACAATTGCATTCCTTTGGAAATATTCAGAAATTTTTTGAGAAAATAACTTCTCATCATGTTCTGTATTTGAGCATAAGTAAATTACATTCTGCTGTTTATTCTCTCAAATTTTATGCATTCTAAAAACAACGTATCACCTCTTATTTAAATTTTGATCAATCAGTTAGTACTTAGTTCTAGCCTAAGCATAAAACCTGGAAAATTTATAGGCACCTGATTTTTAGGGGGTTCATAAATAATGAATGATGCAACAGCACAGAATATAAATATTCATACTATTTTGTGTATAGAAATTAATGAATTTTGATGCTTGACCAGCTTTAGTAAAAGGGTTACTGCTACTAGCACAAACAGATCTTTAGTTAGGCTTTATGGTTATTACTAAATGTATGTTAATTTCATCTGGCTCTAAATCAAACCCACAGTCTGGAACATCACTAAATTTGGAAAAGTTTAGATCTGGTGGTAGATTTTTTATTGTGGACTATTTCTACTGTTTGTTAATAATAAGACAAACAACATAGAACACAGGACACCAATTGCTTTTCTAGCTAGCCTCCTGTGTCCATTGGGTTGAATTCCAGACAGATGGCAGAGGCGACTGGGAAGTTGGCCAGTGAGTACCCTGCAGCTACATTTCCAAATGCTTATTTCAGTGGGAAAGGGTGCATGGGAGCTAGGTTTGATGATTAGCTGACAGTAATATTTTTAAAACAAGGTTTCCAAACATTCTGCTTGTGACTTAAAGGCTGAACTGGCAGGGATGACAGACCTACCCCTCCTGCTCTCTGTCATTTACGCAGGATAGTTTGCTGCCCACACTATCTTTAAACCATCTACTGCTCTCCATAAGGAAGAGTTGTTGTCAACCACAGAATCAGTGGACCTCAAACTTGACAAATTGGAACAGTCTTCTCTCTGCCATCTTGGCAAGTTCCCATTTTGTATCAATGATCTAATCCAGTCATTCAGATTTTAAGTCCCTTTTTCAGGTGAACTTTATTTTCACGATAATCTAGTTGAACCATTCTTTGGAAATAGGAAAATTGCTCTTTCTAGAAAAATAAAACAGAATTTTTTCTTTAGACAAAATTGTGTCAACAGTGTTTAGAGATTCTTTTTTAAAGAAAAATGTAATGTATTACCAAAGACTACATGAAAAAAACAAACCCAAACAAGCAGACAAAAATCTCCCTTCCCTCCCCCAAAATTCCACAAAAGATTAAAAAAAATCACACCTGTAATACCTTATAATGTACTTAATCTAACAGAATGTGGATAAGTAACTCATGAAGAGACCCACATTTGTGTCTCTGTAAGCAATATAAACTAATCATCAAGATATTTGTTAATTCTGATATAATATCAGAGAACTGGTATAAATGAAAATATAAAATGAAGCAATTCAGTACAAAGAGTACCTGAGATGGCAAGAAAAAACCTGTGGAAAGAAAGAAATATCTACTAAAATGACTAAATCAGATTTACATCTCTTTGAATTTGAAGCGTATGTACATACTTGTAAGTGTTTTGTGTTCCCTTCCTTGAAAGACTTGGATTTGAGCAGAGACAAATTATACAGAGATAGCCCAGAATCAGCCTGTCAGTCAAATATGAGGCCATGTACAAAGAGGCTTTGGGCTGCCTTCCACTAAGGCACCTAACAGGAGCAATTATTAAAATGGAAAATACTTTTATCTGCTGCAGACTGGAAGGAAAGGTGAGGGGGTTGCTCCATACAGTTTAAGCACCTGGACTGATTAGCAATCTCAGGGTTAAAAGGACAAAATTTCACTCTCAAAATAAAAGATTGAACTCTCAGAAACATCCTGCAGAGTAGACAAATATGCCAGTAAATACATAAATAAAAATATAAGCTAGAAACATTTAAAAACCTTAGTACACCTTCCAACAGTAAGGACTCCGGAACATAAAGAAATTAAAAAGAAAATCCAAACCAAGGTTGTGTTTCATGTCGGTAGTCTCTTTTTAAATGCACACACCAAGGGTAAAAATAAATGAATATACAAATAGTGCTATAAATCTCATGTCCTAGTCAAGCTCAGCTGCTTTCCCAAAACATCTTGAAAATTTCTTAGCCATGCAGAATGATGAGATGGTTTCACCATTTAATTTTTAGACACAATTTAAAATTTAAGTACCAAATCTTGATTCTGTAAGTGATACAGGACAGGGGAAAGGTTTTGCACTCACCACTTCTTGGGGACACTTATGCCTAAGAATCTATACACTGAGTGCTGCTGAGCTAAAATACACCTCCATACACATCTGGAAATAAAGTCTGTGGTACTTCCTCAGGTGACTCACTGTTCTTAGCTGTGCTAAAACAGAGGTGCAGATTAACACAACCTCTGCTGCAGGGGCAGGGAGAGACCAGCTGCAGGGAGGACCAGTGGGACAGACCTCAGCTTCCTACTTTTGTGTAGAGGTACTATCACACTACGCGTTTTTTGAAAGTATTATTCTACTGTGGCCAAGGCTTTCCATGTCCAAACCTCACTATGCAGATTATAAGCAAAATATTAAAGGGGTAGGTGAGTAGCACCTTGCACAGCACTGCACAGTATCTGCTGACTGAGCCAAACCTGGCTCCAGGTTCCAGTGCCCGTGGAGGCTGGGTCCCTCATGTCATATGCCAAGATGCCATCTCTAATGGGCAGTTTTACAGTAGAGAAATCTGCCCTATAAATTCTTGCTAAAGATGAAACAAAATTTCACCAAGGTCACCACCTAGCTAGTTTTTCAGCTTCATAATGTAAGTTTAAGTTAGCACTGATCTTAGACTGGGTTAAGTGAAATGACTTGGATGGAAGATGTTTTGAAAGAATTTTAATTTTTTTTCCTGAAACAGAGCAAACCTAACAGTTTGAGAAGAAACACCTTACATGCAGAGCTAAATTTGTTTCCTTTTCCCAGAGCACACAGAAGATATTACTAAGGCCTACTGTGTGGATTTTTTTAAGCAATTACCTTATCTTACAGCACAGAATTTGTCACCACAAGACCATGCAGAGGAAAACTTAAAGTTACAGAAAAGATTTCACCTTTTATTTCTTTTCTTTCTCTTTTCTGTAATAAAGAGAGCACTTAAACAAAAGGAGATGGAGAAGCCACCTTGAAAAAAGTCATCATAAGACAATATCTCTTTCCTTCTGGTACCAGTTTCTCCTTGTGGAAAGAAAGAGTTAAACCATATATTAAATTTTTGGAGGAAATTTATGTAAAGGACCCAGAGTGCATTTCTATACAACTTGCAGAATTTTTAGATAGGTTATATTAAATTTCACCCAGAGAACAAACTAAAAAGGAAAATTGAATGTCCTTAACATGGAAGCAGAATACAGACATTAATGTAACCCATGTTAGCCTTCAATTCACTATTAAAAAATGCAACATTAAATAGCATTAGAATACTGGAGTGACTGTGTCAGTGCAATGCAACCTATAAGTTTGGCCTGTTAAAAAGACATCAAGGCTCACTGTATTCACTGTGTTTTACTGTGAAATTTTATCCTAAACACAGTATCTGTCAGCCTGTTTTGTGAAAAATTAGAGAGAAATATTGCTTTCCTGTTTTAAATAGAAGTATTTTGTAGTTTATATGCTATTATATTTTCATGATGAAACAGAGAAACAAATCGTGTTTTGGTGCAGAACTACTTCACCTTGGTCGTTTTCAGGATGGATGTAAGACTAATAGCTTTCAGATAGAGAACAAGGGGAAAAAAATTGAGCTTAAGATTTGGTAGTAGGGCCTTTTTGTTTGTTTTTTTTTGGTAGTTCTTTGTTGGTTTTTTTCCTGAAAATATTTCCAAGGGGAGGTTTCCAAATTGATACCATTTTCAATTGCCCCAGCATTTAGAATTATAGGAATCATACAACCGATGTACATTTCTAATAATAATGGATCCAATTCCATACTATATGTATATAGTTTTAATATTTCACCACTAAGCCTAACTCTTCTACAGCTCTTAAGGAACAAGGAACATCTGTTCCCAGCTATAAATCTCATGTCACCAGTAAATCCCACCAAGAAGATCTTGCTAGCACATTACTACAAAAGTCACAGTCGCATGCATAAAACCATTGTGTCCTGCAGAACAGCTGCAGTGTCACCTCAAACTTTTCTAAAATAGGGCAGTGTGTCAAAATATAGGCCATTTCCTTACACACGTATGTGTTCAAGACAGCAAATCCTATATAGAAGGATTCATCTTCAGACACCATGGAATACTCTAAGAAGGTGAACTTGGCTGCCAGTATAAAAGGCTGTGCTTGGTCAGCAGCCGCTCCAGCATTCCAGTGCTGTTTGATACTAAATTATTTTAATACTGTCTTTTGGTGCAACACAGGTTTCAATAATACCTATATTTGACTTCCATGTTGAGGACACTCAGTTTTCCTTTTTAGTTTGTTCCCTAAGTGAATTTTAATAGCATTTATCCATAACTTCTGAAGGCTGTATGAAAATGGGCTTCAGTTTCTTTACATTATTTTCTTCCAAAAATTAAAAACAAGAGAACACAAATCAGATATTCATATTTGAGGTAGTTCCTCAAATTATATTTCCTCAAGAAAAAGGAAACTAAGTAATTTTTGTCTGGTGGGAAGAAAAAAACGCAGGTAATATATTACAAAGCCTTATTTCCTGAATTATCTTCTTGTCACAAGACAAAATACATCTGAATAATTTTTTTTCTCAATCACTGATTAGCTTGGGGAATGCACTGGAAAAATGATTCTGTCTGTGATACTTGCATCATGTGAAATTTTAAAGTGGGTTAAGTTTGAAGCTATATTTAGAGTGGTATTACTATGGGTCTAGGACAACTGATAATCAGCTTAATTGATAGCAAAGAAGATTGAGGTTAGATATTAGATTTATCACTGTAAGGGTAATTAATGCCACAAAAAAATTATCTAATGCAGCTGTGTAAAAACGCACATTTAATGTTTTCAGAAACAGATTAAGCAAGAACCTGCACATGTGTGTCTAATCCTATCTCAGAGCACAGATGCAAGCCATATGACCTCTTGAAATTCTCTTCTTTCTTACATTTCTGTGTCTTACAGTTGTTGAAAAAAAACCCCGTTCGTAGCCCAGCGGAGGATTGTTGTTTGCAATACCTTCGGTACACTTGTTTTTCCTTGGATCTATGTTTCTACATAGCAGGGAATGAATTAAAATATTTCCCTTTCCTGCACTCTACTTTGTAGAAATTGTGACTGAAATTTGGGAAACTAACATGTGTCTTGTCCTGCTGTCTGCTGAAAAAGTTTATCTCTACTAATTCTAACAGTAATTTCAGTGCATGACTGCTAAATTACCAGAAGATTATGGAAATATGTTCTAGCATCCATGATCTGGATACCTCTGTGTCACATTTTAAATTACATTTATTTTCAGTTATGGCAATGAGATTTGCGTCTGGCTGACTACTTCTGAAGATGTTTCTGATGTAGCAGTCATAGAAGTCTGCAATTTTGGAATGGGCTGTCTCTGGAAACTATTTATCCTAGAAATGTTATTCATAGTTGAGAATACATATTCTGTGTTCCACATGAAAAAATAAAGAACTGCACAATAACTCAAGGAGACTGCAAATACAGTCTTTAGCCAGAATGAATATGTTGCAAAAGGCTACAAATGCAATGTTTTAAACTCATAAACCTACTGCATTTTGATAAATAAGACAATGGTGAAGCTGCTTCTTTCACCCCATATCTCTTTTCTTGGTGCTGTGCATTTGTGAAGGACCCCTATATATTCTGAAGCCACTCAGAGGAAGAGAAGTGGCAGCATTCAAATTTCTCAGAGAAACAGCAAGGTAACAGGCACTTAGTTGATAAATTCAAGGTATCTGAAGCTTGTTGGAACTCATGCACATGCAATAACTCAACTAATTTCATGTGGACTGGCCATCTATTTAGCACTGCCAAAGTATTTGCGACCTGTCCCTGCTGTGAACTTCCCCATGACTGTGCTATGTGACAGATGTGCCTCTATTTCTAATCAAAGCAGAATGACAGCTAAAAGCACATGCTCCTGCAACATGGAGATTACAGGGTAACACTCACACATTATATTCAATGTATTGTAAATAATTTAGCAAATATGAATAAAACAGTAGTAGTTCCCTGAATTTACTTTTCCTTTTTCATATTCAAGGTTGCAAGAAATTAAGGGTCGTGTTTTAAATATAGGAGTCTTTAGCTTCTAGGGGTTTCCCACCCATTCCAAAGCACATGTTGTGCATTTTTACACCTATAGTTCCTTAACAATGCGTAGGTAGTGCTATACACCCAAGAAGAGAGACTGCCGCTAGCCACTAGGGATTGTCATCATGAGGGCTGGTCCTTAAATATTGCTTCCATTGGTGGTTTGTACCTTAAACTGAAAAACAAGGGAGAAGTTCCTCTGCTCATGAGGCATAGTTCTCTACCTTTTTTTAATACTTTCTTTTTCTTTTATAACCTAAGGAGAATTTCTCAGAGGCAGCTATAGGTAGATAGAGGTGAAACTACCCCTCTGATCCTTTTCCTGCACACAATCCCTTTGCTAATTTCACCTATCATTCCCATAAAAGCCCTGCTCCTGTAAAAGGCATTTAGTCAGAAGATCTGAATCTGGTTCTCTCTTCAACTGGATTGGTTTCAGAATCTTTTCTGTAGAAGTCCTAGCCAGCCCAGGCTCCCAGTCTTCTTTCCCTGGGTGAGTTGATAAGCTTTAATTGTGTGGTGAGTATGACCTTAGAGTGGTGGGGTTGCCACTGGAAAGAACTGGAAAGAGACTGGTACTCCAGCCTTGCTGCTGGGAGATTTCTGTCTATTGCTTAAGATACACTTTACCTGTGTTCTATTTCTCTTTCCCCCACAATGGGAGAGGAACACAGCCCTGTGATGGATCAGCTACAGCATGTCATGACACTGAACAACTGAAGGGAAGACAACAAGCCTCAACAAGTAGGTTGTTATGAATTCTAGTCAGCTGTCAATATATATCATGATCACAAATCAATCAGACTTGGACAGAGCTTCAAGTTAACAGCCAACAGCTCATCATGAACATTTTTTTTACTTCAAGGGATTGGCATAACACACACAACGATTTCAAATTAAATAGGTCACAGCCAGACAATCTGGTATGATCAACGTTATCACAGTCCTTGTAACCACCAAGTGTTCCCTCCTGGAGCCACTACACATGCCAAAGCAGTAAGTGCCTAACACTGTTGAGAAGGAGATATTAATGTCCCTGATTTAATTAGTCATTGCTTTCTTCATCAACTGCCTCAACTCCGCTACTCTTTCCAGCTTAATTTTTTTTTTTAAGTTTGGCTTCTCAAAAAAAAGATATTTTTCTAAATGCCAAATCCACTGTTTGGCAATGTATGAAGCATGGGCCTCTGCACCTGCCTAAACAAAAGATCTGTAGAGTGGAAAAATAACAATCACACCCTTGTGTCTGGATCATTGACTGGCATCAGGAAGAAAGCTTGTTCTCTGTGCTAAGTGTAGAAAAAATTGAACTGCTGTAGTTTTCATCATAGAATGGTTTGGTTTGGAAGAGACCTTCAAAAATATCTTGTTCCAACCCCTGCACCATGGGAAGAGTCACCTTCTACTAGATCAGGTTGCTCAGAGCCCCATCCAACCTGGCCTTGAGCACCTCCAGGGATGGAGCACAAACAGCTTCTCTGGGCAGACTGTGCCAGTGCTTCACCATCTTCACAGTGAACAACGTTTTCCTGGTATCTAATGTAAACCTCCCCTATTTCCGTTTTAAGCTATTACCTATTTTTCTATAAATTTAGCTGTATGAAAATACATACAAATATAAAAATACCAAAAATAACTATATATGTAATTAGCAGTGAAGTTGTGGTAAATCCCATATAAGTCTCCTAAGCTCAGTCATGACAGAAATCCTTTTAAGATCTCTGTTTTCTGCTCTCTCTATTCCTCTCTCTCTCTGCTCAGTGTAACACCTTACTGGATCAGTCTTAAAAATATAAGCTAGCTAGAGGTTTGACTTAGGAGCCACAGAAAAGACTGGCAGCATCCCTCTGCTTTCAGCAGATGGAGAAAAGGTATCACTGTTCATCTGCAATTTTTATGCCTGAGTCTGAGTTTTATCAGAGAGATATCCATTGTTGTGATGATCCTACATGATAATCACTGCTATGGTGAGCTTCCATATGTTTATAAAAATCAATGAAGGTATCAATGAAACTAATCCAAACACAGAAGAAAGTGAAAAAAAGTAAACAGAAAATTAGAAAGACAGAAGCATTACACTGTGAGGAAAAGTTAGCAAAATTAAAATGGCTATCTTGCTAAATGATTAGCTAGCGAGACTGTAATGGCTGTGTACAAATATTTGAAAATTATTACATGCATACAAAAACTAGAGATTTAGGAGAAGAGAGGAAATAAATAGAATTCATCAGATAAACACGAAGAACATATTTGAGCAGGATATTAGCTTTTTTCATTAAAGCTCAGTCATTTTATGTTTTTGTCAGTATAATGTACAGATCCAGCAGAGGACAGATAAAAGCATGGTTACAAATCTCTGGAGTGATGCATATAAAGTCCATAAGTGGACTGAAACTTTGGAATAAATCAGCCATGCTGGGAGTGTTGGGGGGAGCAGAGAGACCTCACATCATAGTGTCTGCAATACAACCCCCTACGAAAGCATGTTTTTACCAGACCTATGTGAACAGCTGGTCACTCTGCTTTCTGCAAACAGCAGTTGAAAAAGTGTTTTGGGTTAGACTGAAAAATTCACTATGTTGTAAGTATTTATTTTTTAAACTTCTGTTTCAAATTTATTTTAAAAAGTGAATTGTAAAAAGAAGCTTTCTTTTTCAACTGAATTGACACTATTTTTTTTTTTTTTTGATTGAGATTAAAATGAAATGAAGCATGGAGGGTTTTTCTAGGCTTTCTTCCCTTGATGGCAGGCCTTGGCAAAATCAACAAGATTTTCATGTTTCTGTGAACTTCAATCTGCATTCTTCGGTAAAGGTGGTTTTAGCCAAAAAATGTGAGGACTGACATCTTGCACTGAGCTTCCTCTCTACTAGTATATGGTTTTCTGTCTGCTCCTACAGTGCAGACCCTGCTGCTTACTTACAATTGTGGCCTGCAGTTCCACAAAGGCCATGGGGTTTTTATGCCCCCTGCCCTTCATATATCAGCACAATGTACCACGAGGTGGTGGCTGTGTCACTGCAAAGCAAAGTATACTCTCTCATATACTGCAGGAAACAATCCTATTCTGGAAAAATGGAAAGAAGCTAGGTTATTCCATCTCTAATTTCTGTCACTTGCTTCCTACAAGAAGATGTATGTAAATTGTACTGGAAGTAGTGATAATCAATCTAATAGTGAAGTCCACAGGAAGCAGCATTTCCTAAAATGCAGTATACATGCATTTTACTGCATGATTCCCCCAGTAAAGCCAGGTCAAATGAATACATCCAAATCAACAGGAAAATTTAAAAAGTATGTTGAATTTCACCTAAGCAGTTGTTGTTTCTACATAAATGTGACATAATTTCTCAACAAAACCCATGAGGTTAATATGTTCCAAGTTTTATATATTACTATGACTTTAATTTCTTAAACACCAAAACTGTTTCCCTGTTAATGTTCTTCCTTTTTTTGATGTACAGTTAAAGAGTTTCAAAGTAACACTGAATTAAAGAACTACTGCAAATATTTCAGTAAATTTAGTTAGCATTTAGTTAGTCAGTTGATGGTCATCCATTTTTAAAGCACATGCACGCATCTCACCGCACCGCATGCATCTTGTTAATAGGAACAAGAAAGTGTCTTACACAAGAAATTGACTTGTACAGGATGTAAGTGGAGAATAAACTGCTATTTATGACTGAATAGATCATATGAAACAAGACCAGTGCTAGAAAACTCATTAGTGTAATTAGCAGGACATTTGTTCAGGACAGAAATAGTGAATGTGTGAGATATTAGCTCTTCAGTGATACACATTGTACCAGTAGAAGCAGAAGTAATATTTGGTTACAGAAATTTTTAAGTGATTATTTAATAAACAGTGTAAATTGCAAACTACAGGACTGGATTTCTAAACAAAAATCTTAGTGACTGAGCAGATGTTATTTAAACATTTTTAGATGCAATACCCAAGAAGAGAATGGTTAAAATTACTCTTTTGGGCAGATCTCAAAATGTTAAAAACATTAAAGCATGCAGATGGAATAAAGTAAAATAAAGGGATCAGTTCTCCTTTACTTTTAATTGCTTTTATATAGTCCATCATTTCTATTGTCTTCATTTAACAATGCTATAATATTTAACTTGAGGTGGAGAATCTGGCTACTGAAAAATGAGAATAAAAATAAATACATGGGAACTCAAGTTTCAATGAAAAATTAAACACATTTAGAAAGATCAAGCATCTTTCTTCACCTGTGTAGTGGGTTGGGTTTGTAACCGGGCGGAAACACCAATTTAGTGTAGTGGTTTGGCCCAAAATACTCATTACTGTTTATCTTCTGTGAGATAAGAATTAGGAAAAACGCAAAGCAGGCACCAAACTTGAAAGAAATTTAAAGAAGTTTATTAACAGACCTAAAAGAAGGAAAAAAAATTATACCACACCTTCAGAACTCTCCTCTTCCCTCCACCTTCCTCCCTTCTCCCACTGACAAGGTAAAAAGACAACCCTCAAGATGTTCAGTCTGTTTACCACTTCCATAATAACCTTGTTCAGTCCATTTAGAAAGAGAAGTCTCTTCTTGCTCATGCTATGAACACATTATCACAACGAGACAGCCGCCCACTTCCAAATATTGTTCAGTCCATTTAGGAAGAGGAGTCTCTCTGC
>NW_008237444.1:84336-105784 GCF_000691975.1 Corvus brachyrhynchos | reverse complement strand
GTCACAATTTTAAGTGGCTTAAAGAATTGTCCATATTCAAACTGGCCAGCTGATAAGTTCTGTCAGGTCATGGGGAGAACTGTAAGCACTCCTTTGCAAGGACATCACGTCCGGGACTATGCTTGCTAACCCATGACAACCTGTAATACCTTGTCCCCAGTGAAAAGGCAGACATACTTCAGTGATCATTCAGAACACTTCTTGGTTCACAGATATGTCCCTTCCCTGCTTGTGACATAGCAGTAGCAATTAGAAGGAGAGGGGAGAAAGGATTGATGAAAATTTGGTGTTAATTAAGGCATTCTCGGAAGAACATGTCCCCAAGCCAAAGACATTTTAGGCCAACTCTGTGGTTGTGGCAACTCAATAAAGATCTATAGAAGTTAGAAACACAATATTAATTGATACCAGTTGACTAGTTGCCTTATGAAGTTAAAGAAAATATCCCTAGGAATTATAACCATAAAATCTCTGAGTCCAAAATAAGCCTTACAGCTGTGGAAGAGTGAGGGTAAATTTCAAGTGTGGAGCAATTACCTCAGAAATGAGTCCTAGGGAGAACATCTGCACCTATCTCTGTCCGTGTGAAGGACTGAAATGAACAAAGCAGGGAACAAATGCATGTGCCTCATCACCATTCATCCCCAGATGAAAACTAGCACCAGTAGTGTGGAATTTTCTGTCTTTCAGATTGTCACTGTGATAGCAGGGAAAGGTTCAGTAAAGTGGATGAGGAAGATGAGATGAAGGAATTTCCATACACATGAGAATATCTGCTTGATAAAGTCATCTGATTGCACCAAAAGTAAAAGCAAACAAAAATTAAAAAAAAAAACGGAACAAAGCAAACCAAAAACCAGACTAAAAAAATAACTTAATGAGAATGTTTACCTGAGAAAATAACTTGTGCTGAACTGATCCTTCTAAGTGAAGTAGATGGAGGACAATGAGGGATACAAATAAGAATAAAATGCATCAGGAGTGAAAAACATTTATACATTTTTATATTCATTCTAGCCAATTTCAGTTTTCCATCAAAAATATTTTAAAATCTGCAAAACTCAGAGCAGCACAGTTCCTTTCAGAGGTCTGAGGACATTCAGGGTACTTTTTTATGGAAGAAGAAATGTCACTCAGATCTCCATGTGAGTTAAACAGTATAAGGCAATGATAACACATTTAGGTATAATATGTAATGAAAACCTTTCAGGTATAACAGAAGGATTTTGGATTGTGCCCTTCACAACATTCAGCTTTAAGATGGCAGAAGTGACCTTTTTTCCACATATAAGACCCACTGATAATGAAACTGACATCACATAAGTAACAAGAAAACACAGTTATATCTGTTCTAACAGTGTTCTCTTAGTGAACCACTGGATCATGGAAAAAATCAGAGCTGGCAAGGAAATAACAATATGATTGCAGAGGCAGCCTAGCATTCAAGGTCAGGCTGGATAGGACTCTGAGCAATCAGATCTACTTGAAGATATCTCTACTTATTGCAGGAGTGGACAGGGGGTTGGACTAGATGGCCTTTAAAGGTCCCTTCCTACCCAAACTACTCTATGACTCTGTGACTCAGAGAAATGTCAGGCTGCGGGAAGCGACTTGCCTGCACTCTGCCTCTCAGTTAAGCTCAGCCAGAACCGACTGCCACTTCAGTGTATGACACATGGTTATGCTGCTCTGTTTAATGAATAATTTCAGAGTGTGCCTGTATCTCCCCTTCACTATCTCATAAAAAATCTGTGAAAATACACGGAATATTTATGATACATATGTACATATATATATACATATATAAAACACCCCAGAGAGTCTGTTGAATTCTGCAAAAGGTTTTAACAATTGCTGTTAAGACGGTGAGTTTGATTACCAGACACCCTTTTGAAATTAGGAATAACACGGGACTAAACATTGATTTTTAGCTATTTTATCAAAATACACCAATGTGTTCTTAGCCTCAGTTGCAATGAAATGCAACAGAGCTTAAAATCTTCTCCACTGAAATCAAGATGAAACTATACTGCCTTCCAATTTAGATAGCTAAGAATAGCATAAAATCACAATGATTTAGCTAATAATTAATACTCCACAATGTTTTGATAATATAACCACATCTTTAACTTTGCTTTAGTTTTTTTCCTTTTATCTTGGGAATTATATGTTGTTTTGAAACAAAGTAGGAATTTTGCAGTAAAAAATCTAAATATTTTATTTTTAAACAAAGCATTTCAGAATCAATCTTTCTATGTTTCAAATAAACTCACACAAATTTGATTTAAAACTTTATGTAGTTGTCAAATTTTCATGTCTATATTACTTTTAAAGTCACATTTAAATCCAGGTTCCTATTTGAGCCAATCTGAGAGTTTTGGATGTCTCACTTTAGAGACAGGACCAGGTGTCTATTGTCTATAGACATTCCAAAGTCCAATCCTCAGGCATATGTGCTCTGTGTGGACTCTTCAGAAAATTTCAGTACCACTTCTTCCTTTCCTCCCATGTCTTTTCCTTCCTCACAGTTCTGGGATTTCTTGCATTCATACACTCCAATCATTTATTGTTTGTCTTCCAGCTCTTCAAAAAGACATCTGTGATGGCTTCTGCCAGCTTGTATCCTCATGTCATTGCCATGTCCTCTGATTCTAAGGGAGGATATGTTTTCCTCAACTACACCATCACTTTTCCCAAGAGAGGCATCTAATGATATGTTCTAAATTTATTCCTAAATTTATTTCTGTCTTCATCAGAGGATTCTACTAAGACTGTCTTAGGCCACACTGGCACTTGCACAGGGATTGACTATGACCTGTGACCCATCAAGCTGAGAGGTTTCTCTTAAAAATTTTGGGAATAAATGAGACACATTCCTGAAGAATACCTGCTTGATTTCCTTTACAGATTTCCTAGAAGTATGTTATTGTGACACATCTTCTATGAAGGACTTCTCTCTCTGAACTTTGATATGCAGAAATAAAATGTTTTTTAAGATAAAAGTCTTTAAATAAACTGATCAAGGCTATATGTAACTTTTTTTTCTTTTAAATGCATTTAGTATTTCATAAAATGGCATGAGTAGATGTAACACTTTCCAAAGGTTGGTTCTTCTCTGCAATAATTTATGTTGATTCTCTGTTTTCAGTGTTACCTGCTAAATCTGCTTATATGTGCATTAATTAGTTACCAAATCAGTCAATTGTCTCTATTGACATTCAATCCTCTTTACCAACACAGTATCATGATGCCATTCCTCTCATATTCTTTAAAATGCGGAGTAAATGCCCATTAGTTTTTTACCAAATATTCTTCATTTTGTACTTCTTTTAACTTTTAAAGCCATGGCATGCTCTCCTTATAGATTTCTTTTTATATCTCCTTAGATATTTCTTCTGTCGCCAATTTCAGCATCTTCTTTTGTGTATCTGTCACCTTTGGCCTTCCTTTGAACTTGGTAAAATTCAGTTTGCCTTTTTGGACCCAGAGCACTCCAGGTGATGACCTCATTTTTGCTGAATTCTCTTCGATGTTTTCTATGCCTTTCATCAATTTAAGTATGTTTTCTAAGTATCTGTAAATCATCATTACTATTTAACTGTTTTTCCCATAGTGGTACCCAGAGGTTAATCAAACTTGGCATCACTTGTGACTGGCAGAATATTAAACAAACAAGAGCTGCATTTATGCAACATGTTCAGTAGCTGGTGTCTATATTAATTGCAACACAAGCTCTTTTTGCGTTTATGTTAATTATATGCATACTCAAGTCACTTTGTATTAAACTGATCTGCGTATATGTGTCTGTTTTATGTATCTATTCATATGCCAATTTCATGACATCTCTGCATTTAATTATTAATTCTATGTATTTTATGATAATCTGAATATAATTTCCATATGGCATTTGCAATTTCCTAGCCCAACACTACAGCTGACTTCATCTTAAACATTTCTCAGCTGACAGAATGGTTCCTCAACAAAATAACCAGAAATTCTGAGCAGCTGGATAGAGTGCAGAGATCCTCTATTAAAAGCTGCCTTGGAAACCTGAAAAAGATGAAGTTTTACTCCTGTGGCTAATACACAGCTATAGTGGGTGTCTGTGCTAATCTCAGTCCCAAATCTGTAAATAGTTTTACAGGAAAACTTTCTGTCCCATGTAGCACTTTTCAGTCATAGTCAGAAATTCATTACATGTTCCCTTCATTCTTTTAATCCTTTCAGAAACAGAATATTTCATGAAGAAAAGGTATGAGGCAGTTATGCAGTACCTATTTGACAAAGGTTAGACATCCAGAACTGGTTTCTTTCTTCATATCTTTTCACACTTACAAGTTTTCTTATGATAAGCAATGACTAAGCATGCACCAGGATCATGGGTCAGAACTGCCCTGTGATATGGGGACCTGTTTTTCATTTCAAACAATCATTTCAATTCTATGTTCATAGAATCATAGAATCATAGGACGGTTTGGCTGAGAATGGGCCTTAAAGATCATCTAGTTCCAACCCCTGCACCATGGGCACGGGCACTTTCAAAGCCTCATCCAGTCTGGTCTTGAATACTTACAGGGATGGGGAATCTGCAGCCTCTCTGGGCAGCTGGTTCCAGAGTTTCACTCCCCTCACAGTAAAGGATTTCTTTCTAACATCTAATCTAAAGCTATGCTCTTTCAGTTTTTGTTAATGTAAAGAAAAAAGTTCAGACTCTCCTGTCTATGAATAGAGCAAAGCCATTAATAACTTAGATTTGCAGACTTTTAAAGTGTTCTAGAAATTGCTAATAAATTCCAATGGAGACAATAAAGAGAGAATTATTCTTCAAACAATTAGAAAAGTCAATAAGTTTTTATCATAGCCTCAAAGTCATGAGTAATTTGAAATAGTTTATACTCCTAATATGTTTACATGGTAAAGCATAATTTTTAACCTTATCAGGACAATGCACATGTGCTCATGTGCTACAAGTTTTGGATTAATCAGAATAACCCTATTTCCTAATGCCCCAAGGCAGTATCTAGGAGCTACAATGGGCAAGATTAACATTTATATATGCTGTATATCAATATTAGATATTCATATTTTAATACTTTGCAGTGTCTTAGCAAGTTTCTGTGTCATTGTATTAGCTTAGCACAATGCTGTGTGAAACAGGACTCTTCCCATCAATACTTTCATTATACTTCTGCACTAGGCAGATACAGGAGTAAGCTGCTTATACAGTATGGAGTCATATCCAGCTAATATTTTGATAGTAAGTTAGTCAAGCTTTACAGGAATATGATTCACTGTGTTGAAAACAAGTGGTAACACAGTAAATGGTTCACTTGAACAGAACCACCCACTGTACTAAAGTTAGTGTAGGAGTTGCTCCTGGAAGGGTTGTTGGAAGAAGTATGGAGGAGGTGTGGCTTTTCTATTTTGAAGCAGGAGACAAATTTTTCCCTTTACAGTTACCAGTGATTGAAATTACCACTGCCTGGAGAGTACACAGATACTATACATTTGATCTAGATAAACTGCTTTAGGAGGTCCAGTCTTTGCTGTCATGCTTTTTCACATCCTAGCAACATCTTCCATTTTTCAGCAATGGGCAGACTTTGGTAGGCTTCTAGGCTAGTACAACCACTGAGATTGAGTGAAGAACCACTTAGTATTCCATAAATTGTTCTCTGCCAAGTCACTGAAACTGATAAGGTGATTTTGGACATAGTATCAGATCATACCTACAATCATTTCAATTCCGCTGAAAGAACAAAGTGGTTCTAGGGAAAAATAAATATCTACTGCAACACTTTATAAAAATCCATACATGAAAGAATTATTATGCAGCTAATCTGGTAATTAAATATGTTTTTTCTTTTTCTTGGCCACACTGTGTTGATAAATCATTAAATGTATATTGTTAATTTCACAGCTCAGTTTTACAAAAACAGATGTTTGGACTTCTTCAACAATACTTTTCTTTCCTCTCACCCCATTTTTTCAAGGAACCTAAAGATGAAGCTAAGTGCTTGACTTACTTATAACTAGAACTAGTGAGCTTTACCCAGCCGCCTCTTCTAATGCTGCATGCATAAAATGAGTATAAATAGACAAAAAGACTCCTACATTCTTTCCTCAGTAATACCATTGCAGCAGTTCCACAGCAGACAAACTTTTTCTGTAGCTGAAGAGGAAGTAGAAGGATATGCTTCACAGGAAACAGAGCCAGAAAACATCCCTTTGGTCACACTAGATTTTCCACAACACTGCTACCAGCAGATCTCAACTGATATATTTTTCCATAGAATTTCCAGTTCCCTATCCCCTCTGCTAATCGTCTTTGTTGCTCGGTTGTTTTACTCGAATACTTGAAGTCCAAACTTACATTGCTTTTTCTTCCTTGTTAGATCTAAGAAATTTTCTTATTTCATTTGTAGTATTACGTTGAATATATTTTACAAACTATCACCTAAATACCCCAGATGTGACTTCCCCAAACCCTCCCCTCCCTGTACATGACACATCTTTTTTTTTTAATGTTCTCTCATCTTATGGCATTATTCTATAAATAATAACTATAAAACCTTTGTTGTCCTTCTGTACAGTTTTCCTGTTGATCCTATAAACATAGAGAAGAGTGAGGATTTTTTGCTAGTGTTTATTCCAGTCAATATTTAGGTGGGAGGCATACAGAAAATAGCACAGATACTCTGTACCTCTACTTCAATAGCAGAGGGAATCATGCCAACTGTTCCCTGGGGGCTGTGCAGTACAACACTACTCTGGAGAAAAAGCGTGTTTTTGAAACAGTTTGCTGATACACATAAACTGACAGAGCTACATTAGTAAAAAAATTTTATTGGAGAAGCAGTGCTTGTTGCAGCTGATGAATTTATGAACTTCACAGCCATAGCTTATTCCATTAAGCAAACTGATTTAAAGTATATTTATAAAGGGCTTTTGGTGGATGGTACATATGCCCATGTAAGAATTACTTTAAGCTCTGCAACAGTTGGTGGCTGTAGTTTTCGTAGCTGTGTCATCAAAATGTTTTTCATAGCTGTGTCATCAAAGACCTCCAAACCAATGGGATAAACTGTCTGTCATCGTACTAATGACTCTTTGCAATTTTAGGAAGAGTGTTCTGGAGGTCCTGCCTTTCTCACTACTAGGGCATTTCAGTGAACATGAGCTTTCTGTTACTACTACTTTTGCTTCAAATAACTTGACATACTTCCATCTCCATAAATTGATGCCTGCTTCTATGCGACTTTCTGAGACATCCATGCAAAACCTTGTAGATTTTCAGCTAGAAAGGCAAAAGAAAGAAACATGATGAATCTCAGAATCATTAAATCATAGAATCATTAAGGTTGGAAAAGACCTCCAAGATCAATGAGTCAAACTTTTGACTGAACACCACCATGCAAACTAAACCACCGCACTATATGCCACATCCAGTCATTTCTTGAATAGTTCCAGGGATGGTGATTCTACCATTGCCCTGGGCAGCCTGTTCCAATGACTGACCACTTTTTCACTGAACAAATTCTTCCTCATGTCCAACCTGAATCTCTCCTGGGCAGCTTGACGCCATTTTCTCTTGTCTTGTCACTGTTTACCTGGAAGAAGAGACCAACCCCCACCTGCCTAAGCCCTCCTTTCAGGCAGCTGTACAGAGTGGTAAGGTCTCCCCTGAGCCTCCTTTTCCCCAGGCTGAACATCCCCAGCTCCCTCAGCTGCTCCTCACAGGACTTGTACTCCAGACCCTTCGCCAGCCCCATTTCCCTTGTCTGGACTCGCTCCAGCACTTCAAAGCCTTTCTGGTTGTGAGGGGCCCAGAACTGGGCACAGCACTCGAGGTGTGGCCTCACCAGTGCTGAGTACAGGTGGATGGTCATTGCCCCGGTCCTGCTGTTTTCACTGTTGCTGATCCAAGCCAAGATGCCACTGGCATTTGTGACTACTGGAACACACTGCAGGCTTGTGTTCAGCCACTGTTGAACAGCACCCTCAGGTCCTTCTCCACTGGGCAGCTTTCCAACCACTCCTCCACCAGCCTGGAGAACTCCATGGGCTTGTTGTGACCCAAACACAGGACCAGGTATTTGGTCTTGTTGAAGCTGAAGCTTTTCCAGGAGAAGGCTTTAGCAGACAGTATCAAAGTCTTTACTGAAGTCCAAATAGGCGTATTCACAGACTTCCACTCATCCACCAGATGGGTCACCCAGACATAAAAGGACACCAGGCTGGTCAGGCAGGACCTGCCTTTTCTACACCCATGCTGGCTGGGCCTGGTCCCTTGGTTGTGATGTACAATCCATGTGATAGCACCCATGATAATCTGTTCTATAACTTTTCCTGGCACTGAGGTCAGGCTGACAGGCCTCTAGTACTGCAGATCCTCATCCCTCTTATAGATGGGCGTGACATTGTGTAACCTCCCAGTTAACCGACAGATAATAAATGATGGAGAGTGGCTTGGTGAGCTCTTTTGATAGTTCCCTCAGTATTCTCAAGCAGATCCCATGTGGCCCCACGGACTTGTGAGTTTTTAAGTGGCACATCAGGTCACTAACTACTTCCTCTTGGATTACAGGGGTTTTGTTCTGCTCCCCCACCCTGTGTACCAGCCCAGGGGATTGGTTGCACTAAGGATATCAGATCTTTTGTTAAGGACTAAGGTTAAAGAAGGCATTGAAGTGCCTCAGCCTTTTCCTCTTCTTTGATTACAATGTTCCCTCCAACATTCAATAAAGAATGGATATTTTCTTTGGCCCTCCTTGTGTTGTAAATTTATAAAAACACCTTTTATTATCTTTTACAGCAGTGACTGGCCAGGTTGAGTTCTAGCTGAGCTTTTGCCATTCTAGTTTTCTCTCTATGTGACCTAACGACATCCTTGTACTCTTCCTGAGTTGTCTGCCCCTTCTTCCGAAGGTCACAAGCTCTCTTTTCCCCTGAATTCCAGCACAAGCTCTCTCTTTAGCCAGGTTGGTCTTCTTTCCTGCCAGCTCATCTTTCGACACACAGGGACAACCTGCTCCTACACCTTTAAGATTTCCTTCCAAGAGGGTGTCAAACATTCCTGGACTCCTTTGTTGTAAAGGGTTGTTTCCGAAGGAACTCCCTTAATGAGTGTCCTGAACAGGCCAAAGTCTGCCTTCTGGAAGACCAAGGTAGAGGTTTTGTTGACTCCTTTCCTTACTTCACCAAGAAATGAAAACTTTATCATTTCATGGTCACTACACCCAAAATGGCCTCCAAACACCACATCTTCCCACCAGCTCACAAGCAAGTCTAGCAGGGCACTGTCCCAGTAGGCTCATTTACCATCTGTGTCAGAAAGTTCTCTTCCACACATTCCAGGAGCCTTCTAGTCTGCCTCCTCTCTGCTATGCTGAGTTTCCAGCAGATATATGGCAAGTTAAAGTCTCCCACAAGAACAAGGGCTGGCAATCATGAAACGTCACCCAACCACTGATAGAATACTTTATCTGCCTCTTCACCCTGGCTGGGTGATCTATAACAGACACCCAACAGGAAGTGTGCCTTGTTACCTTGTTTTTTACCCTGATCCTTACCC
This sequence comes from Corvus brachyrhynchos, assembly GCF_000691975.1. Taxonomy (NCBI): domain Eukaryota; kingdom Metazoa; phylum Chordata; class Aves; order Passeriformes; family Corvidae; genus Corvus; species Corvus brachyrhynchos. The sequence continues at coordinate 96,210 of NW_008237444.1, read as the reverse complement.
ATAGGCATCCAATCTTATTTTCGCTCTCCTTGAGGTCTATACAGTTGAAAACCCTCTATGTTTGTAATCATACGTACCAAAAAGGAAGGGTGGGTGAAAATTTTCGCCTGATATCCTGACACAACATAAGTACTTTTTTAGAATAACATTGAACTTGGCTCCTATCCCAAGCGAGAGTTCATCTGTTTCCTTCCAGTGTCTTTGGTTATAACTTCCTGAAGCTGAACAGCAACAGCATGTATTCCACGCAGAATCTGAACAGCTGATACGGGAGTGTGTCATTGCTTTTGAGGAATTTAACGGTCTTCAATTTTATCCTGTAAACTGTGCTTAGTGAGTGAAAGACTTGCTGCAGTAGATACTATTCTCTTTCATTATTTTATTATTATGAAAGTACTATTTGGGAAATTATTTCCTCATGTTTTTTAATAGAAACCCATATTAATAGTTCTGAGAATAGCACTGACCTCTCTCACCTGTTAAAAAAATGTGCTTTGAACCACAAATCTATGTAATAATAACTGTATGTAATAATTGCACATAACACATGTAACTGGTACCAGAAGCCTCAAGTCCAACCTCTTTTCTCCTGCCTAATAGAGTTTATTGCAATGCCCAAATTACTTCTTTGTGCATAAGTTTTGAGTTATTACTTATTTTAGCAGCATCACACACTTTCCTAGGCTCTCCTGGCACCCGGTACCCAAGGCCAGACTACAGCTTTGAATGAAGAACTAGTGCTGCCAAACAAATAGATGCAGCTCCAGACTCAGCTTCAGGATGCTGAAATACAATTTATTCCCTCTGGCATTGACCTGAACTCCCTGTACATACCTTCTGAAGACAGCTCGATGATGTTAGTAATATTTTTAAATTGTTAAAAACAGTCTAAGTCTATTTAAACATAAGCTATTCACCAACTGTCATCAAAGCAATTCTGCTTTTTCTCCATGACTGTCCAGCAGACCATGGGAACCTGCTGCACAGGCTATTTATTTTAGTCTAAAGCTAGGCCCTCAAGCTATGATCAAGCACATCCAAACAGCAGTCACAATAAATACTGGTTTACTGTCTCAGGCAATAACATGGACTCTCTTTCAGGGTGAATTTTTGAGCTGTGTCAGCAAATGCAACTCAGTAAGGAGGCATATTTCTGGCTATAAAACACCCTAGGCTAGATCTCTGGCTGTAGCTGAGGAGCTCCAAAGTACCTGCTGAGAGATGCCAGATGAAAGCCCTTTGCCTTCATCTGCACCTTGCTAAAATCCCAGCACAAGATGCAGCATCTGCAATGACTTGGTGTTCAAAGACACATAAAACAGAAGTAGATACAGCTACTTATTTTATCTTAGTGAAGGGAAAATAAAAAATAAAACAAGAAGGAAAAGAAAAAAAAGAGGCACTTGGGAGAAAAAAATGAGCTTACCCACAAAAAATAAAAGCAGTCAAAGGAACAGAAGTTGCAAATAAAATACACCTGTTCCAGTTCTGGGTCTGACAGAGGTCACTGGTGGTGTTGTGACAGTGGTTCTGCTGCTGAGGGTGGTGTGTGTAGGATAACACACCTCTGATTGCCCACGGAGCGAATTCAGTCACTCTGTGCCTTCGCTTCCTGCCCTGCTCTGTGTGAGTGACCTGTAGCATGCTGCTGCAGCTGCCAACAAGACGGTGGAAGGCAGCCAGCGATCATGAGCGCTCACACAGGTCCCCTTATTTTGCAATATTAACCTGTCTTCCCCACCATGTCAAATCAGGAGCAGCATTCTTCAGTTACTTCTCCTCTAGGTGACCTCGCACAGAATGAGAAGGGAGAAGATTGTTGTGCTGTGCACAGACATGCATGTGATCCTGCACAAGCACCTAAGCTACTTTCCCAATTTTCCTGCCTTTCCTGGGCAGCAACGAAAGTTAAGATGCTAAGAGGGAGCTCTGGGAGTTTCTTGAGGGAACGTAAATGCAATGACATAGTTGGATGCACTTTAAACTCATGTCACAGATTGACAGGCAAGTTAAGCATGCCAGCAAAGGGCTAAATGCAATGATTCTCTCATCTGTCACTATTTTCTTACAAACAGCCTTCTCACAAAGCAATAGAAGCTAAGAGATAAATTTTAAAAATCAGCATAAGTATATATATCAAGCAACCACATTAACTTCTTTCCATTTGAATGGCAAAACCCTTCTTATGCACTATTGAACCTCCAGGTTTGTGGAAAAGGTCAGACTCCAGGAGTGAAACACAGTTGCCTGGAAAGGGTATTGCAGTGCTGCTACAGAGGTTGTATTCAGACACATCTGCAAGGTTGGTACATATGATACAGGACTTCTAGGAGAGCTGCGTTGCTCTGGAGAGATTGTTGGAGGATAGAGAGAATTATTTAGAGCTTCTGAAATGATTATAGATACCTATGTTAAAATAGCTGGATCCCACCTTAGACTACTTTGTCAGAAAAGTGTTGGGGGAAAATATATTATTGGGAACAAAGGAAAAACTTTGCAATTCAGTTTGCTATTCCTGTCATTTAAAGGTTACACAGATATCTATCTATCTATCTATCTATGAGAATGTTTCTATACGTACATATACATGTGCATTTACATACATTATAACTGAAATACATACATTGTGTCTGAAAATTACTAGGGAATTTTCTGCCAGAGTGATTGGTGCAGAACGGCTTTATTGGTCACTGAATTTTACCATTAGCCGAGTAGACAGGTCTCCAACTCTGACTGTAAAGTTGGGAGGAGCTTCTTCCTCTTTCCTAGAGTTTAAAAGAAAGAGGGAAAGACATTTAACAAGTCTCAGAATCCAGAGAAAACCTTGAAAGATTTTTGATTCCCTCCTCTACCTCCACGGAAAAAGAGCATAGGCAGAAATAGGGATAAAACAATAGGGTCATAACAAATACAGTGGGCTAGAATATTACTTATACTATACATACAGAGTATGTATGTATTTTCTATTACTATCACGTGATTAGCAAAGAAAACTAAAGGCATCTTCACTGTTTATTTCAGGTAGTTTTTCTCACAAAGGAGATCATTAAAATTGTCTGAGCCCGCTGGTCCTGTTTACAGAGACTGTTTATTTGCAATTGTATTTTATGGCAGTTCTGGTAGCTGTAAGTACAGTAGACACATCTCAAACATCCAAAGAAGTGTGGACACTGACAATAACTGGGCATTTCTGTGTGGAAGTATCTTTAGCCAATTAGGAAAACACTTACCAGTTTCAAATGTAACTGTACTCGCTGTTTTCTTCTCTCTTTTCAAAACTACAGTTGCAAATAGCAAGAGGTTACTGAAATACCAATCTCATCTGCCACTAGGTCCAGAGACCACTACAACTGGGTAGGATAATCAGATGGAATAATAATACAAACCAAAACATTATTTATAGAAAAACCTTGGCTTTCAGCAAAATGACTTTGTACTGAAGACTATGAAGTCCCAATGATCCCAGCTGAAATTCTGCATGTGTAAACATTGAGAAACTGATTTCAGTGCTTATTATGGCAATATTGCATGCCTCAACAATTTTAGCATGGAAAGCTGGCAATGGAAAATTAAACCTGTCACAGTGAATTTCTATATCTAACCTGAAGGGTGATCAGATGGCATTAACCTACCATAACAGCTCACAGATATCTGTTTATTAATTTAAATAAGTGACAGCAGGTAGCTTTTTTTTTTTTTTTTTGCCATATTTTAACCTCAGAAAATATATTTGCATCACTGATAGAAATATACTTAGGTATATGCACATACTTCACTAGAAGAGCCACATATTGCCCAAACATGTTAAATAATATTATTTCCATAAAATGAAGCAAAATCTTAGAAAAACCCTTTCTGCTCTTTTCCATATTTTTATGGACTGAAGTCTGTAGAATATATGTATGCATAGCACACATGCTCTAAGAAAACAAAAATATTGATGAACCAAATATTATTACTATGATTCAGTAAGTGGTAAAGATGCATACTGAGCAAAATATTTAAAAGTCTCATAGGGGGAAAAATGAAGAAATGTCACAAACTCACAAAGATTTCTTTACAGGTAAATAATGTTTCACCTTTCAGAGGGTCAGATGTATCTTGAAATGGATGACTGTCATGTACAATTTGATGACTTAAGAAAATTCCATAAGCACTTGGACAAGTCAAACCATTCTGAGTATTTTCAATACTTTCATCTAAGTGTTCTTTTGTTATAAGCAAAATTTTATAACAATTTTAAACAGGATGTGCAAGTTTGCTTTCAAACGTGCTAAAGTATCAGAAAATTGAGATTCTATTTTATAAATTCAAAGTCTGTCACTGATATAGAAATGGTAGAGCAGTTTTCTCCTTTGTGTTTAATTAGGCTTCAGCCTTATCACAAAACACAACAGTTTATACCTAACTAAAGTGACATTCTGAATGAAGTCTCAATGGCTACCACAGTCGTGATAATGAAAGGACTGTGTTACAAGTTGGAGGCAGAATATCAGCTATGAAATACCACTTACACATAAATAGATAAAATAGATGAGAATTTAGAGGATACACAGTATAAGCAATCTGGCGAGGTTAAAACTATCAATAGAAAAATATGGTGTTTGTTCTGACCAGGATTTTCAAAGCTTCTGAAGGAATTAGACATCTATTACCACTAGAAAAAAGGCAATTTAGTGACCAACATTTGTAGACAAATAAAATCTACAGAGTTTTCAGACTGATACATTTTTCAACTTACATCTTTGGTAAATGTATGTGTAGCAGTGTCTATAAGTGATCTGAGTGTTTTTTTATAAAACTAACTACCATGATTCCTGGCTACTTGTCAGGAAATTTGAAGCAGAACTAGAACAGAAATTTGAAGAAAGCTGTGTCTTGATCAGTTAATTCCCACAGCGCACAAAGTCTACTGCAAAAAAATTTCCAGTTCAGTCGGAATCAGACTTAACTGAAAGGCAGGCCCAACATGTGATAATATAGCCAAAAATTTGGATCACATCTAACAAGAAAGAGGAGACTATTGTCAAAGAATTAAAAGAAAGAAGAGAGTATGATTATGTGTTGCTTAACTGAGAAGACAAGTCCTAATGACAAAAAATCTGTTTCTTTGGAAAGCAATACAATGTTTTTGAGAGCAACAGGGGCAAATATTCAAACACAACCTTTCCTTTGATCTGAAACTTAAAGTCTGTTAAGCTGAAATTCATAAAAGGCTTTAAGACTCTAAAGTTACTGTTGTTCTGACTAGCATTCAAAGTTTTAACCCAAAAAGGTAGTCTGTCAAAGGAAATAAATTTTTTTTAAATGTCCAAATTTGAAAAAAGTGGTTGTGATAACAAAATATTTTAGTTTTTCAAAATCATTGAATTCACTTTCCACAAAAGAAATAAGTGCTTTTACTGATAAAACTAGTAAAGTTGAAAATTAGGAAGCATCTCACAGATTGATAGGGTCAGATTTTACATCAGTGTAACCAATATTTTACACAATGCTGTCACAAAAATGTCATTCTTTGTGTTCACCATACCTCACCGAACAGAAAATTTCTTGATGTATTTTCTTTATTTTCATCTTCTCAATATTTGTCTATGATACAGGCATTTGCCTGACTTAAGACTTGAACAAAATCAGAGCCCCAAGCTTACTCACAAAGCTTAAAGTTTTTAAAAGCTGCAGTGTTATGAGCAGAAACATGCCTCATTTGATCCTTCCAAATGCATCATCAAAGCAAGGATTTTCTAGGAAGTTAACATTTTGTGTAACCATACTGCTTTCTCATCTCATATCTGAGTCAGATTTTAATTACATTTGCCATGTAGGTTTTCCCAAGGTGTCATAGCTGCTGTGATGGCTTCCATCCATCTGCAAGACAAATCAATACTAGTTTTCTGTAGCATCCAGGGAAACAGAACTTTAAGATAAAATTCAAATCATAGTTTGTCTAAATCATCCCCACTACAAGTGTACAAATTGCATGCATAAATATTGAGTTTAATTCATAATTTTCCCCCTAGCTATTTTATGCTTGTAATATTAGTAATCCCAAATAGGCCATTTTAGGCTCACAGAAAATATTCTGTACAGAAGAAATATAAAATTAATATTAATTATGTACATTATAAAGAGTATTTTATCAAGTGTCACAGATTTACATCTGGATAATGAATTGAAATACTGAATTCACTTTTGATGAGCAAAATTAATTAATTAAACTCTTTTCAGCATTTTACATCTGATGTCTGTATATTAGGCAATAATTAAGAATGTCATCCTTTTCTACTATCATATTCTTGTTTTGGAAACAAAGTTTCTGACAACAGAAACTGACTTCTGCCCTGCAAGACTTCAAGAACCCTCTTTGGTTCACTTTTTGAGGAGTGCAATGGACTACTTTTGAGTGCCACACTGCTTTCATAGGTCCCCTTTCTGATATTTCTGCATTTCACTGTACTAGTCGGATCTCTTCTAGAAAACTCAGAAAACTTACTCTTGAGCAATACAAGGCGTGCTTGCTATCGTGGTTCTGCTTGCTAAGCCCTGAACTGCACCACAGCTGTCAGGAGCCAAGATGACTGATGTGATACTGAACACGACACCGCTCAGGGCTGCGGAGGGTAATCTGAATTCATCAAGTGTAGGTTAGCATGAGCACATGTGCTTTTACCACAGTTTGCCCTCACACTGAGGTATGCTATTTGTCCTTATCTGAAGTCCTGCAGCTCATTCATCTTTCCACAGCTATGCTGCAGCTATGCCTTGTACATATACAGTATGCCTTGCATACTGTAATTCACACCAAAGAAAAAGCGACAGAGACTGATTCTTGTCCCTGTCCAAGTACCACAGTTTCGAAACTCATGAACAAGAGATGAGAAAATCCCTGGGAGCTCTCAGTGATTGAACAGCAATTGAAGCCTTCTTGGGCCTGATTTTTATAACAGTTTAGAAATCTTTGAAGGCAGTTACTAGATGAAGAGAATAAAACTGAGAGACTGGTTTTATTTTTCAAGTCTGAAGAAAGAGGATTATTTGCACAACTGGCTTCTAAAATACTTGCATATTGGTTGTGTTTCTGAGGCTACAATCCCCAAAATTTGCTATTAAATTTGCAAAAATAGCTCTCCAGATAAAGAAGCATAAGCAGCTCCTCTAGGACTTACAGAAGCCATCTATACCATGAAGCAGAACCTCATTAATCAAATAATTCTCAAGGGATACTCAAGAACTAGCTTGTTGATCAGCTCTCTCAATGATTTGTCATTGCTTAGAATAAGCAGCTAATGAGGCAGGAGCTTTATTAAATAAACCTTGGCAGTCCTTCTCCAGTCCCATCTTCCCTGAGATGATTCTAGCAGACAATCACTAAAGTTGACTGATAGCATTTCCTGGTTATCCAAACTTGATATTTCATTCACAGACCGTGTTCATGAAAGCCAGATCATACTGCCAGGCGAAGGAAGAGTTCTAAAACAAAACTGTTAAAATGAAATGTCTGCTACTGTGTTTGTTGGTAAGACCAGAAAACAGTATCAACTTTCTCCTTCTACTGTAAACCTTAATTTCATCACCCAATGATCAACAATTTTAGTATTTCTTCTAAATTCAGATTCCAACATGGACTATTATCAGCTACATGTTTACAGTGCCAAATGGTTTTGAATCCATTCCCAACAGATGGAAGTACAAATCCTGATAGCATGAAAGCTGTTCCCAAAGCAGTTGTTCTTTCCCATACTGCATCCACATATACTGCTTGGTTAATCTGGTTGTAGCAAGCTTGGCCAAGCTTGGATTTTGAGGTATCGAAACAAACATTTGTGATAAATTGCATTTGGCAGTGTTTGACTACACTGATGTAAAGGGGCTACGTTGGTATAAAGGGGCTACATTTCACTTCCAGAATTTGAATGGATAAGTATTTTGTTATATAAATTTATTTTGAATTATGTCATTATATTCCAAGTAACGCCTCCTCCTTCTTCCCTTGGAGAAACTACTACTACAGTTGCTCCATCATATTTAATTTGCAGTCTTTAATTTCTCCTCATTCTGGCTAACCAGTGAATATTTGCTGTTCCAAGCTTTTACCTACTACAAATGACATTTACATTTAATTTCCCATTTTGTCCTGCACATGTGCAATATACAATGATATAGTAGAAAGCCACTGCACCATAAACCTGAAACAGAGGAAATATTTATTGGTTTCTTAAAATTATATGTTTGCTCTCAATAGCAAATTAAGTTTGGGTTTGTCCAGTTAGAGATCTAATCCATTTGAAGATTCGGAAAAGAGAGAGTTTCAGGTTACATGAGGATTTGACTGCACAATACAAAACCCACTATAGGTTTTAAAACAATACAGCCTACACATCTCTTATCTTCCAAAAGACCATTAATTAATATCAAAATCAAAATTAGTATTTTCGTAAGAAATTGTACCATTTAATCTGTACAATACCCTTCACTGAGTTACATTCCACAATTTCTGAAGCCCCCCAATTAGTTAGGTATACATATCAATTTTCTACCCAAGAAGATATTCCATTCTGAAGGATATGCAAAGCATATCTCCATCCAAATGATAAACAAATTACGGTTTCAAATATTCATGCTTACGTGCACACCAGGAAAGAGATAAAATTTCTTAGGACTACTAGTACTTTCCTTTCTGACACTCTTGTACTACAGTGGGAGAGAAGCTTGATTTATCATCCATTTTAGCATTTGACTGGGGTTTATATTCACAAAATCATCACATATGGATGAGTACTCTGGATACAGTACTCTGGATACAGTACTCTGGATAGTATTTTATGCATTTTTGACCTGTCTGAAAGCTGAGGAATTTGGACTCCAGCCCTGCTATGTGAAAAGATCAGTACCAGAGCTGTGTCTTTATGCTACTTATTTTAATTGTAATTAGTTACAACTTTGGATAGGTAAGTATCATAAAAGATTTCTCTTGTCTGTTCAGCTAATACTTAAAAGTGATGCTAGTTCTAATTCCTAAATTTTTCATAGGTGTTTATGAAATAGTTCTGAAGGCACCTGGTGATATCACTTTATGAGTTCATAAGTCCCTAAGCCAGAGCAAACTGGACTCCTAACATTTATTTTTTGTTTTCTTCTCATTATTAGCTTCTACTAATTAGGATGAAGCTATATAAGATTTCTGCAGGATCATTAACTCATAATATTTACCATTATCCTATGCATGCTAAAAACATTAGTTTCTATTTAGACTAAATGTTGTGGTTGAGTAATTAAAATAGCAGCACTTGTTTTTGTTAGAAAAAATCACAATCAGTTTTTCCATTCATATTTAAAGAAAATTCATTGTTCAAAAATAAATCACTGTTAAACATTGTTTATGCAAGTCCAAGAAAATGAATATATGCTTATTTTTAAATACAATATATTTAACCAGCATGATAGGAACTGTTCTAAAATACTTGTCCAAGCCCCCAATAAAATGAAGTAACAACTCATCATTTGATTCACTCCAAATATATTTGTAGGACTGGAAATAACATCTATTTTTGTTAACTTAAAAGCTAGACAATGAAGTGGTAGGTTAACCTGCTCAGCAACATAAATTTAAAGGAAGTTCAGGTGGCCAATATTAGCTCTACTTAAGAATAGATAGCACTACTACATCGGAGTACTACAGTTGTAAGCCTTGGCATATGGAAATCACATGAACTGAGTGTCGTAAGACTTCTGTTATTGTCATTAAATCTAGTGACTGTTTTATGTCAGTTAAGTAAATCATTCCCCTCTGAATTTACTAGAAGCAATCAGAAAGACTTTTTATTAATTTAAAAAGAGAACAACTTTGGGTCCAAAATGAGTTTTCAGCTGATGAAAACATACTTGAATATAATGTAGAAAATTGTTTCACTTGATCTTTTGACATTGTATTTTTACATCCTTTCCTCTCACACAGTTTTACCAGTGGGACAGGAGACTCTTATATACTTTGCCATTTTTCACAGTATGAGTAATGACTATATATGACTTCTCCAGTAATTTTCCAAGTCAGAACAGGTGTAGTAAGAAAGTCAATTTACAAAGGATGATACGGTAACATAGAGGAAAACATACATTCCTATAAATTTTGTGGTTCTCAATGTACTGTGTGGAACACCAGTCTAATTTAAGGCAAATTGAATGGCCTCGGATAGGAAAGGGCAAGCACTCAGGGAGAAAAATACTGTTTGGGAGGAGGGCACGTGAAGCTTCCAGCCTTCAGATACCCGTAATCAGAGTAGGTGCCGGGGTTTGGATTTCTTTTCCTTTAGTGAAAGCCAGAGAAATGTGCATGTGAAGAGATGGCATTCTTACATTATACAGCAGCATTAAAATTGCATGCACTTAACAGATACATGGATAATAAACCTAAATGAGATCACTATGACCATTTTTTTTGGCCTCTTCTCCTACATAATGGGGACTCTGCTGAATTAATGCCTCTTTGAACCAGAAGAAGCTTTTAGTAAAGCTGCCAATCTCCATTTCTGTTTTCCACTGATAGAAAATTTGCTACTGCTATGAGAAAGTACCATTTAGACCTACTGTTGAAAGTGTACTTCTCATTTGGAGATGATGTTCCCTAGCTTCAGCTTTTAGCTGGTGAATGCTATTTTCTCCTGGTCTGCTTTATTGAAAAGACTCTATTCTGAAGCTCCTTTTCCCCATACTGATATTCTAGATTATGAACAAGCCTTTTCCTCTCAGCTTTCAGTTTCAGCTCAAGGACTCTTCTATTATAAGCTATACTGTCCAATCCACTATTTATTTTCATCTCTCAGAAACAATTTAATTTTTTTTCCACATCTTTTTTTTACAATTGGAACATCAAGGAATTCTCTAATATTCCAGAAATACATAGTTTATGTAGAAACAGATACCAAAGGCAGAATACATAGTACAATTATTACTCAAAGACACACTGTTTCTGCAGTCTCAAACTGTCAGTCCTCTGTGACATCCATTATGAGCTCAAGGTGAGTAGTTTATTTACCCCAGTTCCAAGGGTTTTTTTACTAAAATATTACAAACGAAAATATTTTAAGCAATAGCTACATGTATCTACAGTAATGTCTACACGTCATTAACCTTGAACATCTACATATCATTTCGCCCTAGATGACTTTACACTTGCTCACACAGAAACACAGTCTCTTTGGAATTTAAAAAGACAATTCTGACCATTATACACAAGGTACTCTTTACTTATGCTCCAATACACTTTTTTTTTTCCCTGAAAGCTGGAATAATGATAGTATTTTATTCCACATTGCTGATGAAACTCTAAGATAATGAGGTCAAGGAGGAATTTACTTTACAGAAAATTCTAACAGTACCACTGTCTTTAAAAAACCAAGTAAATAAAAAACAACAAAAGAAGTGTCAAAATTGCTTTAAAGGCACAAATTCCATATTAATTGGTATTACTTAGCATGCAATTCTTTATTAATTTTATCCCACCCAGGTAATTCTATTATTTTGCCTAGATCAATGTCATACTGACAAGGCACTAATTACCCAGGTCATCCCATTTACCTTTCTTTAGGTATTGATATATTAGCCTTCCTCCAGTCTCTTAGAATTCTAAGTGTTCTGCAAGACTTTCTAAAAATGAAAATTAGCAGTCTAGGGACCTATTTGGCCAATATCAAGGATGCAAATTATTAAGGGGGTACTCTTTTGAAACACTGATCTTTAGCAATTATTTTTTAATGACATTCTGAGCCAGACTTAAAATAATTTTCACTTCCTTTGTATTGGGCTTGGAAAAATTTTGGTAGCGGCAAGGGTCTCGAGGATGTGACTGAGGAGGAGCTGCAGGGACGGCTCCTGTGAGAA
>NW_008237444.1:73767-84249 GCF_000691975.1 Corvus brachyrhynchos | reverse complement strand
TGGACAGATTTAGGAAGGGGGAAAAACCCGCCTGACAGCAACTGCAGCCAGAGAAGAGAGTGAGAAGATGTGAGGGGAGCAGCCCTTCAGACACCAAGGTCAGTGAGGAAGGAGGGCAGGAGGTGCTCAGGCGCTGGAGCAGACATTCCCCTGCAGCCCGCGGTGCAGCCCATGGAGAGGCAGCTGTGCCCCTGCAGCCATGGAGGTCCATGGGGATGCAGAGATCCACCCAGAGCCCATGGAGAACCCCTGCTGGAGCAAGGGGATGCCTGAAGGAAGCTGTGACCTCATGGGAAACCCACAGTGTAGCAGACTCCTAGCAGGACCTCTGACCCTCCGGGGGATCCATGCAGTTCCTGAAGGACTGCACCCTGGAAGGGACCCATGCTGGAGCAGTTCCTGAAGAACTTGGAAAGTCTCACATTGGAGGGGTTCATATAGCTGAGACCCCATGCTGGAGCAAGGGAAAAGTGTGAGGAGTCCTTGCTCCTCAAGGGTGGAGTGACAGAAATGTGTGATGAACTGACCACAGGCCCCATTTCCTATTACCCTGTGCTGCTGGGGAGGAGGAGGGAGAGAAATTGTGACTAAAATTACACCTAGGAAGAAGAGAGGGGATGGCGAAAAATGTTTTAAGATATGGGTTTACTTGTTATTCTATTCTGTTTTGATTGGTAGTAAATAAATTAATTAACACGTTAATCCAGTCTGTTCTCCCCATGATGATAATTGGTGAGTAATACCTACCTGTCCTTCTCTTAAGTCTTTCACTCCATTTTTCTCCTCTGCCCAGCTGAGGAGGGGAGGGTTAGAGCAGCTTTGGTGGGCACCTGATGTCCATCTAGGGTCAAGTTACCACAAATCTTATTCTGGTATGAGAATATACCATCTGATTTTTGCAAAATATTTATTGAAAATGGTATCAGTGCAAAAAAACCCCAAGCAGCTTGGAGCTAGAATAAACCAAAGAACAACTAGGAATAAAAGAATGCTTAAAAATGCAGGAAGTCTATTCAGTCTGTCTCTTCTTTCTAACAGCTTTCCTACAGTGGACATGCTGTAAAAGGGAACGGTTCCTTGTGGATGTGCATGTGCACACACAGGCATGAAACAGGAGGAGTTAGAAAACACCATGCCACCTATTTAGGCATGGTGAAAATGACCATTACCTTAATAAACTAACATAATGCAAAAGTTTTTCCAGTGCTGCTAGCACATTATTGTGTTGTGAAGTAGAAATATGCTATGGACATCACAAACAACCTACTCCTTTTGTTTTCAGTTGAGAAGAGACATAGGTATGGAAAAGAAATCTGGCTGGTCTGAAATAAATACATGCATATTGACTTGGAAAACCATACTAATGTTTATACTACTGCTGTTTCTCAAGTAGAATACAAAAGATATGCTTAACTGAAGACAGACTTAGAAGACTATATGAGAAAGCCTATGGATTTCTGTGGCAATTTGAGAGAGGAAATAAATGCTATGCATTCCACATTAAAGCATTTTGTGACATGGTGCCTAGTATCTAAATATAGTGTCTGTGTCCAGATTCCATTGTAGCTTTGATTGAAAGAGGACAATTTCCTACAGCAACAGACTTTAATATACAAAGAATATCAGCCTTGATTTGGGTAGGTTTTGTGATCTACTCTGTGTTATTGCCCAGCAGCAGGGTCTGAGACTCATTAAATTTGAGCCCTTATATAAATATGAAGACCTTGTGGAGAAATTGTTAGTTAGACTACTAAACCATCCCCTCCTTTTCCAAAAGTTGACAGTGTGTGCTCAATAAGGATAATATATAACAGGATAATATTACCCTACCTCTCTAGGAACATGAATTAAAATAAAGTCAGGTTTTTTTATAAGATTAAGTAGAACTGTGAGCTATGCATGCGTGAAACCATACCACAAATACAGTTTCCAACACTACAGCTTCAAAAGGATTTGGCTCATTGTGTAGGTGAGGATGCATTGTATTTGAAAATAGATATTTTCCTGGAATTTCTAAACCTTGCTTATTCTTTAACTCTGTCAAAACATGAAATTTAAAAGAACTTTGGAAACTTTTGGGAAATATAAGTGATTTTAAACACAGGAATCAATAAAGGTTTTAATAAAAGTCACTGTTAACACATGCATATGGAACACCAAAAGGAATAGATAAATATAGCTCTCCCTTTATTGTATCTGCTATTTAGTTTCCTCAAAACCCTGCAGATATTGAAAATATTGAAAATAAAAGAAGTGTGAGGCTTCTGAAGAACCTGAAATTTAGGAAAGAGGGAATTTTGGAAGTAACTGTAGATTACTTTCTACAAACACCAGCTTAAAGAATAAAGAAACAAAAGCAACATGCACAGAAAAAAAAAAGGCTGTTCTCCAAGGAAAGTGTTTTTTGCCAACAGATGCAGCTGAAAGCAATCAAAACTAAGTAAAATATTTAAATAATGTTTATGTCCTTGCAAAGGATGTCTTAATATATCTAAGTATTATGTTCAATATTGCAGAACAGTTTGGGATCCAATTTGTCAATGCTCATTCTTGTGAGAAGTGTAACTTTACACCAAAAACAAGTGAGATCAAAAAGACTGCATGTTATTCACAAGTTACTGAACCTAAGTAAAGATTTGGAAATTGGTGAGTGGCCCTGGCTCATACTCATCAATATTTAAAATATGATCTTCAGTAAAGACATTTTTTAAACAAACACAGGTTTTTCCAATCAAGAAGTCTGTGGCAAAGTATGTTGTCAAATAGTTTCTGTTGTGAAACTTATTTTTCCTGATTATGTCTATCCACCTCAACAGATTTCAGTCTGGATGATTTGAGTTCATACTGCTTTCTACTAAGTAGCCCTGGAGCCTCACTGAAGTAGTATGGGTACGTCACACTGCTTCAGCTTGGCTAGACTATATTTCTTATGATAGATCCTGGCAAGTTTATCCACAGAGGAATGCTCCTAGCTAAAGTACATGTCCCTGGAAGTTGAGAAGCCAAATTTTTAAAGTATGAGAGAGCTGTGTTGCTTTTCCTGTAAGCCATGATACTGGCTTAGGTGGATATAAAATACATCTGAAGCTTTTCAGAATGAAAAATACTTTCATTGCTTAACTGACCTTTCCTGAAAATGTTTGTTCTCTGGAATGTTTTGAAACTTAGATTTTCTTTGCTAGAGAAAGTAAAACATCTGAATATCAGCTGTCTCACAGAGCTAAAATCTCCTTTTCAGTTCTACTAGGTAGAGTACCCTTGACTCAAGATAAAATGAAATTTATTAAGTTTGTTGTGTTTGATCACTGAGAAATCTTCTTTTGGGATAATTGCCATGGTTCTAGTTTCCCCACTATGTACCACTGAGTGTTGGAAGCTCCTTTTGTTCACTGTGCAAGGGTGTTAAAGCATAGCTTTAATTATCATATTTGTCTGGAGCAGTAACTAATGCACCTATTGAAAACAATAGTTCATTTCTTGATTTTGAAATGCCAGATTCTTACTAGTGTTACTAAGCAAGTCAGAATAGAAGCTAGAATGGAAGAAAGCAGACAAAAAATTGACTATAACTTATCTGCTGAATTTACTTGCTTTTGTACTACATATTTTACATGCTGAGCTTCCAAAGGATAAAAAACCCAGCTTAAATGGAGAGAAGTTAAGTGAAACGGTGTCAATATTTATGGTGGTCTGTGTCATACACAATAAGCCTTGCACTGCCGTGTTGTTCTATGCAGAAGCTGGTGATAATCAGTACCATCTTTATGTTCAGACCTGGAAAAAAGAAATCTGTGTTCTCACCCCATTCAATACCAGCAAACCAAAGCCTCTGTAAAAAAAGCTTCAGTAGCCATTGATATTACAGCAGTTCACTGAAGGCCAATGTTGTCAAAAGTTCCTTATTTGTGAGAACAGATTCACATTACATGCTCCCACTGGCACCATCTGGCCCAAAGTTAAAGGGAAAATCCAAAGAACGCCTATAGAATGAGTGCATTTTAAATGAAATTACAGCTGAGGAGAGTTATATCTGGTTATATTGGTAAGTGTTGTAGTTCTTGCAGTGATCTTGGGGGAGCAGGTCTCTATGTGTGTGTGTGTGTGTGTGTGTGTGTGACCGGTGTTTCTACACAAAAATGTCAAATGCAAGTCCTCAATCCCATAAGGGACTTTGAGTAACTTAGTGATAGACAACTTGACAGATAAGCTGTTGAAGCCTGTAAACCCTTTTTCTATTACTGCCTCATGTTATCTATCTTCTTTTTTTCAGAGAAAGAGAATTTGACTGTTTCAGAGTCAAAAATATCTGCATCAAATAAAACCACTGCTCCTAGAAATATGCTATTTAACACTAATGATTAACTGATTTCAGTACTGAAAAGGATATGGTAGAGTGTAGCACAAAAATGTATTTCTGTTGGGTTCGGAGTTTGTTTGGTTTGGTTTTGTTTTGTTTTGTTTTGTTTTGTTTTGTTTGTAGATAAAAATCTACTAAATGGGGTAACGTTCCGAGGTACACTTGAAAAAGTGACAAAATGCATTTATACACCTAGGGCCCATTTTTTGCCTGTACATATTTATACACAGAGTGTAAATAATATGCTTAAGTAACCCTGCTGAGTTAGAGCAAAGTTCAGCTGTGACCATAATGTCATCTCAGAGTACAGTACAGCAGATGATCTTTGTGTATCTCCACAGGCAGAAACTATGACTGAGGGTTTTCTGAGTTACAAGTATTGCTTTCAAATAGGCCTTAAGAGTTTTCTTAATTTGCTCAAGCCCTTTTGAGCCTACATAAAATCTGAACATATAGAACATCCTGAGGACCTCTCTGAAGCACTATCTCCTTTCATTTCTGTCAGCTGACTTCCCTCCCTGCCCCCTAGGCCTTCTATTGGAAAAGAGAGGAAAAAATAACACCTTTACTTTTTCATTCTACTAATAATTTTTATAGATTTTTGTTCTATCCCTTCCTACCCATCTCTTTCCTGGGCTGAAGAGTATAGGTCTATTAGTTATTCCTTCTATCAATATTATTCTTTAACTTTGAGCATACCTGATACCCTTCTCTGCACTTTTCTCAATTCCTATTCTCACATCTCAAAAATAATATAACAGAAATGAAAACATTCAAAATGTAGTTTTATAATGAATTTATGCACTGGCATAATAGTGCTTTCCCTTCAGTATTCCTTTTTGAATAATTTCTAGCACTCTATTTGCTACTTTCACTGTTTGTGATTTGGTGCTTTCATAAAACATTATAACATCAGCACCTCTATTCTGTGCCTACTGCTCAGCTCAGATGCAAACTGAATCCTTACTAGGTGTGAAATCATGTTTGGAGGCAGAAATTCAGAGCCAGGTATGCTTAAATGTAGGCTTAGTCTACAACAGAGTTTTGTGAACACTTGCAGATATTGAAGACAACATAGTTTGAAATCTTCTACTTGGAAAATTCTGTACATCAAGTGATAGGGCTTTGTTTTACTACAGAAAAATTGAGTAAATCTTATAAATACCCAGTGTGAATGTGCTAGTGGTGTTATTGAAGAGTTAATATTAGGAAGAATTTTCCCCTTGTAGCAGCAGAGTTTATGGTTAAAATTTGAAAACTCCTAGATATGGCCTTTGGACCATTCCACCAATTTTTTTTTAAATAATGATAATAAATTTGCAAGTTCTGATGTTGAAACCCTATTTGATTTTTAAAGTTTGTAAAGCTTTTGCATGCTTTGATCTTGAGCCTTGAGATCTTGATTCTGCTAAAAGCCAATGGAAAAAAGAAAATCTTTTATTTTTCAATTCACATAAATTCAAGGAAAGATAATAGTTAACATCTGGTCATGCCCTCTTTTGAAAAAAAGGAGAATAATTTTTACCCAATTACCTAAAAACTTAATGGGAATTCAAAAGCTCAATGTGAGCAGAAGTGAGCAAACAGTGATAGAATCAAATGTTTCTCACAAAATAAAATACAGTATGAAACATCAAAAGAAGTTTGCATAAGAAAAGGTTTTATTATTGCCTTTTTCTCACTGACAGAGGTACTGAATGAAAATAATTTCTATGATGGTTTATTTGTATTCATTTTGAGAGGGAGAGTTGGACCTTCTGCTCTAATCAGGCTTCTAAACATTCCCAGCTATTTAATCCTGTTGGGAAAGAAGACCGAATTGGGCAAGTAAACTTGAAAAATCTTACTATGAGGCTCTTTACAATTCAGTTTGGACTGCAGCCTCCTTAAGGACTCGGCAGACTCTTCTGCTACAATTTTGTTTACATCTGCTAAATTAAATGCAGGTAGAACTAAAAGCTGTGGAAGTCTGTGGGTCTTTGGATCTCTGTGATGAAGTGAGAGCCTTGAGACACAGAATCATAGAATGGCTTGGGTTGGAAAAGACTTTAAAAATCATCTAGTTCTAATCCCCCTGCAATATCTTGGCAATGATTGTTTATGTTGTGCCAATCTGAAGAGCTAAACATGTATCATTGTGTATCATTGATTTATATTCTGTTTTCCAGAAGTATTAACAAAATGCACTGCAAAAAAAAAGTCAGACAAACTCACAAGTCCTAATCCTATCCAGGTACGTTATGACATCCCACCTGTGAAACTATTTGACAGGAAAACCAGAGAGACTATGTGCCTCTTTACAGGGTAGAATTTTCCATATTCTTTGCCTGGAAGCATTATAGGCACCTCTCCTCTTTTATTTAAAAATAGGGTTGTTAAAAATATACAGACCCCATCATATGCCAATCTAAATCTTTGAATTACAATGAGAATGTTTTTCCTAAAAAATATTCTGAGCTCTGCTCATTCAGTGAAGACAATGCATGTTTTTAATCTTCTTCATAAAATGATATATATTAAAATTGTTTTATTATCGTATTTGAGTTACTCCTGGAAAGTTATCATAAATAAAGGACTTTGTATCAGTAATAGTGTCCTAGCTATTGGGAAGGCACAAACAGACTCGGGGCCAAATCAGGTAAAGGAGAGGAGGCTGGTGAGCAATTTGATTCCTCAATACAAGCCCTGGCTCAACAGAAATGGTAACTGAACTGTGTTAATCACTCTGTGTTCTGAATGGAATTCAGAGGGTTTTTTTCTGAATGGTGATTATTGGGTTTCACCACCAGTCTTCCATAACAAAAAGTCACAGAATTGAGGAAGATGAGTTACATTTGTGAGACACCACCTTCAACAATGCATTTTACTGTTTGTATGTCAGAAAACTGAATCCAGGCAACAACAAAGTCTGTACCTGTGAAAGGAAAAAGAAGCAACAAAAGCCTCAAGTATCTGTGTTGTTAAGAAGATCTGAGAAAGAGGCCAGTAATGAATTACACACAAATCTGACAGCTGCTGCTCTTTCAGCACCACTGCAGAGTGCTTTTATACCTGCTACCCTCCTGTTATTTTCTTCTGGTGTTCTTTCATAAGAAAGATTTCTATTCCTACCAGCCTCACTGTTGTTGTTGCCTCTTTCATCAGGCCAATTTTAATTTTAAAATAGCACAAAATTATCCAAAACTTTGAGGTCAGCCTCAGCTTCAGTGCGAAGGTGAACCCAGGGATATCTAGATATCCCCTCTAACGTAAGTTTTTCTCAGATCCTATGATTTTAATTCCTTCAGTGGAAGAAAGATCAAACTACCATGAAGTTTCTTATCCTGTATAGTGCTTATACTTTCTGTTGTGATTAGGACATTATGTAGTTATTATAACAGATGTAACACAAAGTCCTTGTTTGTTCATGCTTTCCTGCAGAACCCGTCACACTGCAGTTGCTTACAGTGTCTGGGCCTGGTCACCTAATCACATTACTGTGTTAGGAATAAATAGCTATTTCAGTAGGGGGTCACAGGCTTGCCACAGAAGATGCAAGCTGAACTCACAGCCACTTGGAAGGAGATGGGCAGGCTGAACACTCCCTAGACTACCTGGCAAACACAGATGGTCACTGGTTTCCACATTATCCTAGCTTTTGTCATTTTTCAGCCTTCCTTTCTGCACAATAAAAACAAATATTCATTGACTTTTGCTTTGAAAACATACTGTGGAATTTCAGAGTTTGATCAAGGTACAAAGATTTTATTTAGGGCAGCCTAGCATAACTTTTGTTTGCCTGTGCTTCCCCACATGAACTGTTGCTCGTGCTACTGCAGCTCCCTGGAGGGATCTCAATTCCCATTGGGGTCCACAGTCCCTAAACTGATGGTGCATCAGGAAAACATTTGGCAGTGGTGCTTTCTGGATTTTTTTCTCGTAACTGATTTTACAAGCTCACCTACTATTACAAACCAGAGGATCCACACAGAAAAAACCACATATAGTGAGTGGTAAGGGTTCTTCAGTGTCAGGTAGAGCTCAATGCCTCAGGATATCTGAGCTATTACCCTCCCTGAGCATGCTCTGATACTTGATGGGAAATTTTACATGTGTTATCTTTGAGATCTCTACCCCAGGAGTGGTTGACAGAAACAAATGACACATACAAAAGTCATGTTCTTCATGGTATGGTAATGTAAATTAATGTTTCTCTAGTTATTGCAGACTCAAATAAAAGGCATACTGGACAACAACCAAAGCAATTTTGCATAAGCAGTGTTGGGCTTCAAAGGCAATCTTCAAAAAAACCCAAAATCTTTTTTGTATCAACAAGATGAACTGCCTTTTTCTAGATGGAGATCTTAATGTTTTTTTCTCTTGTGTTATGAAAGCCACTGAAATAAAATCATGCTTTCTCAAACACCACAAAGAAAGAAGGCAGCAGTGGTAATCCAACATCTTGTGCACAGTCATAATCAGCAGATAGCAATAAATTTTCCAGCAGTTTTCTAATTTATTTGAATGGGAAATATGAGGGGTCTCTAAGCTGCAATCCACGCAATCAACAATGCTGTTAAGGGTTGTTACCATATTTCTGTAACTCTATTAAGTTAATGAACTTTAGGTCCCTGTGATATACAGTGCACATCCTGATGTTATTTTGAAATATCACTGACTTTCTATCTAAAATTATTGTGCAATATATCAGTTCATTCAGGTGGCACAATCAATCACATCTTGTCCAACTAATTTTTAATATTATCATCTAATCCTATTGCATAGACAACAATGGTGTTCCCAGGTCTATGGGCAGAGAAGAAGGGCTACCTCTTACTGCTTTTTTAGAAGCTGGGGGTATAAGACATGTCTTTGGAAACATCTCTTTGCAGTACTCTTGGTTTTACTCCGAATGACAGTTAAGCTGTAAAAGTAGATACTAAACCCACATAATACGTTAGCCTTAGGAAAAGGGAGATTTACATTTCTCTACTGTTCTGTGAAATAGAATATATTATGCTAAACCTTTTCAACCCTTCAGAAAATGTCTATTTCAAAACACTTAAATACAAGATGAAAGTATAAGCAAATCTAGAGGAGATGCAAAGTTCAAGCAAAGGGGAAAAGGTTTGCTGTTGGCACAGATGCCACAAACAGACAGAAGGGTAAAAGAGGCAAAGCTGGGCACACTGCAAGTACCAAGAGGACATTCAGCCTATGACTGCACACTGCTGAAGCGTGAGGTGGGGGAAGAAAAGCAAAAAGAAGAAAATGGTTTTTGTGTTCAGCACAGAACTGTTTAGTACCTTTGTCTCCCTGCAAATCACTGATTAACTGGCTAAGAAACAGTGTCCTGAGCTCAACAGAGTGGGGGAGGAAAATAGAGAAACAAATGGAAAAACTTTTGCCATTAGAACAAGAAGTGTCAGGAATCAATGCAAAGGTGTGAAAGTCTTCCTGTGCTTGTGAAAATCTTGTGCTACTTAAAAGGAAGCATAGTTATAGGGAAAAAAGAAAGAAGGAAAGTCAGCAAGTAAGGGAAAAGGTAGGGAAAAGCAGAGTGATGTTTCAGATACAAAAGTTAAAGACAAGTATTTGGAGAACAAATAATAGATGGATCATTTCCTCTGAAGAAATAACCAAATGAACTATAGAAAACAGTAAGATGGATTCACACAACAGCAAGTAAAATATGGAAGTTAGACTGAAACAAGAAACATGGCAAGACACATAACGAGCAGAGATATGATGCAGGAATTATGGAATTATTTTCATATTTTGACATTTACAGAGAAAAATCTAATTTAATTTTTTTTTTCTGCTTTGGTGACATTTCAGTGCAGAGAAAAGGATGACACACTTCTTTCTTTTAATCATAGAATCATAGACTATTCTGAGTTGGAAGGGACCCACAAGGATCACCAAAATCCATCTTTTGCTCCTGCACAGAACAGCTCCAAATATCACACCATGGGCTATGAGAGTGTTGTCCAAATGCTCCTTGAGCTCTGTGAGCTCTGGTGCTGTGACCACTTCCCTGGGGAGCCTGTTCCAGCGCCCAACCACCTTCCAGGTGAGGAACCTTTTCTTAATATCTGACCTAAACCTCCCCTGACACAACTTCAGGCCACTCCCTTGAGTTCTGC
>NW_008237444.1:44649-73719 GCF_000691975.1 Corvus brachyrhynchos | reverse complement strand
TTCCCTTGTGAGGAAGCTGTGTATTGTTCCCCCAACAGTGAACATAATCTTACCTACGATATTTTCCAAAGTAATGATTAGTTTATTTCCAGAAATGTTACATTTCGCAACTGCTTCTTAAAGAGTTACAAGTTAAGTGACACCAATATGCAAAAGTAGATAACGTGAGTACACAGACACTACCTCATGCAACACGCAAAAGGCAATTAAAACATTTACTTTCAGGAATTATTATTTCAGGTGGGAATGTGGAAGAGTAAACATGTTTCTCTATTTCAAAAATTTATGTTCTCAGGTAGCAGATACTACAACATATCCAAAAGGTTGATTTGCTTCCAGCAGTTAGGTAGTGGACATGAATTACATAAGTATGGAGCTGGGGAAATTAGTTTAATTTGCATACATGCTAACTTTATAAAATTAAACTAAACTTGAGGAGAAAAATTCTTGATTTTTATTTGAAGCCAAATCTTCTGAATAAATTACAAATACTCAAGTTTAGTCCACAAAATGCATCTGATGGAGACATTTTTAGAAATTTAGCAGGAAGATAGCACAAGAGTAAATTGACCTCCATCATCTGCAATCTAGGTGGGTTCTGACTTTTACAGAAGGAATAAAAAATTGAATGAACCCTACAACACCATGAAAGCTTTTTTTCAATTATTATTTATTAACAAATGCACACGTGTGTGTGTATTCACATGCAACCAAGAACATTTGCATGCATGAGCACTGGATAAATGATTTCTGTGTTCTTCCCATGCCACAAATGCTGCTTCCCAGTTGACTTATTTTCTTCTGGAGACAGAAAATTCAACCTTTTATTAATTATAAGGTAATGAAACCCATCCGTCTAACTGTTCACATTCAGCTGTGTATCATGAGTCAGAAACTGAGGCATGGCCCTGAGAAAGGTCAACAAAGCAGAACTGTATTTCATTTACTAGAAATTAAAAATCAGGAATTAAAGAAAAATAAAGAAACTTTAAATGAAAATGACAGGTTTGTCTTTCAAGGGAAAGACTATGCTTGCACATCAGAAGCTTTACTTTCCCTAGGGTTTTCTGTAACTGCTGCCTCATAGTTTTTCCTCAATCTGCCCACTCCACAGGAAAACCCAAACAAAACAAAGCAGACAATGGAAAATGTGAAGACCTGCTCCTCATACATCTCCATTGCATATTTCTTCTAGTCTCTCGAGAGACACAATAGAAATGAACAAGATACAAAGCAAAACAAAAGCTGCCATTGAGAAAGGTTTTTAGACATGACCTAGAAAAAATACAAGAGAAATATAGTGTTGTACTTACTTCTATTTTGAAATTCTATTTGATATTTAAGGCATTTCCTCTTCTATTAACACATTTCCTCTTCTACTCTTTTGACTGATTGAATTTAATTTCTTAAAATTATGGTACTTTATAGGTTTTTTTTACTTAAAAAGCATTTACATTATAAGGTGAATTTTTAGAGGACTGAGATTCAAGAGCCTAAGAACACTAAATTTCAAAACATTTTCTGTACTTAGAAAACACAGAATTTGACAGTTAAATGTTGAAATTAATCAGATAGTTGCATTTCCACATAGCCCGTGTGCACTGTAAGGCAGTTTGTGTGGTAGGTGAGAAATTTGCCCATTTTAACAAAGGTCAGCACTCTAAAGAGTGTTTTTCTGGATTGTAAGTGAATTTTTCAAGTGGACGCTTGCCATTTCACTGAGAACAGAAACATCTCATTTAATTCATAGTCACCTGACCCCAGAGTATAGACAAGTGCATTTCTGTAAATGAAAGGAAATTGCCTGAAAATAAATACAGATAACAGAGCAAACTTTAATTTATTTTTTACTCATGAATGGGCGCCTATTTTTATTAGGAATACATCCCCTAATGACAACTTCCCTCACTTATTTTTTATTCCCTCACTTACTTTTTCAGGATCATTTTTGTTTTCAGGGCAGTAGAAACAGAGGATAAATAAATACAAAATAAAGATGAGACTGGCCGTATTCTGATCATAGCAAATCCTGACATTTCTGCTACTTTTCTGCATGGTGATTTTGCTGTCATATTGCACTGTTTTGAGTTGCACTTTTCCATCAGGAAAAGTAAGGAAAAAGCAGCACAAGTGAAAGAAGTTAAACAGTGAATTACCTGGCTCTAAAATACCTCCAAAAGAAGGACTTTGGCCAGAGCTATGCAAAAATGCCTAATACAAAGCATTATGCGTGTTAGCCTGATTTAAAGTGGCCCTTTCTGCATCCAGGACCAGGTCCCCCTCAAAAGATTCACACCATCTCAAAAGAAAATCCAAACAAAAAACCCCAAACAAACAAACAAACAAAAAATAAAAAACCAAACCCCAAAAAACCCCAAACAAAGGAAAACCCAACCAACCAACAACAAGAACAAAAAAAACCAAACAAAAAGAAATCAAAACACAAACCCCCTTTTGGTAATACCTACAAAGATTATGTCTATGGGCTTTTCTCATAGCTTAGAATAAATCTGATTTTTTTCTAGGAAGAAACACTAGAATTAGGCAAAAGCTGACTGTATCACATAGAATATTCTTAGAAGAAAATTAGGAATGTACAAGATGGCAAAACTGTTCCTAGTATATTACTGAAATATCTAGCTAGTAAGGACAAGCACTGGTCCCCAGGATGGGGTATGCTTACAGTGTTGCCAGAGCCACAATTTATTCAGTTTTCTTTTTGTGGTAAAATGGATATATAGAGGGGGAAAATAAATCAATTCCATCTGAATGAAATAATATCCAACTTAAAAATAATGTACTTTTATTCCACTGAACACTTTCTAAGACATTTTTAATATTTAATTATTTTTCAATTTAACTATGTTACACAACTCTTAAAAACTATTTCTTCTGCTCCCTTTTAATATTCTAATATTAAGATGCAATTTTCAATTGCAATTTAATATTAAGATGCAATTTTCAAGAAAACACATGAAGAATTTGTTCATCTGCTGAAATCTAAGATCAGCTTTTGCAAAATATTGAGGAAAGAATTACGAGAAAACTTTTGATATTTTCAGAATTCTGTTGTTCAAGCCTTCCTTTCTCAGAGGGTTGATTGATTTCCAGAATAGGAATTTGGGTCTCTCTGAAGCTTTACCACTGTTTGTGAAGGCTTTACTTCGACCTTTTGTATTTCCAGTGTGATGGATATTGAAGACAATCCCACAGAAATCATTGCGTTTCAGAGCAATATGGAAGTAGGCATAACAAGAATGAGAACATGATTACCTTTTTAAAGTATTAGCCTAAATGTCTCTAACTGACATTTTAGTAATTTAAAAAAGAATTTGTTCATGTTTTGGAATATTTTGCTGGTCCTCTTGACGAAAAATATGAAAGAAAACAAATCAAGTAACATTTTTTTCGTCAGTAAGAAATAAATTTAAAAAAAAAACACTGGAGAAAAAAAGTGCTTTGTTAAAAAATTGGAAGAGGAAATGGAAAAGGAAACCAAAATAATTCAGTTATGCAGCCCTGGATTCTCTGGATATTCTCGTGTAAGATCAAGGAGGGACATAGGAAACTACACAGAAAATTGCATTTTATGCATTTAAAAACTGTAAGAGGAAAAGCAGAGCAATACAATGAAAAAAAAATAGGAAGACAGTCTCGTGGTCTGCTGCTCATTGATTTGATAGGTATTGCAGTGCTTTATATTTATGATCTAACTTCAGATTTGCATTTCCTTTTCTCTCATTCCACAAGGAGATACTGTACCATTCAGCCAAATAAATCAGTGAAGAAATATACTGTTAAGAGCTGGTCTGACTTATGGACCCATTCAATTCAATAATCTGGAGAGCATGATTGCTTTAAGGTCTGAAATTGAACAACATCTTAGTAAAAATTAAAAACAAAGGAATGGACTCTGGTAATTGCTTATTAAATTTTCAAGCCCCAGTGACAATAACAAGTTTAAATTGATTGCTCAATACATTTAAAATAGATGGTACTGAATGTGCAACAAAACCACACCAGCACGGCAAATAACTTGATGTTCTTGAATGGATAAGTACCTCAGTACTTCACTACCTCTGGAGAGTTTAAGGAATTCAATAAGGCTGACTCGAATGGATCCTATGAAAATGCTGTGCCTCACCCACAACTAGTGCTGGACTGCCCCAACTGCTGCCTCAGCTTGGTGCTTCAGGGGAGAAAAATATGCTCTTTCCACGTGCACATTCTGGCTTTCTCAGCCCTCCTGAAAAACCAATCCCCTTCCTTGCTGCTGCCTCAGACTCACAATATATTTGTTTTCCTGGTGCAAACCCCAAGTTTCCTCATGCTGTGTTAAATTTTCACAGGACACTTAATTTCAGTATGGTAAGATCCAGGAGTTCAACACCAGAAACCAACCAAACAAGAACACTTTAATACATGGGAGATGGGAGGGAAAGCTTGGACTACAGGGCCTTGTTAGAGTATGTGGAAGGAAAATAGGAAGAGGATAAGGAAATGGGAAAAAAGGCCAGGATACAAAAAGCAGATTTAGAAGAAAAGCCTACTGGCTTATAAATCTCACTTCTCATCTTCAGAGAGCTTTTGAAAATACTAAAGGAACTTAAAGATGTGAGTTTAAATGGTTTTCTGAAAGACTGTTTCTACAAAAGCTGTAAGGTACTCTGAAAAATTCATGTAACTGGAGAAAGGAGGCTAAGAACACACAAGGGAAAAAGAAAAAAACAATTAAAGTACTTGAACAAAAGGGAGAAATTAGAACTCTCACTTTCACCCTGACTTTTCACAACACTGTAATAACATGAATCAAATACAGGTTTTACATGTTAGTAGGGAAAAGACTATTTGCTCAAACCTGTGAAGTGATACATTTTTTACTTGTCTTCCAGAGAAAACACACTGTCAAAGAGTCTGTCAACTAAATACAGAAAGCTACTGACAAAGAAGCGTGAGCCCAGCCAACTAAACCGATCAACAAGATGAGAGCCAACCTGTCTGTGTTGTTACAGAAGCAGCAATTCTACCCCTCAGTGTGCTGCTGCTGCCCAGATTGCTTGGCAAGCCACAAGGCGAAATTACCTTCTTGCCAGCTGCGTCTTTTAGTCTGTTTTAGATTTGAATGCAGATCTACAGCACCTAAGGTTTATAATTTAAACACAGGTTCAAGGGTTACTTCAAGGGTGTCCAACCTGTGAAGTTAAGCATGCAAAAACAAAATTATAGGTCGTCAGAAAAAGCCCAAATGTGCCAAAATTGTCCTGAAATTGCGGCAAGACACAAACAGTTGTGAGCATTTTCTTCAGAGCATAGCTCCTAAGAGCTAAGCAATATAAGTGGAGAAATAAAATGATGGAAAGGATTCTAAGGATTCTTTTTTCACTCTTTTTTTTCTTTTTTTTAATACCTTTTTTCTCTTAGCAAATGAGAAATAACAACGATTGAGGAAAAAGGTAGAACATCTGTTGAATAAAAATAAATTAATAAAACCCAAAAAATTGCACAGGCAATATGAGGTGATACATTTTTATTTCTCTTTTTTTCTTCTAATAGGTGAGCTTATTGATACCAACATTTTTTTTAACATCAGTACTTCAAAAGGAGAGCTATTTGGATATCAAATCAACATCTATAATTTACCATTAAAAACACAACATTAATATTATTTTAATAATTGAAATAATATTAATGTTTTTTTAAACATAAAAAGAACTCATTGCCATTAGCAGTTAGAATTCATATTTGTGCCTTATTTAAATTCTGCCTTTTATTTAATTCTGGTTCAGAGGACCATTGATAAGATTTCTAAATTTTCCATACAATCTCTTTTTATCTTCTTAATAAATTCTCAAGAACCGTTTCAAGGCAAACACAAATGAGACAAGGAATCACAAATTACTAGAATTAGGGGACAACTGCTGAAAGATGCACTCTGATTCCCTTTCAAGTGGGAGAAAACCCCTACATGTTTAGAAATCACTTTCTTTTGGTAGAGTACATTCCTGGAGCACTATTTTCAGCTACCATTAGAAAAGATGTTATCAAATTATTTCTGCTTTTTATTGTTTGGTCTGTTATGACTCTCCAAACTCAAAACCCACTTGGGATTTGCTAAATTAGAGCTGAGGTATGAACCAGAGAACATGACAGTGCAAAGCTTCCTAGCTGCTCAGCAGGCAAGAGAAAGCGTCTTTTTTTCTTTCCTTGTTTGTGGGTGATATTCTTCACAAAATGAGGAGGAAAAATGTATCAAGCAAAGTTAATTATACTTTTAGAAATTTCCCATCTACAATTCAAATAAGGATCTCCCTGAGAGGGATTCAGATTTTACATACTGTATGTGCTAACCTTCATCATACCAAATGGCAGCAGAAACTGAAATATTTTCCATATAAAGTGCATTTCATACACAAAGTTTAAAACCACCCATGCATTTAGGCTAAAATGAATTATCTAATTTAAACATATGAAATCAGGCAGATTTACAAATGAGGTTTCATTTCAAATTCATACCTCCTTGTCCCTATTTCAATAAGGGAGAGGAAAGCTTACAAAACAGTGAGAGATGACTAACTTCCATGTAAATTATCGCAGAGGAAGTGAAAAGATTTTAAAATTGGGGTTGTTGATACAACAGTCTGTTGTAACAACTCTAGTCTTTTCTGGTGCTAGTATTTTCTTAGAAGTTTTCCTTAGCACAGCTTGTGGATTAGAAACGTAAGAGGAACTATTTCTGCTCACTGGGACAGTCATGAAACACAGACCAGAGGTAAACAACCAGACATGGAGAGAATACAGGACAACAGACAGCCAGTCTGACCCTTCATTGCAAGGTACCTTGTTCCACCATGAATTCAGCAGTCTTTATTTTTTCAGTAGAGCCCACTTGTAAAAGAATAATTTCTCAGCAGAAGGAAATTGAGTACAAAATGGTGGCTTCTGAGAATTCCTTCAATTTATACAAAGTACTTCTTTTAGCACGCAGTTATTATATATATATGCAGTACACACAAAAAAAATAACAGCAGGCAAAAAAAAAAAAAAGAAATCATTTGAACACAGGTTCTCCATGAACCAAATGCACTCAGAAAATGAAACACATTTCATTTTTCTGTCATGCTTCATTGTCTATATTTTCCTAAGCAGTTTCCTCTAGATAATAAGGAAAATAATTAGTTCTGCTCCCCAACATGGGCAATTAAATATGAATATTTGGTTTTTTGGTGATAAACCCATGTGCCAGAGTAAGGGGCACAATATAAATGATTCATTGAATATGTAAGTAACAAGGAGTATGCAAAATGTCTTTGTTAATCAGAAACACTGATACCTGAAAATAAATACAGCTTATAGATAAAAAGTTCATGTCAGAGCAATAACCAGAATTCAAATACTGGCTCTACCCCTGTATCACTTGCAGCTTAATATGGAAATGAAGATATCTCTGCATTAGTGTTTTATTTTGAATCAGGGGAGTGCTATTGATGTAACCATGCTTAGATAATTTGGGCTCCCATTGCAGTGTGGTCTCAGAGTGAACATGCTGGGCTCTCTGTAGAAAAACTAAAGCTGAAGATGCACCCCACCACTGTACAGTTCAAGGAGTCTGACCTGGGCTGCAGTGAAATTGCAGTCTCCAAGAGTGTATAGGGAGGCCCTCAATACCCTGCACATCCATATTTACTGCTGTTTCCATTGCTTTCTGATGCAGGACATCTTGAGCAAACTCTGCGATGTATATATGCTCTTTTGTACTGTTTTGCTTTAGGGTAGATAATAAGGAAAGTTAATTTATGAGCTAAAAATTAAGTCTCTAAGCAGAAGCTTTATTCTAAAAAGAATCCAAAAGACTCTAACCCAATCTTTCAAATCAAAGCAAGAAGTCATTTCATGAAGACAAAAATTCTAATTCAAAATTTTTTTGTTCTGTCATCCTCATTATATTTACCAAAAGCAGCTAAATGTCACCAGCCTCTAAAATGCTGTATTTTTAACCATCTGGATACACCTCTGCTGCTCAGACACTTACTACTTGCAATTTAACTGAAATTACTGTGTCAAAGGAGTTTCCTTCAAAAATAAAAATTTTTGGAAAAATTGCTTTCTGTGGATGTTTGAAAGTTCCTTAAAGAAACATTAAAAACAAACACAAAAAATTTAATTATTTGGCTTTCAGATATCTTTCTTAAGGAGAACCTTAAGCAGGAATCCAATTATGTTTTATCAGCTGTATTACACATAGAAATTTATTCCACTTAAACAATTAAGTTTTAAACTAAATGTCTATAAAGGTCTTTCCTTTTTCTGTTTTCACACAGCAGTATACCCATCTGTTTGAGTTTTCTACCCATAACATGTACTCTAATAAAACCACAGTTCAGTCACTGTTTTACTGAATGTTATAGCATAAAAAAAAATCACATTTAAGATGATACCATCTTCTCAGTGTTTTAATTCAGCTTAGTGGCTCTGGATATAAGCTGCTTCTATCTCTTATAAGAGATAAGCAGATGCTATCTGTTGCTGCCCTTATTTAATGTTCTTTCTGACTTCAAAGAGCACTAAAGTGGGATGTGAAAGCTGCTGGAAGATCCCACTGGAAGCATATTCATAGGTCACTGTTCAAGTCATCCTCTGCTGTGAGCTTGAGAAATTATTGCCACCACTCTCTGGTAATGAGTTACTGCAAACTAGTAGTCTGCAGTTTATTTTCCACTGACCCACCATAGAAGACCTAGCATAGCTATATAATATTTATATAGCACATATTGGATTATGAAAACCCTCAGATGCTACATTGCACATTCTCAAATAACTTTATGCTTACCATCACTTCCCAGCTCGATCTCATCTCAATTCAGATTTTCCTCTCTCAAAGCACATTAGAATCTTCAAAGGTAACCACAGCTTCCTGGCATTCACAGTCTTTAAAAAAATAGTACTGATCCATGTTATAAATTGTGTGTGTGCTTGTGCCTTTACCACCTTTGGAAAGGTGACAATTATGTTTGTATCTGTGGTTAAATATGAGGAAACACATTTCATATTCCATATGGCATCCCACGAAGCATACAATTGGAAAGAGAACAGAGATACATCTGGCTGCAACTACTCAAATACTCTGAGTGCAACTGTTTGGAGCTTTACCTCTCTTTTTAGAAGTTTCTATGAGAAACAAACACGCAGAGATTTAAAAAACCCCAAAACAACTTTACTTTCAAGAGTGACACTTTTCACAATTTGGATTCATGTCATTTGCTGTTTAAGTACATAAAACTCTCCACCTGAAATTATCATGGTTGTCCTTTCTGTGGAAAGCCTCTTTCACATCATGTACATGCAACACTGTATGAGAAGCTTTTGATAACTTGCTGTGAACTGCATTACCTTCTTCACAACAAACAGGTGAAAAATAGACTTTTTTAAACAGCAGCAAAGTGAAACAATGTAGGAAGAAGTCTGCTTCTGCTTACCACGTACCATGCAAGAAGCAACACTTGAGAGTAAAGCAGCTGTTATTAATAGCGTTAGCTTAGATTCTGGTCTAAGGCATTCTATTCCTGTCATCCCTTAGGGAAGAAACATGACAGGGTACCTTTGCTAGCACTAAAGTAATCAAATCAGTTATGGCCACTATTGTTATTGCTAATTTAGCCAGCTGGGGGAAAAAAAAAAAATCAACAGTTACTCGAATTTGGAGTCCTTTTGATAAAATATACAAAATTAATGTTAAAAAAGAATGGAAGGTTGGGAGTCCATTTCTTTACTAATGTGTTTGTATGTAACTGGCAATTCTCTTGCATGCAATTGAGATAGCGTCAAAACATGATACAGCTTTGAATTGTAAGCAGGTGTAATATGAATACAGTTTAATAAACTCCAATTTATTTCCACTTTTCTAAGCAAAATTGTTTATGACAATGCTTTCTGCAGATTGAAAGGAAATATGAGGGGGAAACTTTTTAAATAGTATATATTAGTGAGGAAGTGGGAGTACAGTTTTCCTCTTTGCTTTTCATGTCATGAGTAGTTGTAACAATAATAATGGCCAAGTTAGTTTGTATGTTACAACACAAGCAATACCTTCAGCCTTTACATCGCTTGTTGAAATGACCAGTTTTACTTTATTACCATCAGAAAATAGTGCCTAAACTCTAGAGTGAAATTAAAACCACCTTATACCACTGGTGACAGCTCTGAAAAATCAATTTCAGGCTTGACATAATAAGTTACACTGCAGAGAACAGAAAGCTCCATATCCTGTGGGACTGCTCAGATTGTACTTTGCAACAGAAAAGACTCATCTCTGGTTCCTAATGGTGTTATGTAAATACAAAGGAAATGTGCAGCATGCAGGGTGACATCACAGTATATAGGAAGAAAGGCTGATCACAACATTAAATTAAATTATGGCAAGTATAAAAAACAAGCTGCTGAAACTTATAAAAATATCGTTATTACGCTACATAAAACAGATGCTACTTGTACTTTTAAAAAGCAATAAAATGAACTGAAGAGAACATTACAAGAAAAAAAAATTACAGTAAATATATTAGTCTGTGTAAATTGATTAGAAATATAAATTATTTTTTCCTGATGAGTTCTTCCTTAACAATAATTTTATGTCTGAGGTGATGTTGCTGTAATGACTGTAGATCTGACTACAGTCCACAAATGCTGCTGATTTTGAAATGCTGGCCATCTAAAAGAGTTTTTTAAATAATGTTCATTACATTATGTTATATAAAGTCACAATATCTCTTGATGTAACAGCAGAACATTACCTTAAAATTTTAAATTTTGTTGCACCATTTAAAAACTCTGTCTTATCTTAGTAATTTTAATATGTATTTTCTTTTCTACAGCTGTTTATTACTATAACTAACAAGATCATTCAGAAGGCCCAACTCTATTAATGGGACCATATTGATATTCTTTAATGCCCTTCATTTATGTTTAGTACTATGATACAAAACAGTCACCTCACTGACTACAGCCTTGGCCATTTTCAAATCAGCTACATTACTTTGTCACAGCCTGCTAAAGCCTAGGCCACAGAACTAAAACATTCAGCCTCTTCTTGTCCAGATAAAACAGATTATACTAAACGTGTTCAAAAGGTTTTCTGAAATTACTGTTTTATAATAGATAATTTTAAAATTCTGCTACCTTCATAAGATCTTGTGAACTGTTGACACTGTTGTACTGGGGATAAGGTACCGCTCTCTGTGCTCTCAGCCATGATTTTAATGATAATATATGGTTAGTAAAGCTACTGTGGGCTACATTCAAATATCCTGAATGTAGAGAGCAGCTTGCAGAGTGAGTTTGTAAACTAACACACCATGTAAGTACACGTTTTCCTGCAATCAGTATTTGATAATAAGCGCACCACATCCTTAGGTTTATTTTGTATTCTACTGCTAAAGATAGGTTCTACCAAATAATTCAAAGCCTGCAGATTATGCACGAAACTGCTACTGTGAATATTTGCATATCATGTTGTTTTAATTACAGGATACTCTTGATTTAATTAAGTAGGACCATGTTAATTATCCCTTTCACAAATCAACTAGACACATCATAATTTATTACAATGAATATAAACTCCAAACTCTCACTTTGGAGATTCTCATAAGCCTGTGAATCAGTTCTTAGTAAGAATTATTTAATGACACAGTTTGAAGTAGCAAAACTTTCTCTTAAAGTCCAAGTGCTTGAAAACTTCAAAACTTGCTTAGAAACAAATGATGAGGTTGAAAAAGCAGAAATAATAAAATTCACTGTCAGGTTTAAAAATGAGCATAAACTTAAGAGATGATTCTCATTATTATATTACAGGTACGTTCAGAACAAACAAAAAGCCATATATTTTGAGCTGCCCTTTTTCTTAATTCAATCATGTGATAAGCTCAACAGGAAATATATTTGACACTTTCCTTATCTATTTCCGGATCATTGCTGGATCAAATACTGTAGCTACTGACGAACACTCTCAGTGGCAACACGAGGGGAATCAGCACAATTTTTTCACCTGAAAGCTCTGACTGTTGTTTGCAAAAATTAATGTTTTGTTAGCGTAACAGGTCTCAGTGAGGAGCACTTAAACTTGGATATCAAAGCTGCAGGCTGGTGGCACAGAACAAGGTTCTCTAAGCAGGTCAGATCCCAGGAAACATGTACTCCACAAGACACAGCATGTGAGAATCATTCAGTACTCACACATGGTGAGCGTAGAAATGATATAAAGTATCTAGCAGAGTGAGAGGGAGTTACCAAAGGGAAGGGATGCTCCCCAGCTTATCAGTGATGGTCTTGTAAGAGAAATAGCTGACACTATCTCCTGTATTTTTGATTTTTGTAAGACTTCTTGGGTAACTTGCTCTCTCTAAATCATGCTGTCTCTGTACATTTGTTTAATGAAGATAAATCCCCCAAACAGGTAAATCCCCAGAATGGCAGCAAATCTGGAATGGCAAAACTTGATCATAACCACCTCTGTGATGTTCCTTAATTAGCTAAGTTTGTTAGGTTCTCTTCCCTGTGTTCTGGCTTCATTTGGCTTATTTCTTAGCTACAGAAGTCCCCTCCTGGGTAGTTCAACATCTGAAGGTGCATAATACAGAGGGTGTGGCTTCCAATGGGTGATCAAGTAACCAACTGAACGAGAATTTGCAAGGCTGATCATTGTGTCATTTCAGATCATATTTGAATCTAGCCACAAAAGAAGCACTCTGGGATTTTCTATGGTTTCTATGTGAGTAGCTGTACGGCAAGGATTTTCTGATAATTTTGCAAAGCAAATATTGCTCTTTATATAACAGTCAGAAAAATCTATGATTTGTATGACACATTACTCAGATGAGACAGAAAAACTGAACCATCACTTCCTTACCTATCAACTGTCCCTTACCAGTTGTCACAAATTACCAATAAAATGTGGTTACAAAAACACATGGTCACACACTCACTTCATTAGCAATCAAAAGAATTATGGAGTCCCCATAGTTACATGTGGTATGGGACCTAGTAGAGCAACATTTTTCAAAAACTCTGAAATGCCATAAACCTTAAAAAAAATTCATATTTCATAGTGCTTCAAATAAAAATCTAATCAGTTCAAAACTCTGATTCTTGCCAATTTAATGTCTATGGTGCCTCTCTTTTGTTACTGGACGCTGGTTGTGAACCAATAATATAGATATTAAGCACACACATATAAACATAAATATTTTAAGTATTGGAAATTTTTATGTATTTTTTCTGATGGTAACCAAAATCTTGTCTTTAAAAAAGGAAGACTTTGCAAAAAGGGATGATTTTTTTCCCCAGGAAGTGAATTTAGTTATACATTTCATGGATGACTAAGGTTTTATTTCCCACACTCCCCTATATTAAGGCTCCAAGGGGATGTTCACTTCACCTTCCAAATCATTACCAATTTCATATTTTGTTGTGCTATATTATCAAATACTTTTATTTAAAAACAAAACCTTCCAAAACATCAAGCCAATGGACTTCTCCATGTCCTACACAGTTTATGAAGTCGATGTGTCCCATATTATGTGTGTTCCATCTTTTAAAATCCTTGAACTGGCTCTGCCTGCTTAAGGCACATTCATATCTTCTTTAAAAGACATTGCATGTACACTGGAAGCACTGGCAGGAGCTTGTATAATTGTCACTTCTGACAATTATATGTAGCCTTTTAAATACAACAAAACCATATAAGTCTAAATATGGCTAAAAGAAGGTACACAACAATGAAGAAAGTGATCGGACATCTCTTGCCATAATACAGAATTCCCCATTTAAAAAACCCCAAAGAGTTGTTCTGTTGTGCCTTTTGATATATATGGACAGATGACACAAGTAGTTACAGAGGTATTACAGAAATTTTGCTTGCGTCTTCTACTGCGTTTTAAGCCCTTCTCTTGGGTGATACTTTGTGATGTTGGAAGTTGATTATGACTACTAAGATAATGTGATATTGGTTTTTTCTATGAGATTATGTGATAAAATAGACAGTATAGTGGTATATTGCCACTTAATGCCCGAAAAGAGTAGGCCAAGCCAAAGCAATGCAATGGACATTTCAGATATCAGAAACAAGGATCCCTGCAAAACGCTGTAACAGCTCTACTGAGCCACAAAACGCAAATATTGAAGCTCACACAGAACAATTAAACCCTGAACTACAGTAATAACTCATTCAAAAGTCAGATGGATTTACCAGGCAACAGCTTATTACTTGTGAAAAACTAGGGCAGCGGTGTGGAAAGAACACACAAACAGCCCAACCTCTGTCCCTTCATAGAAGGTGTTCTGAAAAACTTGCAATACACATGCATTACTTGTGAAGAACACAAGTGCCTAGCCATTAGATAAGTGGTATTTCTCATTTGCAGCACGACAAAATATTACTGATCCTTATACTTTTACTGTCTGATATTTATGCCTGAGGACAGTATCTTACTGCATGCCATGGGAATGCAATTGTAAATCTGCCTTTGATAAAATTTGTTTCTTTCATCTTGCCTAAAGTCCGACATCATTCTCTGTTCTGAAGAAGAATTTACTCAAACACAGTAGAAAGCCACACCTAATTAACTGGGATATAAATGAAATTAGAAGATAGAAGCCAACAACAACAAGAAATTTCACTGTAAAGTGTTACAGGATCAGAGCAAGGCTGTGCAAAGGGTTATTACCATAAGCACACTTCAACAAAACCTGATCTCTCTTTTAACGATACTGAGGCACCACTATAGACATCTCAGATTTCTGTCTATGTTCAATTAGACTAAAGATATTTCACAAGCTGGTAAAGGTTTTGCATATTTTTCTTTTCTCTGGGGATAGTCTTTCAGAATCCAGAGCTAAGTTTTCGTGTTTATTGTGAGGGGCCTGGTGAAAAGTCCAAAGAGTCATTTTTTGCCTGAGTTTGTAGAAAACTTAGAAACTGTGCATACAAAGATGGGATTTTGCACTGTGTTGTCCTTCTGGTGGAATGTATCTCCTCTGCAGCAGTCTTTATCTCAGTCTCAGTTAAAGTAATCCACTGTCTGTTGTCTTGTCATAAAAATATATTTTAATATTTATTCACACACGTTATTCACTGATTCCTCTCAAGTAGAGAATTTTTCTACAATATATTTCTAGTATGAGTCTTTCAATAACACTGTTTCAAATTGAATAATAATCCACTGCCACCAACACTTTCTTTTTAAAAATACAACAGAATGTCCAATGCTTGGTTGACATAGAACCTTGTTAATCGCTTCTGATTATTTTGGCATGTCTTGGAAGAGAACTGCTCATTACCATGCAGATAGAGATAACCTTTGTTACCAGGATAATTGTCATATAGCACTTTGCATTTGAAATTCACTTGCTGAAACAATCATACAAGCCTAAATTACAGGGAAACTAACACTAGGATGTCAAATGTAACTGGTTGAAATAGTGATTATTAAATAGCTCTGCCTTTTCTGTAATGTCAGAGAGGAGATATTCAAACATTCTATAATACCGCAAAGAGGGGAGAAAATTACAGGTCCCCACCACCATGGAGATTTTTGCTGAAAGGCTAGATTCTGGTTGTTTCATGTAGAGTAGTACATAAAAGGATTTGTATTGATTTTGATTAGGCTTGATGTAGATAGAACACTGTGAACAGTGGTCAGGGACTTTAGCAAAAAATAAGCAAATGTGCAACAAGATTTTGATAACAGGCATACCCAGTAAGAGTGGAAAATATTAATAACATATCAAGGAAAAAATTGTGTAGTTGTGAAATTTCCTAAATCCTGTTGGAGCTTATTAAAAAATGAAGAAGTTTCACAGAGGTAATTCAATTGCATTACAATCCATGAGAAGGGTTTGCAGTATAAGTTAGGCCAATGCTCTGAACTTGCAGAGGTGCAGCATAGTGAGAGAATACCTTTCCCTCTTGGAGGAGATGTAGGAATGCAATTAACTTAGGTAGAGTAAATATATACTCTGGTTTCACTGCCAAAGCTGGATAAAAAGCTGCTGCTTTCTTAAAAAAAGTGCTCTGTAGACTTTGATAAACATAATTCTTGGAGTCTTAAAGTATCATCAGCTTCAGTCATTGCTGCGCAGTTCTGCTGGGTGCTGTCACAGTTCTAGTCAAGTAGCCAAGGGAGACAATATCCCTTTCAATGGTAGTTTCCCTGGAAGGGCTGTGTTTTAGACTCCTGCAGGAGGAGCTCTTAGAGGCTCTGTTTTTCAGTATACGTTTTTCTGACATTCTGCTAGAACAGCCCAAGAAACCATATATGTTTCCACTTGCCCTCTGTTTTTCAGGCTAGGAAACCACAACTGAACACTTTGACCACTGGCTCCATAGTCTG
This sequence comes from Corvus brachyrhynchos, assembly GCF_000691975.1. NCBI lineage: Eukaryota > Metazoa > Chordata > Aves > Passeriformes > Corvidae > Corvus > Corvus brachyrhynchos. The sequence goes on along the minus strand of NW_008237444.1, from coordinate 57,343 downwards.
CAAAATAAAGAATCCAATAAAGAACACAACAACCCACTGTCAAAGCAAATTTATATTTGCAATGGGAAAAAAAATTTCCATTAATGATCTTTGAATCTCAAATCACTTTAACATGTTATTAACCTTTACCAGAAAACTCCAAAGAAACAGAATCATGCATTCAAAAATAGTTTATAAGTATGAAACAGAGAAAACATGCTTGATTTCAATCAAATACAAGAAAAATTGCAGAAAGGCTATTTAATTAGAAGAAGATAGTATATAAATAGGAAAAATGACTGGACAGGGAACAGTCCACTTACTTGTGTGGTATGACCTTCCCTGAACTTTGGCAGATTATGATGAAAATAGCTCTTTCCTATGATATGAAAAAGTGTTTTCTTAGCTAAAAATAATCCCCTGTATTGCACTGAAACCTCTTCCGTATCCCATAATACACTACCCTGTAATATTTCAAAGCTAGGATCCACCATCCAGTGTTGTGCTTTGCTCTCTTAAATTGAAGAGGTTTATGCAAGACTGGGATATTTATTTATTTCTCCTTGCATTCTAAACCCTGTCTGTCCTCTATGATGAATTATGTCTTTGGGAGTTTCCCAACAAGTGAGATCATTAATGTAGAATTGTTGCATTATAAATACAAAAAATTGAACATTTTTGGAGTGACTATTGTTGTGTTCTATAGGTAATCTTGAGAAGCCTGATATTTTGAATGATAAGCTAGGATCTATTAAAGCTTAAAGATGCCATTAAAGAATAGAATTATTCCATTAAATATTCCTGAGGTATCTTTAAAATACTTGCTTCATCAGAAAGACTCAGGCCAAACTGTTCTCAGTGCAATTTTCCCACCTAATTATGTAGATATTAGTTCTCCCTTACAATTCTTCTTTCTGCTTTTTGAACCAATATTGTTTTGGATTGTTTTTTAACAGTATTAAAAATTCTGGGAAGACGTGTATACACACTGGTCATATAATTTCCCTGATCTCTCTCTTTTCCCTGAGGTAAGGATAATGGATGGTGACATTTTGCCTATGGTCATACAAGTCATATACTAAAACATCATAAAGAAAATATGACCATATGCCCTCTGTGTAGAGACTGGGTAGCATCACAAGTGTGCTTCTACATGGCACAACCAAATTCAGAAGTTTTCAAGCAGACACCTTTCAACTGGTAAGTTATCTTCCCTTTCTAGCACATGTGGAAAAATAATTTTCTTTTTACTCAACAGTCCTTCTTCTGGATAGATTTTCTAATCTTATATCTGTCCACAGTGAACCCACAATTTATTATTGATGTAGTTCAGTAGCAGAAGCATTTCAGAAGCAAAAGAAAAAAACAGCCTGACACAACCAGAAAGATTCAAATGCCTCCTAAAAGTCACAATTTGTCCCTCAAAGAGCATGAGGCCAATGCAAAAACCCCCTGAATTCACTGACAACCAAAAAGTGACAATTCAAAGCATGGGACAGGGACCATGGTCTCATGACAATGCCTATAGAGAGCCTGAAGAATGAATCTGAAATATCACATATGACCACTGGTTTCCTGAGAAACCTTATTTATGTGCAATAGGAACTTGAGACAGGGAAAGAATGAGAATTTAGAGAATTTAAGGAATAAATCAGAGGAGCAACAATATCCTGATGGAGTAGAAAAGTCATGATTTTGCTCCAAAAATACAGCTAAGAAAATGGCAACACTAATAAATCAAGCGGAAAAAAAAATCTAAATTGCCAAACTGATTTAAACGGAAACTAGTGAAACTGACAAACTGCCTCACCATGACTGCATCATTCAAAGCTCACATTTCAAGGTGTCACGAAAATTAGAAAAAGCAAGAGTGTTTAGAACTGTCTTATCTAAAGAAACTAGATTCAGAAACTTACTGCCAATCTTAAAATACAAAGTAAAAGACATTTGGGGTACTGAGTTCTAAGGGGGAAATTAAGCATATACATGAAGGTAGAAATGGTGCAGAACAGATCAGTCAATACTGGGTGACAAAAAACCATGTACCAGACTGTTTCTGCGGCCTTTGAAGGATGATTAAAAGCAAAGAAAGGAAGATGGAGAGTGTATGGGATAGCTGGTGGTGGAGGAGGAGGGATTCATATCTCTGAAACTCCTGTGGTACAGCTGGGTTGGCACATGGATACCTTTCTTTTGTGTGTGTGGTGCTTTTTTTTTTTTTTAATAATAAACCTAACCATGCACTGAAGTTTAAAATCTACATTAAGGAGCACACCACAGAAAGCTTGGTCATGTGATCTACAGAAATAGGAGGCAATTATGTTTCAGTCAAAACACTTTTTTCCTCTTTTTTAATCTTCTATGCTTTCTTCCTATCTTCTGTCTATACTTTCAAATTCAGGAAAAGTCAGGTTGCATTTTGAATTAGTACAAGGCAGTTCCAATTGTTCAGTACTGTCAAACTTATTGCTAGTGTTGAGTATCACTTCCTCTCTCCCCCCTCCCCCCAAACACCATCCATCATCCTATTTTGTTACTTTTACAATGAGTCCACTGGAGTGTAAAGCCACTTGGGGCCTCTCCAGGGGTGGTCCTCAGGCACAAGCTACTGTACCAGTAAAAATCAAATTGCCCCTTGTATAATAAGTTTGTGGTGCCCAAACACTCTGAAACTGAATTATTATAGCACTTAAATGTGTAAGAGGAATCCAATAAAATTTTGTAATAGCATGGCACATTTTTCAGTTAATTAATTTCAGATTTCATATAAACTGGGAGAGAAAAAAAAGAGAAAACACCATTTTGAGTGCATGGTGTAGAGCTTTGCTGAAATGCTGTAGGAAGCCTAGAAGCAGCAGAAGCACCATTTTTAATAGCAGGTATGTAGCAGGGTCAGACTTTTTCTGCCATGTTTAAAAGCTGTCACAAATACAGGAAACTGTTTCTGGAAATAGTGAAAATAAAGCAGTCAAATCAAGGTTTGAATGCAAATCTGAGTTTAGCCAGATTCTGGCAAGTGAAGCCCATTGTCTACTATAGGTCTTAAAGAGTTTGTGAGCTCTTAATCTTCTGCAAACTTTACAACTTGTTGGTCAGTAACACAGTGCTGAATCGTTGTTTATTCTGTAAGTCCCCTCTCCAAGAGTCCTCAGGATCAGTTTCAGGATAAATCAAATCAAAGACATGTGCAAAGAGCAGAAATAATAAAAAATAAAAAATCAATACATCAGAATGGTTTTATCTTCCCGTGTGCAAGCCTTTGATTGGTCTCTTGGCTATGACAACTTAGTTCTTTCTTACTCTGCCTTCAGAGGAGATTACCAATCACTTTTAAAGGTGTCAGTGAAATGTTGTTACTATTGGCTAGAAATTACAAGAAGAAAGTGCAAGTGCATGAAATATAAAATATTAAATACATTTTCTAGATTTTCAATAGATAATTGATAATTTTAATACACAAATTTCACTGGCATAATAACTTAAGAGCTTAGTAAACTAATAATAATGACACTAAATGACCTTTTTAAGGATAGTATCTCAAGCAAAATGTGTGAGCTTTTATAAAAACCACGTACTGTTATTCTTCAGTAGAATGGCAGTTAGATTGTCTCTAGATAGTTCCAGAAATGACTGTTTTCTATTGCAAACCTCTCTTCCATTATTTCTTCTGTGTTTTTAGGTAAGTCATTCAGGACCTGAGCACCAACTGCCATTTTAGTCCTCTCAATCCTATTTTTAAGCAATAATGAGTATAATAATCATTTCACATAGATTAGATCTCTAAATATCAGTTAGACTTGCAAGCCCCTTCTATGAATCGAGGAGGAAGATATTTCCAAAGACAGTTGTGGCTTTTGTAGGTAGGTGTCTATGATTGGTGATTTCTAGACATCCCCTAAAAGTGACTATAGTCCATAATTGTAAATCTTCTGCACTTATATGATATCTGAACAAGAACTAGGGAAAAAAAAGGAAGGTATTCAAGCCTGGAAATGACAGAATCACAGCACTCAAAACTTTGATTTCCATTCCACAGATAACTTCCCTTGCTTACAGAGTGAGCCTGCAGACCTGCCTGAGGCTAGATGTGCAACATGAAGTGAATTGGCTTTTCTCTTTCTTGGACTTGAAGCAAAAGGTCCAGAGTAACACAGCTGCTGCATGCATATGAAAAACCATTGGATGACAACTCCAGTATCCTATCAGTCTCAGAGCTGGTATCAATCTTATTCATGAGGTTTTATATAGCAGTAGTCTTAGATCATGCCCAATTCCCAAGCACCTAAGACTGCTTAGACACAGAGTTGGTAAATCTCTTAGGTCAGCCTCATTCAACTACATGTACAGCAGGAAAAAGAAACCAAGCCTCATATTTCCATAAATAGCAACCTAATTACCAAACTAATCTCATTTGAGGCTGTCTTCATCTCTTCTGGTGTTATTCCACTTTGTGGACGCAGATGAATGGACAGAGGGAGCAGAATACAGAAGCGGGCCATGATTTTCAAGTATGATCTACTGTAAACTCCATTCAGTTCAAATCTACCTTTTCTTTGAGGAGACATCTGAATTAAATCCTAAGGCATATTAAGATAATCTATCACATAACACAACAAACTGCATGCATTTGTATTAATGGACCAGAAAAAAAGATGTTTCTCCCTTTTGTTTCATGACTTTTGGTCACCTTTTACTTATTCCTAATACATTCAGAAATGGATTACTGCCTTCCTGTTCTGGAGATACATATTGACATCAGACCCTCAGTTTTCCTTTCTAAACAATGATTCTGTATCTTAGAGTAAAAAAGAAAAATGCGAAGTATTACCTGAGAGTCCCAATACCCAGACGCTTATCTGAAGATCTCTTAAGCAGTCTTAAGCAACTAATTATATTAAGGTTTGGGTTGGAAGGGTCCTTAAAGTTCACCTAGTTGTAGCCCTACTGCCCATGGCCAGGGACACAACACAAAAGTTTACTGACAAAATATAGAAAATCAAGGAACTTGTCAAAGCATTTAATACAGTATCCAACTACAAAAAACACTTAACATGGCATTAACTTGACGCATTTAATTTAGCAAACTTTAAACACGTTTGATGTTAAATTACCCAAATGTTCCATGAAAAGGGAATTAGAAGAAGAAAAAAGGAAAGAGCAAAAATATATAGCAAAACACATATATAGCTACCAACACCTGGCTTCCAATGTGGATAAACTCCAAGAGGAAAAGATCTTCTTGTGGTCAGCCCTTTAAACCCTTAGGCCTCCATGAACCCTCCTCCCAGCTGTGACTTTCAGGCACTCAGCCACTCAGGAGCTGGGTTAAGCAAGACTGGGGCAGCCTCTGCTGTGCCATGACTGACAGACACTGTGGGGCAGGGATGCTTTGGCTCTGGGCTGAGGAGTGGTGTGGGAACCAGGCAGTGCCTCACCACAGCAAGGCCTGACCTGCCCCCCTCCCCCACACATGTGCATCCTAAAATGTCTCGAGACATCAATCTTTTGCAGTCTCTGAAACCCTCCTCTGGACTCATTCTGTGCAGAAAAATTCATGTCAGCAGAGGTCCATGTCCAAAAAGGAGACAGAGGTGTCCTTTAATTTTAAGCATTAACAAAGGGAGAGGCCATGGGGCATTTGCCCATGGGGTGTCTCGAATTATTGGAGGACGCAGCCTCCTTTTTATCTTAATTTCCCAGCCACATCATCCTCTCCCTTTCCCCATTGGCTAACGTACTTGGAAGGTACACACTTCCCAATTCACCTACTCTATGTCTCCCATAGTATGCACCTCCCCCTTTGTATAACATAGCTCCAGTAAGTCTTTGTTCATCCTCTTGAAGTTCAGGAATGTAGCATGACATTGGCTGAGCAGCAGTCCATGTCAATTAGTAACATTTTCTGAAACTGATAGTTTCTCCTGTTAGTTCCCTATCTACAAGTCCCTGGTCCTATCTACAAGCAGATTCACATCATTTGTTTTTAAAGAAACATTCATCTTGTACTTCTGCCTTTCTATTTTCTGTGTATCTAAACTATTCCTTTGAAGGCCATGTGTGCAATCCAAACCCACAGAACATCCCCCAAAGCCTTGGATCTGTAACATTGTGTGCATAATTCGGCGGATGGTAACTGCAGACTGAAGGAAGAATGTACATTTTACCTGTGCTCAGTATTATGAATATATAACACCTCAGTTGCATTTCTTTGTACAATTACTGCACATTCCCATACATGACAATTGGAACTACAAGGCTTCTAAGGAACCATTTTGCTAATGCAGTTTTATGCTATTAAAACATCTATGAAACAAGTTCACAGAATGTCTCATTTAAAAGCAAATGAAAAAGATTGTTTACTAACATTTCTAAGAATGGTGTCTAAGTGTTATGCTAATTATATTGATTTAGTCATAACAAATAATTGTAATACACATAGTTATGTAGGAAGAAGGTGAGTCTGTCCTTTGGTTGTTTATGGATTTGTGTTCCGTGTGCCTCAGTTACTGGTGCTCTACAGCACAGGTATTGTTGTTTTGCATTTCATTTAAGATGCTGAATGTCATGGAAAAAAATCCTTGCATTTATTCAAGACAGAGGGGTTTACAGAAATCTTTTCTGTGGCAAATTTCCAGCTTAGAAAAGACTCCCAGCCACTGCACTTGTTCAGTGGAAGCAAAATTCTGCTGGCACATGAAACACATCTTCTTTCAAGCATTTCTGTGTTTGTTCTCTGGAGTGCTGCCAGAATAGACTTAAGTTATGATAGCTAACACCACTGTAAACTAGGAATTGTGAAGGAGAGATTAAAACCTCCAGGGAAGAAAAACACTTTAAGTAACTACATGGATTGTAGCCATACTCCTGTCTCCCCACTGCAGTGGTGCTGCACGGCTATCTCAAGAAGCACAGGAGTGGAATTACACTAAAGGGGTGCTTGCACACTCACCCATACTCCCTTGGAGACCTTGAGCACTAGCCAGCTGAGCAGCATCTTTCAAGGCACTCAGATAGCAAGGCAACCCTCCCTCACTGAGCTTCTTCAGTGTCATCCTGGTGCCTGTGAAATGACCTTGACTACAAATTTACCATTTTTTGTAGTCTAAATCAAGTGCCTTTTGATCATAATGTACCTTTTTGTGCTTAGGAAAAAATGCACCAGTGGCTCCTATAAGCTCCATTGTAAACTGGAGACTTCAGTGGCATTTTCACCCCTAGAATCCATATGCTCAACCTCTGTCTTGAAAAACAGCATTCAGCAGAGGGCTTGAACATGTGTATCTGGTTTTAATTTTCAGCTTACAGACCACAAAGTTATCGTCTCTTGTTTTACTGAAATAATCTACAGAATATGAGAAGACTGCAGTGAGCAATATCCCATTGTATATCAAGGCAAACACTTTAAATTTTCAAGAATTACTAGCTTAAATCATTTCTCATAGAGTGATTTTTTTCTCAGTGACTGAATGTGCTCTGTCTAAATTTGGTATTTTATTGCTATGATCCCAAGTTGTTTTCCAGATGTAGCCTGTTAGGATGTCAATTTTTCCAAACATGCAGTGTTTTTCCTATGAAGAGACATTTGACCATTCCAAAACATGACATACAAGGCTAACACTGTAATGAGATGTGTCTTTCTGTGTGTACGTCTCAATCCCTCACAATCAACTTGGCATATAATATTTTTGACACAATTCCAGTTTGTTCATGTCAGTAAGTGGCATGATCAAGGGCAGATCTCCAGTCCCATACCTTCTAGAATTCTCATGCTGGGATTAGAATCTATGCATCTGATCCTAACCTTTTTGCTCCATGATGTAATTTGTTCCTAAAGGAGACTTTTATTTATCTCCTTGGTCACATTTTTGCCACCTTAGATATTGTAATATATCTTGGATGTAATAAAAATTCAGAAGCCACAAGAGAAGATTATATTCACATTGTTACCTGTGTTGATAATGGTAAACCTCTGTCCCACAGTGTTTCATGTTAAAATGTCCAATGTAACCCGATATGGCTTTTCAGTCTTGGCACAGATTCTGTGATATATCCGAACTACAAACATTATCCATAAGCAGAAACTTGTTACCTGTGGTTGACAGCTACATGGATTAAGTGAGAACAAAAAGGTATCAGTGGTGCTATGTTCGTCTTAAAAGGGATGCATTGCACCCAACAGATGTATTTTTCTTAAACTGAGCTGCCAAAACTGTTTATAGACCTAAACCAGGTCTGAAATAGGTGGGACTCATCTCCTCTAATGTCAAATGCATGATTTTTTTCAGCATTAAAAGTCTAGATCTCTAGGTTAATAATCTAGGTACTATTTACAGTCAATGGAGAAAAATTGGTATCTCTAGAATATAATTTATCTCATCTTAAAATAGATGACTGAAATAGATAAGATATATCATGCTTTAGAAAGTTTTATTTCTTTCTATTTCCTTTAGGGGAATCTAAACAAATAGTTCAAGTGTGGATGTCTAGAGTGAAGTGAGATGATTCTGTCCATATGGGACCTCATTAAAAGATTTTTAAAACTTTATTTCCTTACATTTCTAGCTAATATAATTGTTTAATATTGGAAAGATAAACTGCTTAGGGGAAAACACATAAGGGAAAAAAACCCCCTCCTTTCAACACCTTCTTTATAGTTCAAAGTGCTAAGAACCAGGGATTTGTACAATTGATACCTTTCCTTCTCACTTGAAGTTGGCTCTTGAAAACATTCTTGTGTAGCATCCATAGTACTTGTAAATAAGAGGCGAAATCCTGAGGTAAAAGCCCAAGGCAGAGCTGATATTCTCATGGATATCATACTATCATGTTTTGTGTTGGAAGGAGTCCTATAGATCATCTAGTTCCAACCCTGCTGCTGTGAACAGGGTCATCTTGCACTAGACCAGGTTACTCAAAATCCTGTCCAACCTGGCTAGAACATTTCCAGGGATGGTGCACCCAACACTTCTCTGGGCAGAGCCTGTACCAGTGTTTCAAAACCAGTGCTTCACCACTGCCACATAAAAAATTTCCTCCTATCCAGTCTAAACCTACTCTCTTTCATCTTAAAAATGTTTTCCCCAAATTCTGTAATGATATGATCTTATACAAAAATCCCTCTCTACCTTTCCTGTAGACTTTCTTCAGATACTGGAAGTCTGCAATAAGGTCACCCTGGAGCCTTGTCTTCCGCAGCCTGAACAATCCTAATATCATCAGTCTTTCCTCATATGAAAGGAGTTCCATAGCTCTGATAATTTTTTTTCTCCCTCCTCTGGACCACGGGTCAATGTCCTGCCAGTGCTGGGACCCCAGAGCTGGATGCAGTGTTCCAGCTGGAGTCTCACCAGAGCAGAGCAGAGGGGCAGAATCCCTTCCTCCCCCTTCTGCCCTCACTGCTTTGGATGCAGCCCGGGACACGTTTGGCTCTCTGGGCTGTGAGTGCACATGGCTGGGTCATGTCCAGCCTCACACCAACCAGCACCCCCAAGTCCTTGTCAACAGGGCTGCTCTTGATCCCTTCATCCTCCAGGCCTGGATTGATACTGGGAGTTGCCCTGACCCAGGTGCAGCACACTGCACTTGGTCTTGTGAAACCTCATAAGGTTCCCATGGGCTCACTCCTTGAGCTTGTCTAGGTCCCTCTGGATGGCATCCTGTCAGTCAGGAGTGTCACTGCACTGCTCAGCTTGGTGTCATCTGCAAATGTGCTGCGGGTGCACTTGATACTACTTTGTATGTCACTGATGGTCCCAATATGGACCCCTGGTGGCACCACTTCTCACTGATGTCCATCATGACTCTGAGCCCTTGATCACCATCCTCTGGATGAGGCCATCCATTAAATTCCTTATCCACCTACCAGTCCACCCATCAAGTCCATCTCTGTCCAACGTGGAGAGAAAGATGTTGTGGGAGACCGTGTCAAAGGCTTCACAGAACTCCAGAAAAATGACATTTGTAGCCCTTCCCTTACCCACTGATGGAATCATTCCATCATAGAAAGCCACTAGGCTGATCAGGCAGGACTGTTGCTGAATCCACAGCTTTTTTTTGACAGACAGGCTGAGGAATAAACATAATAGTAAGTCCATATGGAAGAATTGCTACTTCACAAAAAAATTGAGAACCCTTCAAGAAAAAAAGTAGATAAAGACAACTAGGTCAATAGAGAAGAGACAGAAGAGATATACTTTAATCCCAGTGTTCAAATTACTATTCAAAGAAGTAGCTGTATTCACGATAACTTGTTTTGGTATGTTACAGAAATGCTAACTTTCTGCCATTGTCTGCTCCATGAAAGTTACTGAGGAAATTTTTGATTTGTTTTCCAAGAAAATATTGAGGGACTGCAAAGTATCAAAGCCATTAGTCTTCTCTTTTGTTTGGCTGATGGGTTTTGCTTGTTTTTTGATCTTCCTCCCCACCCCCCACCCTCCCATCTGCCCCAGTCTGGTCCAACAATATCACACTAACTTTGTGAACTGAAATGGAATTCTGTTTTCCTCAGAAGAGCTGCTGAAAAGTGCTGGTTTGACAAATAGTGTAGGAATAGGACCCAAAGGAATTCTACTAAAGAAAAATAGATGATGGTATTTCATTTCTCATCTTTAGCAGAGCTTTGATATAACTGGACTCATTAGGAATAGAAACCCTGGTGGTATTGCTACTGATAATGTTTTTAGATGTAGGTCTTATTACAGTTTCTGCAATACTTAGTTCATGTAAACAAAATTTGCACATCAAAATCACCTTGCATGGTGGGCTTTTGTTTTCGCTACCTTTGAGTCTGTAACCTTTCAAGAATTCAAGGAACATATGCAGGTGCCTCTTTGTCAGCTGTTATTAGATACCAGGATAAAAGATGTCAGTAAGAATCATGACCATCACTCTCATATTTTCTTATTGCTGCCACAGATGGCAAAGTAACTGCACCAACCAGCTTTTTTTTTTTTTCAAAGTGTAACCAGTGCCTGAAAGGACGGGTCAATAAATTCTGTTGTCCAAACAATATAACTCACTGAAATTGTTTTTGCAGCTTAACAGAGCACTCGCCAGCAGGGTACCAAACACAGCATACTGCTGTGTATGAAATACATATGTATGTGAGATAAAGGTTGTATCTGAAATAACAGGGTTTACTCTGTTTGCATTGTGTTGCCATTATTGCAAACAAGCTCTAATCCCACACCAAGGCACTGACTGTGTATTACTAACTATGACACACTAAGCTTGGCTTGTGTAATAAGCATTTCACAGGCAGACAGACTTCTGCAGAGTTTCTCCTTTCCTGTTAAGTACAATGTTTTTGCTGTACTGGTGATATGTGTGAGTTGCACTTTATTTATTTAATAAATGAAGGGTAAATTACAGTGTATTCATAGGACCAATGAAATGGACTGTGGCTGTGCTAGAAGCATGTGTAATTACTGAAAAGAGAAGGCAGAAAGGTTAGGACAAGCAGATAAAACACTGTGTCATGATGCTGTCAGACAGAAATGGGAAAAAAACTCCCAAAAACAAAAAACCAGAATATTTTAGCTGTGGATATCTCTAGTAGGAGCACAGTGTGATATACTATGTACAGGAGTTTGCAGACACCCAGGTGTAATACAGAACACAGCATAGTGTTAAAATCTTATCCTTGACAAGTTGAGAGCCCATAAAGAATTGCTCATCAATCACATAAGTGATTGTTATTTGTGCTGCTGAATGAAGAACCAGCCCTTATCATGGGACAGTCAGAGAAATAAATTTCAGTACTAAAGTCAGACTATTTAGTTTACAATTAATTGACTTATTTTCAGATTATTATTGTAGGAAAACAGATACATGCCCAAGCTTGTGATACTGTAGGTTTTGTCTTTAAACCAGAAATCACCACTGGCTAGAAAGGACATTCCCAAATAAATTAAATCCTTTCTCTCAATAGCAATAATTAGGTATTTTTACGTTAGGTATAATACTAGTCATCACTATAGGATCCTGGATTTTTCCTTTATTCTAGAAGAAAGGGTAACAGTCCGAAAGATCAAAAAGAATGACAACACAGATAATTACTGGTGAAAGATTTCTTAGCTCAATGCTAATACAAGACCAAGAATGCAGCTGTTCCAGGAGTCTTAAAGATGTTCTCTCATATGCACCTCTTACAGAAACACCAATGCAAACGATCTGAACTCTGCTTATTTATCACCTTTGTTAGTCACATGGACTTCTCTTCTGGCCTAAGGGATGTCAGAGACTGAAATATTATAGTTTATGACTTAAACATTTTCTTAAAGGACTTTTAAAACTGTACTCCAAAAGCTGCAGAGAAGACTACTGTACCCTGAATGGGCCCCTGACTGAGGCCTTACACCGCTCGCTGATGAAGATAAGATAAAGTAACAGTCCTCCACGTGCGAGGGGAGCCCAGCTGAGGGGTCCTCACTGGGGCGGGGGGGAGCTTATCCACAGCAGAAGGGGTGACATGACCCATCACAGGGCCCCCCCCAAAGGGGTCCCCAGACCCTGCACCAGAGATGATGCAGCAGACCCTCAGTGTTGCAAGGGACAGTGTCAAGCCAGCCCCTGCAAAGGGAGGCACGTGGGCGTTCCCACCTGGCCCTCAGCGTACGTTAATCCACGGGATTCTGTACTCCTTGGCGTGTGGTGTGGCATTGTGTGGCAGCGTGTGGCATTGTGTGGCAGCGTGGGGCAGGGTGTGGCAGCG
>NW_008237444.1:31760-44334 GCF_000691975.1 Corvus brachyrhynchos | reverse complement strand
GGGGGACCCTCACCACCAGCAGACCAGATGGAGGGGAGCAACGAGACGTTGGGACCCTTGGATGGGTGATGTGCTTCCACCTATCTCCCTGTCCCCCTACCCCTCCCACAGACTTCCTTTTTCTATTTTTCTTCCTTTCTTTTCTCTTCCTTCTCTTTGCCTCTCTACTATTACATAAAATAGATCCATTTTTTGGCATCAACATCTAACCTCATTTGGTTTTAATCTCATTTCCAGGAATATTTTGAACCTTCTAAGTTCCGTCCAGTTTATGCACAGAGACTTAGCTTTCTTTGCTTTTCTGGGTTTAAACCAGATCATAACAAGGGGTCCCACTAACCTCAGTAACCATACTTCTACTTCACTGTAGAAGAACAACTAGAGTCAGTATATAAATAATTGGGCACTATCTTCATAATTTATTACTCAACAGTTGCTACAAGGCTTGGAGAAATTCCATTGACTGTCAAAACTTTTGAATGACACATCGTTAGAAGATTCCCCTCTGAATGAAAAAAAGATTGAATGTTGAATGTTGAAATTTAGACATTTCAAGGCCACTCTTAAAAATGTATATATATTCAGTTTTGGGCTTATTTGGTTGGTTGGTTTTTGGGTTTGTGCTTTTTATTTTTTACAAAATCCGTTCTCCCTTGAATATGATCTCTCTTCACAAATATTAAAAAACCAGGATATTTGATGTTTTAAAACCCCCTGTGCTGCTGCTCTGTCAATCCTTTGTGCGTGTGGTATGATAGGAATGAGGAAGATTATTTATATTTTATGAAGAAACTCCAAATAAAAATCACTCCCTTGCTGAATCCTAGAAACTCTCCCAGAATTTCTCACATGTGCTCATTGAGTATTTCGCTCTAGTCTTTGTAATAACCTTCATAATGGATTTAAAGTCCTTAAAGAAAAGCAACTAGTTTGAATAAAAGCAGATGATTTTTAAAGATTATGAGCATTTGGTTGAAGTAGGAAACATATCTCTAGCCTTTAGGACATCTACAGAAACCGAGCATAAGGACAAGTTCTTATGCTTATGAGTTAGGAAACATGGCTTTTGTTCCAGGAAAAGTGTTTTCAGCATTATAAATGAAGTTGTACTAAACTGAAATCATAAAGCATATTATGTATACATTCCATGTAATATAACCAGACTTTCTAGCATGTAGATTTGCACCACATATGCTATCCCATTACAGTGTCAATACAGACTTTAATTGTGATGAATTGTGATTTCCAATCATAAAATATATACATAAGAATGCAGCATATGCACAATTTCTTCAGAATTCCAGTCCAGATGTACTGAAAGTCCCATACTTCTGGGAAGCAAGGTGCTGTAGAAGGGCTAGTTGCTGTTATTAACATACATAGGGATGGAAGAGGTTGGTTGCCTTAAAATGCAGCCTGTAGCTGTAATACTTTGCTTGAGGCATATTATTAACTGCTCTGTAACTTACTCCAGGATCACATTTAAGTGGTTGGAGGATAAATGAATGCCTCTATGCACACTGGTAATTTGACATCCTTCATTACTAAGAGATCATAAACATAACACTATAATTTCTGTATCTCCTACTTACTGAAAACAATGATAGGAAATAACGTACAAACATTTTCTGTTCAGTGTTCTGGAAATCTTATTGCTGCTGATGGTTCTTCATGGAGAGAAAGAGCTCTGTGCTGTTTTTACCCGAGGGCATTTGCCATCCGTTTTTAAATTGTGATCTTCAGGGCCAATTATTCTGGTTTGATACACTTCTCACCACTCAATTTGCTTTTGTGTTTGAAGTGCCTTTTTGATGTACTGTTTGGGGTAAAAGTGTGTGTACAGTACCCTCCGGAACTGTTAAACAGTTTCTGAATTTAGTAAAATAGTTCTGTTTTCTGAATATAGTAAAATAGTTTCATTCTGACTGTAATAAAACAGTGCTAAAAAGACCAAGCAGGTATGCCATACAAAAAAACTAGACAGCAGTATTTTCCAGGAACAAGTTATTGCTCCGAACTGCAACATAAAGAGCTCCTTATGTTTCATTTACAGTCTGTACTCACAGATTTGGTCTCTACACTGGTTCTTTCTCTGCTCCTATGCAGTTGTCCAAAGCATTCGCTTCTTTAAATGCCTAGTATGTAACCTGAATACCTACTGCTTATTAAAATACTCTGTGCCTGACATCTTTGCTTGTAAGCATATGAGAAATATTTTTTCACTCATTTTATGAGCTGTGTACACTCTGGCTGGCAATCATATAGATCATAAAAAGGAGGAATCAGCATTTCATTCTGTGGCCTCATTCATTAAGAATGGGTTCGTCCTTCACCATGTGTGAGATGTTATTGTCTTGTAGGAAGGGACATGCTGTTCCTTTCCCTGTATAAGACATTCTGCACACTGTCAAATGCATTTAGCTGGCTTCTCTTAAGACAGAGCAAGTTCTGGTTGGACTTTTAATACAAGAATGATATAAATATGCCTAATGAGTTTATGTGCCTTTCAAACCGCACTAATCTGTTCGAACTTCCCACAATGAAAATTCAGTCTTGGCATCACTGGAAGAATTTGAGGTTGAAATTAGAACAAATTGGCTGTTTGGAAGGGCCAAAATGATGGACGATTCTTGCATTGGGATTTTCTGTATTTTCTGATTTATACAGAGCACAAAAAAGGGCAGTTTTAAATAGTCGGCAGAAAAATTCAGTGGTGAAAAATAATAATTACGTATCCAAATCATATGAACTAATAAAAATTTTGAAAATAATAATTTTGTCTTAGACAAACTTAACTCCTCTTTTCTCTTGTAAAAGCAACAAATAACTCCAGACAACTTTTTCTATAGTTTCTCCCATAAGTCTGTGATCATATTTCGCCTTCTTAATTCAGAAAAAAAAAGAAAAAAAAGTAATCTCCAGCAGTATTCAACAGCTATCCCTATTTCTTCCAAGATTTTTCTATGTAAACTTTCTGCCAAAATGAAAATATAATGTAGTTGGCATCTCAGTTCTTTGTCTCAGGTCCTGTTCCTACTCTGTCCAAACATTCTTTTCTTCTTACCCGTCTCCTTTGCTCTCAGTGAGAATTCTTTCTGCCTTATTCTGAAGGTCACCTAGAAACCTTGCTTAATTGGTCTTTTTTTCACTTTAATAGTGAAAATAATATTTATAAGAGATATTGTAAAAATCCCTGAACGAAGCCGTAATCTTATCGGGTTTTCTTAGAACAAAATTCCAGACACCCTCATGTTTTGGAAACAGTTGGAAAAAGTGTAAAAATGGCTTTACAGAAAAATAATGAAGATATACTCTTAAAAAAGGGAAACGTTCTTTTCAAATGGAGTTTTAAAAACTACTTTTGGTGTGTAAAATTCAACCTCTAATGTCAGTCTTTGATAATGAGAGCTCAAGATTCTGTATTCCACAGGATATTTAAGAAAGAGTACCCTAAAAATCTTTCCCATATACCTTTCTGCAGAGCTGCAGTGACTTTGACATATCTCTCTGGATACAAGACGAAGACTGTTCTGAAAGAAAATACATTTTTTTAAGGTGCAAAGATAAAAAGAGCTTTTTAAACCTCAATGAAAATTATTTTGCTTAAACTGGAGAGGTCTGGAACTCTGATCAAAAATATCCTTGAATTTGAAAGATGTGATATGTGACTATTTGACTTTACATCTAGTTAACTTGAAATGATAGACTGAACTTGATGGATTCAGGCTGCAATTCAAAATGTGCAATGTGGGAAGCACGAGAAAAACTTTGCTAAATGGAAGTCAGACCACTGATTAATGGAGTTTGGCCATAGCATTTTTTCATGAGACTTGAGAAATAAGATAACAACTGATACCAGAAGATACTTAGGAAATCATATATCACCTCCTCTAAGATGTGTGCTATTTATTTCTATTTTTCAGCTTAGGAAACCCACCAGATAGTCCAAGTCATACTTAACGATCATCCTGCCAGTCTGTAAGACTGGAGAATGCATCTCTCCCTACCTCTACAGCTTTCTCACAAAAGCAGTTTTAGTGTCTACACACTCAAAACAAAGATAATAGGCTCAAGTGCAGGGAACAAGAATTTGGTTTAGAGGAAATCTTTATCCTTGCTAATGTCCCCATAGACACAAAACTCCAAGATCTGCATCCAAGAACACAGTTCCTGGTGTTAACTGCTGGATCACACTTAGTGGATGAAGCCCCTTATTGACATAGACACAGAGACGGCTTCATTCCTTGCAATTAGGCCTAAGACCTTGACATTTACTGAATATTGGAATTCAACAAGGAGTTTTCAGCAGTTTTGCTACAGAACATTTGGGGGGCTTTTGTTAATCTCCCTTGCACTACTCCAGTGAAGTTCTGTGGGGTTTCGACACCCCCATTTGATTTTTTCTCATTTCAAAGAAGAGGGAAAATTGTGGCTGACTGTTCATTTGAATAAACGCATATTGAGATTCAAATAAGTGTTCCTAGGGTAACCCTTTGAAAGTTTTCATAAGAACATGACAGCAGCTGCTCCAGAGCATGTAGAGAGTCGTGCTTGTATCTGGAGCTCTAAACCTCTGCATATTGTTAAAAATTAGTGGAAAGTCACATAGCGTGCATTTGCATATGTTATTTCAATAGCTTTATTATTTGGTGACCAAATGTCATCAAACACCCAAGGTGTTTTCACTCATCAAGGATAAAATCCTTGGCAAGTGTGAAGACTTTCAAATGAGTTGAACTAAAATTACTGTCTGTTCTAAAGGTTTTGATAAAGTTTTCCTTCATGCTTAGATAACTTAGTGTTATACCAAAAATATATTGCTAAATTGCAGAAGAAAAGTCCTGAAATGTCATTAAAAACATATCTCTCCACAAAGTTTAAGGTCTTAAGGCACTTTTGAAAAGTTTCTTCTTGTTTTTGAAGTAACACATATACCTCGGGTAACTACAGACATATTCAGCCTCTTTGAGATTCTTGCATGGTTGCTCATTAGGTGGAGACGTAAAACAAAACTACATTTGACAGAAGCTCCTGGAAGCTGAAGAGAATACAAGTTGCTCAGGTTTAGTGCATCCATTCTAGCAATCCTCTGATTATTCATTCATTCACTTACGCTTTCATTCATTACTGCTAAATCAATGGGAGAACTTATTCACATGGTACAACTGCTACACTGACAGATCAGCTAGGAGGGAGTTTACATCTTATGGAGGTGAATATCTATGAGCGAGTGACGTAGTGCAATTAAGACAACAAATTCCAAGCAAATAAGTTACTTCAGAAAATTCAAAAGACTAATCATTATGATTATTTTTTAATAGCAATGTGAAGTTCTGCATTTATCGCCTGATGGAACGCCTGAAATGCATTGTGTGCATTCAAAAGAAGCCTAGGCTTCTGAATAGGACACTATAAACCTGATTTCAACAGATTGAAAACAAGATGTGACAAGCAGTTTGACACTGGCCCTCAACTAATTTCCGCTGTTTGTAAAGAGGCATGTCTGAATGGAAATAGCTCAGCAGAATGGGTCAGTATGGTTGAGGCCATGTCAGTCCACACATAAAAAACACAGTACTGGGGAAAATAAGCAGCCATTGATTTCTGGTGAAAGCCCCCAGCGTCTGGGGAAAGCAGCCAAAACGAAGCACCAGCTGCTCTCTGCTGGAAATCTTTTGTGGAAGAGTGAGGGAAGAGAGAGAAAGCTGGTGGGTATAAAGGGGAAACAAGGCAGAAATCAGGAAAGAAGAGGTGCTGCTGACTGCCTCAGCAATGCTTCATACCCCACATTTAGCATTCTCTGAAAAATAGAGGAGGGGAAGCACACCCCAAAACTTCTCTTTTATTTAGGCAATGTAATGGGAATGGTTCCAATGGGAATTTCTCATGCTCTTTCACATTCCCTGAATTCATCTGTATGGCTTTGTGTGTGTGTGTGAGTTATTTTTTTAAATACTGCTCCAATCCAGTAAATGTATGCACCAAAAATGGGACAAATACCCAGTGGGATTGCAGCTTCTCATTTGCATTATTGCATTTTGACAAAAAATTTAAGAAGATAATAAATGGAGGATATTTTGTTCAAAGTTCTTTGCCTATTTAACAAAAATCTTTGCTATCTGCTTTTAGGCACCTCCATAAGGATTTCATGCTACAAATCATTGTGAAACTCTTCAGCAATGAGTAATGACTCTCACTTCTCTTCCAGGGACTGCAGGCAGCACATTCTGCAATGGAATACAATAATCGTGAAGTTAGCAGTTTCAGACTGTCTGAAGGTCTGAAATGGTTCCTACTCTTAATTCCCCTCCTGGGCCAGCATGCAGAAGAAGGGAGACAGGGGGAACAGTTCCAGGCCAGTTCCAGTTCCAGTTCTGACTTAATACTGTGCCCAGAATCTGAACCTTGGAAATCTGTGTGAGTCTTATCCAAAAAGTAGCTCTTTTGAGAAAAAGCAATTACTTAACGACAATTATTAACACCATTGGCCGAAGCTAAGCAACATCCAATCAGCAAACGGTCTTTGAAGTCTGTGCAGAACGTTAAGTAAGAAACTTCACATGCCTTTGTAAACAGCTTTGGAGGCATCCCTTCAATGATGATGATATGAAAAATGCGACAACTTTTTAGTTACAGAAAATCCTTATAGCAGTTACAGATGCTTCTTTCCAACATGGTTTCACAACTTTGCTTTTAACCAATGGTAGAATTTACGGAATGGTCGGTCTGGCCATATCTTGTTTTCATTGTATTGGCATCAGGTTTATAGGACCCTACTGCTAAGAAAGTTAGGCAGCTTCTGAAGAAATGCATGTGCATAATTAGGTATTGAGTTGCACCTCAAAGTGAGAAAATTCAGGGTGGCTCATCTCATAGTGCTTCCAGTGGGGGGACAATGTAAGCAGGTCATGTCTCTTATCAATTCTGTAATTGCAAGTTGAGTGTCTTGAATTGTGGCCAATATTATTTGCTACACTTTTTTTTAGATCATTTGGTGTACCTCTAAGAACAAGTCCCTCCTCTGTTTGAATGGGCACTCCACCAACTTTTTCTTAGATAACTACTGCTCACTAACCAGAACTCTAATATTTATTTCTGATATTTGGTTCTACGGAACCCATGTTTATTTGCTTTAAACTTGCGAAAAACCTGCCAGGATACCATTAAATTCTATATTGTCTTCTGTTTCACTGAGATTACATAAAAACTAGTTCATATAAGTAAGAAAACATATGTAAAACATATGTAGTATGATTTGTGTTTTGTATTGCCAACTGTACCTTCATACTGTAATATTCTTCGACTTCCCTTGATTTCACACCATATCCTCTCTTCATTTCAGATATACGCTCTGTATGCTGTGTTATCTCTTTTCCTTACTCTTTCATAGAAATACTTAACCTTAGAGAAGGAAATACTGGAAGAAATTGCAGGGAACTGGGAGAAAATATCTGCAGTTATTTACTGGAAGCTGGACTGCCACAGGCAAGGAATATGAATGCATACGTTTGCGATCATAAAACTGGGTCCCACTTTATTTCTGGGTTCCTATCACCCCAGTATTTTTGGCCCTAATCTTCACACCTAGGGTTATGAACCTCCCAAAGCATTACATATTTGCAAAGAGGAGTCTAGGTATGTCAGGGTTGTAGGCACTGCTCCAGTTGTTCCACTGGAGCCCATGGAAAACTAAATACAATAGAATCTGAAGTAATTCAATAGTCCTGAAGAGCATCAAATCAGCTTCATTCAAGCAACAGAATATTTTGACCGAATGCTTGGACTGCACACTTCCTTCATTTTCATTCATGTCTCAGGAACATGGACTATTCTAGTAGAAAATTTAAAAACAGCCTGTGTGAAGATCAGGCTTAAAAATTCCCCAGACACATATACCTGCAAGAAATTACATTCTTTCACAGTGCTTTGTTTGCTGTATCATTGTGTTACAGGTGGACAGGCACAAAATCAAGCTGAAGAAATTTTGTTTAAATAAACTGAAGCAGAAGAGAAAAACCAGAATATAACAAGAAAATGTGCTCTGGGAGTACTGTGTATGCTTATTAGATGCTACTGAGCTAAATAACAGAACAACAGTAAAAGCATATTATTTTAATTGAAAAAATAAGACATTCCCTCTTGCACCATCTTCAGACAGCCTGGGATATATTTGTATTACAGCATGTCTGAATACATGCATTTGTGAAATTCATTAAATTCATCCAGAAAAATCTATTTCCCTACTGGACTGTTATGCAGATTTATTGGAAGATACATTAAAAAAGTTTGCACTTGCTTAGCAATTGTCATCCACTTCATAAATTTTCCCTGTTTCAAAACCTTGATGTACAATTTTTAATACACCCTAGTAGTGCCCTGGATACAATTCATCACATTAATTTCTTCATTTCCAGCAAGCACACATTTTATCTATATTATTTCCCCAATCAATTTTTTTTTTAAAATCCAATGGCTGTTTTAATGCATGTGGCGCAATTAGATCTCTGGCGTGGCCACTCATCATACATCGTACCTACGCATGTGATACCCAGCTAAATGCAATGATTTGCTTCCTCTGCTTATATAGATAGACAAAGCAATTCACTGTGGCCACTACAGTTTACATCTGCAAAATATACAGCCTCATACCAGTATGATATGTTATTATGTAATAGAAAGTGTAATTTAATTGGAGGAGGTCAAGTTAAGGTCACCTTTATATAAAGAGAAATACATATTTAGAGGGAAATGGAAATACTGGGAAGTCTTGACTCAGATGGTTTTGGAAAGGATGCAGTTAGAAACTAAGTTGCTCAGAATGATTATAGTGCAGAGGTCCATACCTCTATTATAAAGATGTTTATTACCCCAATCACTTTTCTAAAAATAAAAGATATAATCTAGTTCAATTGGCCTTACTTTGAGAGCTTCTCCTATAGAGAATTCCTAAAAGCAAAGTCAAGAACCATAAAGATTTGATCAGACTAGCTATAATATGATCAGTTATATCTAATGGGAAACATTTACTTAAAAATCTTCACATGATGTTCAGAAGCATTGCTTTTTCAAAGAAATGGAACAAAAACCTGAACATATATCAATATGGAAAAATTCCACGCCATGCTCCATAGTCTTTCACCAGCACAGAAAAACATTCGATATTTCAATATTGCTTTAGAGTTCCATGAGGAATTCAGTAGAAAGGATCATCCTAAATAGCAGCCAGCAGTTAAATGAGAAGAACAGACCTTGGGTGAGGGCTATTTCACTAGCTGATCATCTTACAACTACTCTTGGCACCAGCTTTAGGCTACTGAGTGACGCAGTCACTTTGCTTCTTTAAAAAGCATCTGGCACACAGTGATTTTAGGAGAATCAAAGGCTGCTGAGGTCTGCAGGGCCCACTGTGTCACAGCTACCAACACTGAACTCTGTATATCTGCTCCTCTAAGATAAAGTCTGTTTTGAAAGAAAACAAACTGTATTGACATTTTTGTTAGAACTGAGAGCAGATCTTGAAGGGCAAAATTACACCATGTAATTATCTTGGCCTCCATCCTAAAAGACTTTCTGCTGTATGTGGTCCAACTCAACCAAGAGTAGACACTGCAGTTACATTTTTGCCCTGTCTTTCCATGAAGTGCATTACAAAAGGTTCTACCCAAAAAGCAGAGATTTTAGTATTCACTGAGATTGCCACATAGTCTAGTATTTTCAAGTAGACTAAAGGAGAGCTAATGCCAAGAGGTTTCTTAGAGTATTAAATGAGTATCTCCAAGGCTCAGAACCCTCATCATGCTCTGTCCCCATAACTCTCCACCACACTCAGATTTCAAAAACGATAGCACTTGAACACTATGTGAACTATAAGTTCACGTAAAAGGAACACCTACCTGAAAAAAAAATCTAACCATTCACTAGTGCTGCAATAATATATAGACACTGAGGTGAAAACCTGTTTCTATGGTCAACAACAAGTTCAGTGTTGGTAGCGTCAATGAAGCAAACCTCTGGTGAGCTCTGCTTGTTACTCTTCAGACAGATTAAGAATTCTAACAGGCAAAAACAAGTGTTTGAAAAGATAGCATCCTATATGTCTCTTTATAGGGAACATGATTATCTAGCTCTCATCACTGTAGACTCAAGTAGCCACACAATTTGCTGCTGGCATATTATTCTCTTTGGGTACACCCTCAGTCCCTCAATTCCTCTCTTATACACAGGAAAAATCAGTTGACACCAAAAGTAGTATGTCAGCTTGAAATTCTGAAGTGCCTTTTCTAAAGCTTTGAAAACTCTCAAGCTGTAGGCACTCTCCTGTGTAATGGCTGATGAGAACTCCAAATCAGAGCTTGCAGTAACAAGCCTACCCTGCAATAATAAGTTAATGATCTAATATTAAAAAAAAGTAGCACTTTTAGAAGAAAGGCAAAAGTATTGGTGTGTATCATGTCAGCTGTTCACAGATGCCTGAAAGAATTATGAGCAAAGTGTTCCCAGAAAAATCTTACCTTTCAGGCAAAGCTTCAATCTCAGCAATTATTCCTCTCTGGGTTAACTCAAGGGAAAACAAAAGTTGAAAGTGTTGAGGCACTTCTGTGCTTTCTGCCCAATAATAGGAGTTTGGCTGAATTAATGTAGGCAAATAATGGAAGATCCCAGTATTTTCCAGTTTCTTTCTACAAAACAATTGTCATAATAAATGATCAAGGACATAGAAGAAAAATTAAGTCAAATACACCTCTGTGTATAACTGATGAGCTTTTTCTACCTTTAGTCACCAGTACAGTTTCCCATCTCTGTCTGTGTATTTTCTCCCCTGCTTCCATTTCTTTTTTATCTTGATCATCCCCTTGCAATCCTGTTCCGTTTCATAGTATCATGGCATCATGGAGTGTTTCGAGTTGGAGAGAACTCTGAAGACCTAGTTGCAATCCCCTTGCCATTCACAGGCAAGGTAAAAGGAGCAGCCTGGTCTTTAACACTTCCAGGGATGGAGCATCCAAACTTCTCTGGGCAACTTTTTTCAGTGCTTCAACAGTCTCACAGTAAAGAGTTTTTTACTATTATCAAATCTAACCCTGCCGCCTTTCAGTTTGAATCCATTCCCCCTTGTCCTGTCACTACATGTTCTTGCCAAAAGTCCCTCTCCATCTTTCTTGTAGCTCTTTTGAGTTACTAGAAGGCTGAAATTGGATCACCCCAAAGCCTTCTCTTCTCCAGGATGAGCAATCCCAATTCTCTCAGACTTTCCTCATAGGAGAGGTGCTCCATCCATCTGATCATCTTGACAGACTCCTCTGCCTTTCAGCTACGAATTGTCATATTTCTCCCAATTTTTTATTTACTTCCCAATTTAATTTCTTTTTCCTGTTATTCTCTCTTACTCCCCCCTGCCCCAAAGTCACATCTCCCACAACCAAATGCTGCCCTTCAGCACTCCAAGTGAGGTTGAAATTGTTGTGCAGTTCAGCATTTGTGACAAAGATCAGAACGTGAAGACTTTATTTATTTAGAATAATAATATATATTAAATCATCAAGAAAAGATTAAAAATTGAAACACATTTTAACATTGCATGAAGTCTTGGTAGTCTTTCTTCATTAACAATGTTTATCACCAAGATGGTTAATAAATATAGAGGAGACTGAAGTCAACTCTGCTTAATCTAATGCTGCTGGAACAGACCTAAAGACAGCTGTGTCAAGAAAGCCAGAATGGGCAGTAGTGCAAGGAGTCAGCAGCACAATTTGGCATGAAAGGAAGGATCTGAACCTGACAAGAAATCAGGCTCCAACAGTCTTCTGAATCATGGTTTCACATGAAATAACAAAAGCGGCTTAGTGAAACAGTCTCCCAAATAAAATTTCCTTCTTTGCAGATACTGTACCATAATTTTCTAGGATGTTGTGAATTGCTGTCAAATGTTTGTAAGCTATTAATCACTGACACCACACAGGAATATGGAAGACTGTTCATCAATTGCACCCTTAATAAAACCTTGGTGTGTGCTGTGTAGAGTGATGCTTCTGTAAATTTACACAGGAGTACTGACTGAGCACAGCAAAATTATATGAAGTCCAAATGCAGTTACATACCACCCATTTAATTCTGACATTGCAAGAAAAACTATTGGGATGAACCCCTCTTTTTTTCATACTAGATTTTCAAGCTCTTGAACACAAGCATGTAATTTTAAAGTTTAAATCCCCTTTCTTTTGTTTTTACCAGAAGTAAAAATGTAGCTGTTGAACCAGTGTAATGTAATTCAGACAAAAGAATTGTAAGAAGGGCATCAGAATTTTTGGTCAAATAAGGAAATTTGAGGTCAGTTGCCCTTGAATTAGAAACTGAGATGAAACAGATTGCAGAGGAAGCATAAGTTTCTTATAGGTATTCTGCTAATATTAAACATCCTGCAAGTATGTTTTGAAATCTGTCTGAAAATCTCCTAAAGCAGCAAACAGAGGTTACACTCCTGTAACACACACAGTGTGCCCTCCCCTTCATTCTCTACCTCCTCTCTCCTCTTCTCCCTTCCCCTTCTTCTTTCCCCTTCTCCTTCCTCTTTCCC
>NW_008237444.1:3761-31727 GCF_000691975.1 Corvus brachyrhynchos | reverse complement strand
CTTTCCCTTTCCCCTTTTGCCTTCACTTTCCCCTACAGGATCTGCACATGAGTGATGAGGGAGCACAAGACCTTAGGAGATGTCCCAGGCAGTGGAGGCCATCTGCCTCCTGCACCATGAAGGGGTACTCCCACAAGGACCCCCTGATGAACTGCATCAACTTCCCACTTTTTCCCTGCAATTACCCTGGTTTCAAAGCTTTCTAGACTTTATGGATATGATCGTTCAAAGCCTGCGAGTTCTCTGCCAAAACATGTTCATAATAATTTAAAACCCACTAGATCCAGCTGCGTGATTTGGCTTAAATATGTTTTTATTCACATGTGTCTCTGATGGGCCAATGTTCATATTCTTTTGGTCTGTGTTTTACTAGTCTGAAACACACTGTATTTGTTTTATATCAGTTTGTAGTTCAATCTCCATTCACATCATGTATCTCCACTTACACAAAGAACAAATTTAACTCATCTGTCTCTCTAGTGAATTTTGTAAAGTTTCATATCTGAGGTCTAAACAGTGCTTTACACAGTACTTTTAGTATCAATACTGTTAAAAGTCACTTTTCACCTTTTTTTTTAAGTGTTATCTCATTGGTGATGCATATTTATTACCACTGTATACATTTCTTCAGCTGACAATGAAACGTTTTAATTTCTAACACATGGCATTATTATGTTTTTCCAAAACATAAGAATGGATGAGTTGATTTTGAGAAAAAGAGCTGCATGGACTGTCCTGCCAGGTCAGGGAGTGAGCATGCTGGAGCTTTTAAAGTCTTGGGAAAATAAGAGGAAATTAATTCATTTGCAAGCAAGTCACTGAAATGTCAATATAATAGCTTGAACTATATTCCTAGGGAATGTTCAAGGGGAAAGAATAAAAATGTCATCATAACTTAACAACTAACTTCCATAAAAATATTGCTAGTAATATCAATTAGGAAGTTCATAAAAAATTAGCAGAAAAATGAGAGATAGAGAGGTCATCTCTTTTACTCAACAAAGTCCTGTATTAATCAGCTTCAGAAGACATTATGAATTTTCTGAATGCTGACAAAAGAAATAAAAAAGAAACCAACATGTACTCCCTGAAAACTATTTCACAGTAAAAAGTCAAAATATTGTCTTTAAGTGTGTATTTCTGGGAATGTGCTTCAGTGCCATTGCACGGATCCAGGGTATTTTAAGAGACTTGTCTTACCTTTAATTGGGAAGATAAGCACCAAATTAACCTATAAAGCACTTCAGAATGTGGACTAAGGGTTTGTGGTTTGTGTGAGATTGCTAAAAATACACCGATTTTATGGCAATGTATCAATGCTTTTCTTCATATTTCCTGTCTGGTCTGGAAAGAACGAGTCAGAGTGAAAGGTAATGATTCTTACGCCTTTTATACAAAAAACCCCACAAAACCAACCAAACAAAAAAACCCCCAACTACTATTCTCTGTAGCCAGGTATCTATTGTTTATTTCTCTCCACAAAATGTACATTCCATTCATCCTCCAGTAATCCAGTAGGAAAACCCCCTACAAAAAAATAACACATTGCACTTTTTGATGTGCATTGGAAAACACTAATCATCACCAGCTGTAATCTCTTGCACATGCTCTACATGTAGTCAAAACATCTGTAGCTCAAAGCTGAGTAGTTTGACGTCTGGGTTGGTTTTTTTAAATTTTTTTCCCCCACAAATAGTCTTCACACAAAAAAAAGGTAAATAGTAGTTCAATTACTTAAATAGCTCCCTATGCTAGAAGGAATAAAATTCCTGATATGGTGAAAGGAAGCTTTGAAAACCAGATTGCAACTGCCTTCCAGCTTTGGGTATGAAAATAAGCAAAAGAGCGTAACAGCGGAAAAAAGCAAAATAAAGTTCATTTTCCCACCCAGCTAAGTAATTCTGTGCAAGCTTAAATTAGAGACATTGTTTGTTTTAAGTATACAAATTACCTGAAGATTCTTTCAGTTTTACAGTTTTTCTTATACTGGTTTTCAGTTAAAATAGAACAGCACAGTATTTGTACAGTTATTGTTCTCAGGTTTCCCACACTGCTGTACTACTTTTTGCTGTTTGTCTGAGGTTTTATGCAATATTGTCATCACTATGGCTCGGAGGGAGGTAAACATTCTGCCCTTGA
Organism: Corvus brachyrhynchos; assembly: GCF_000691975.1. NCBI lineage: Eukaryota > Metazoa > Chordata > Aves > Passeriformes > Corvidae > Corvus > Corvus brachyrhynchos. Next base: position 29,588 of record NW_008237444.1, on the reverse strand, counting down.
AGTGAGCCTGAGATATTTATTTATTGATTGATTTTTAAAATGCACTTACCTAACAAATTCTGAAAGAATGGTTAGACATTAAAATATAAATAGATACTTGCCATCACACGCATCCCTGTATAACTTTGGCAATCACTTGAGTTAGCAGATGAATCTTGCTCCATGCTCTGAAGGTCAATAAATTCAGAGTGTGGTGATAAATGATATAATGCAGGTTCAGATGGATGGATTGTGTACAGCTGCATGCTGTCCTCAAATAAAGACTTCTTTGCACTTAATGACACAAGTTTCTCCCAGCTGAGGTTTGGTGTTCAGTTGGAATTATCAGTAAGAATTACCAATGTTTTTGATTGAAGGTGGGAGGAATACCAAGTACTGGTCTGTTTTCTGCATCTGCAGAAGCATTCATGAGGATGCTAGGTATCTTACAACTTAGCCAGTCATAAAAATGGAGCGGAGGGATACCAGGGTTTTTAAGGGTACAGCATTCCTGAAAGATGTTCCTTGATGCAGTAGGACAGTGAGCAGAGGTGAAGAAACAAGGGACACTGAGGTACGAGTACATGGGTATGACTGACTGCAGCTGAATGAGTGGAAAAAAAAGTTATTCACCACCTTCCAGGCCTCTCTTAAATGTGGAATGTTAATGTTTAGAGTTCTCTTTTTAATAGGAAAAATCACAGTTCATACTAACTTGACAACTGATGCAAATGAAAAGGGCAAGAGTCCAGACCTGATGCATTTTCCATCTGGTTCAATTGAATCTGGCCACTACCTTAAAAAGGCTATCTAAGATTCTGGGAGCTTCAACATTCATGATTTTTAAAACAGCTGGATGAGTTAAGATTTGCAAGTAGTCTAGCTCGAGCTCCATTTGTTTTCATTAGTCTGTATTAGGTGCTCTGCTGCAGATTTACAGATTCTGATGGCTTCCCTCCCATGGTGTGATAAATGAGACTCACAGCTTATAACTTAGCTGTTTAGCCCAGATGGCAGAATACCCATCAAAAAAAAAAAAAAAAACAAAAACAAAAAAAACCCGACAGCAGGGGCAATGGAAAAAAACCCCAAAACAGAATGGGGAATAAACTGAGTCAAGACATCCCTAAAGCACAATCTCCTTGTCTCATTCAGAATCTGAAGTTGCTTCTGCTTTTCTGTGATGAAGGATGCCTGCTAAGACTACCTGTGGGAAACACATTCCCATGTGAATATCTCCCTGCATGTTCCCTGCAGTTCTTGGAGGTTCAAAGTGCACCCTTCATGACTACACTGTGCACATAAAATTCATATAACTATTTTTAGAATGTAATTAGGAACATATGCTTGCTTACAGACAAGAGGCATAAAGTGTATTCATCACAAACTTAGCACAGTAGAAAAAAATCTTGGATTGGCACAGCAAATTTTGTCTATAGGCAAGACAGCACTGACATCCATGGGATTAATAATTCATGTATTTTATCTCATTCAGGGCATTTCGGAAAGTCCATTATACTATATTTTCTGTGTAGTCAGTAAATTTTGTAGCTCTTAAAACCCGTGAAATGAAAAATAGGCTTGAAAAGCCATAACACTATCAATACATAAATATTAATGTAGCTCTTTTCATGACAAATATTCCAAAGTGCTCTCCAGTAAAAGAAAATGAAATAAAGCATGAACAGAATGCAGATGACTGTAAGTCAAAAGGTCACTGAAATACACAAATCAAATGAATCTGTTTGACCAAGGGACTGACCAAGTTCACCCAGTAAATTCTAGTAAATCCTATGTTCTTTACTAAAGTTCTGTCTAGTCAAGCTTTGGGGATATTATGTCAAGAATCAGAAAATAACCACATTAACAACCATAATAAGAAAGGAGGACATGTTGAGGCCATTTCGGTCTAGACAGAAAAGGTGTTCTTCCAAATAAGTACTGAGCATGCAGCATGCTTCGTTCTCTAGCCAGACATTTATATTACTGATACAGCTAATAAGTTTTTAGGTATTGAAAAATTTAAAAAAATAGAAGTTGTAGGAAGTATTTTATTCACCCACCACAGTGGCAAAACACTGATACATATTATGCTAATTTCTTTACCCTGTTGCAGTCATTCATGAGGGAAAAATAAATGTAGAGGACAAGCGTTCTGTAATGCATAACTACTGATTTACTAGGAGGAGTTTGTTTTCAGGTAATTTTCATCCTTCAGTCTTTTAAAAAGGGTTATGTTCCATTGTAAAATATCTTCAGATCTGCTGAATTTTTTCACTGTATGATAAAGCTTATTAATAAAGAGAAGAACAAATTTGGGACAACAAGTGAACACAAGAAAATTGAGAATATTTCACTAGACTAGGATAGAAGAATGAGGTGTTTTTCCTAGTTTGGCAATACCACATGACAAAAGGGTTAAGTGTGATGCTGCATCTTCCTATTACATAAATACTTCCAGAGTAGGATCTGGGGGTTCTATGGCTGCTGGAGGGTTGTAGCTGGCTTTTAGGAGCTAGTTGAGAAAAAGATAATTAAAAAAGAAGTGCGCGTATGAAATTATTTGGTGTGTTATTTTTCTTCATGAGGTCAAAAAATATCTGTTTTATATCAGAATTAATAGATTAACAGGAGGGAGAAAATTATATTTATGTTTACGGCTTTATGTTTATATATTTTTGAAAGGAAAAAAAAAAGAAAAAGAAAACCTACAGAGTTTTCTACTAGAGTTCAGCTACTTCCAGGCATGTTGTCTGCTTTTAATTGGAACAGAAACACTTAATTTTTCTGTAGGTATCTCTTATTCATATACAACTCTCTTAGCAATATAACTCAATTTTGTTTGAGCTGCTAGTAGATTTATTCAGCAAGTTCAGAAGATCCCACTGAAATTCACAGGGGAACAAAAGTAATTCACTTTAATTGAGAATATTTTAATATTTCTTTAGCTACACATGAGCTCACACTAGTTTTCAAGTCTGAATATTGTACCAATATTGACTTCACAGCTATCACAAAATACTCAGAACTAAAACTAAACACAATTTCTTTTGAACTAATTAAGACATATCTTTGACACCCATAGCGATCTTTTTCCCATCATCCTTTCCATCCTGTAGAGCTTGTTAAAGTACCCAGAAAGGTACCCAGACTACGCAGTTTTTCAGTGAAGCATTTTAGAAACACTTTGATTGTGGTTTATGTAGTGTTTTCACTCAGTGTTATCAGGGTATCTTTTTTTTACAAATATGATCTATAGAAGCTGTGTAATCTAAAGTTATATTTGGTATACTAGAATTTTAATATAGGTCCCAGCAGCACTATAAAACACATACTGAATATTTCCTGTACTAGATACATTGTTTATTGAAGTAACCCTTGCATCTGAGAGGATTCAAGAGACCGGACGCTTTGGTTAACCAAGGTGAGTCAGACAGGAAACAAACAACCTGCTTCTTTACATAAACACAAAATATAATCTCTTTTGGAGATCAGTAAATACACAAAAAAATGGGTTCTATACATGTAACTAAAAAGCCAAAAATTTTTTTCCCAATATGTTTTGAATTCTATGTGGTCTTGAGGTGTTAAAGTTCAATAAGAGGAGTTTTGCTTCATGCTGATAATTAGAAAACACTCTGAAAGCTAGGAATAAGCTGTTAGTAGAAATACTAATGAAAAATAATGTATAATCTCTGATCTAGGTCCTGCGAAACAGTAGTTATTGTGTTATATACTGAGCAATAGCAACTAGATAGGAGAACAGTATTATCAACAGTACAGACTCAGGTACAAGAGTGGAGCATGGAGAAAAATGAGGAAATTACCTCTTTTTAACACCTCAAAAAAACTTGCGTCCCTGTTCGACATTCATGTTTTATTTAGTCTTACGTTATAGAGAAAGATCTGTCTTTATTTTTTTAGGAATGAAAAGTACAAAAATTGCACCCAAAATTAGGAGAAACAGAAAATAAAAACCAATCTCTCTTGGCACAAGACTTTTGCCAGACTTTAGCTTCCTAAATGCTCTTTCTTGTATGAAGAGCATTACACACAGTAAAACAGCTGCATCTTTAGGAAAGAGAGGCTTAGAGGTGTCAGTTTCAAAAGTGACAGTTTTTTAAAGGTCAGTTTTTTAAGGCAAGATGTCTGAAAACAGGAGGAAAGGTGTGTGTGGTTCTTGATACTCAGAGTGGACTGAGTCAGTGACCTGACCTCTATTAACTTCCCCTAAAATCCACAGAACGAGCCAGGAACCTCAGACTTGTTGCCCTACATGCTGAAAGGGAATATGTAATTATCGTAGCTAATATGAAGACTTGTAATTCTGCAATTTTTCCAAGTTCCAGGTACCTGCCAAGAGGTTGGAAGTAACTCCTCCATCTGTTGAGGATCCAGAACTTCCATAATTTTTGAGCTGTAAAGGAGAATTTATTTCTTTAGAATAATGATTGCTAGAGGAGACATGGTTCTCACCTTTCTGGTAGTAATTTTGGGCCAGAGCATGTATCCAGGCAGTACTTTTAATCTGAGATTCCTGGAGTTCAAGCACACATCCTTTTGAAGAAATCCCTTACCCAACACTTCTCCATCAAATTAGAAGAAGGGTAGAGAAAATCTCGTCCTGTCTTGTGCAAGTTTTGTAAAAAAGAATGCAAATTAACTCAGCTGGCATGGAAGTACAAGGACAAATGGCAGTGTTTAGATAATTCCCTGGCAAAAAAGAAAAACCAAGAAAACAACAAAGAAGTGAGACTTAACCAATGTCTCCTCCTGGGATGATTTATGGAGTTTTTCACTCAGTGATTGTCTAACTTAAAACGAAAAAATAGTCCTGGAGTGAGACCTGCAATGTAATTAAAATTTTACCTCAAGTCCTGAAACAAGAACTACAACATATTATTTTATTTGCTATTTTACCCATGTAAATCGAAGCATCTTTTCTATAATGGAATTCTTAGAAGTGCTATTCCTGAGTCATAGAATCACAGAAAGAGTTGGGTTGAAAGGTACCTTAAGGACCATACAGTTCCAAACCCCCTACAATGGCAGGAACACCTCTCACTAGCCAGGTGGTTCAGATCCCCATCCAACTTGGCCTTGAACACTCCACCAATGGGGCAGCCACCACTTCTCTGAGCGACTTGTTCTGGTGCCTCACCACCTTCACAATAAATTTCTCCCTTAGATCTAATTTAAACTTCTTCTCTTTCAGATTGAAGCTGTTCCTCCTGTTCCTGCTATTACATGTACCTGTAAAAAGTCCCTCTCCAAGAGAAGAAGCCTTCTTTTCTCCCAGCTGAACAATCTCAATTCTCACAAAAGCCTTTTCTTAGAAAAGAAATTCTCCACCCATCTAATCATCTTGGTGGCCTCCTTTGGACTCACTCCAACAGGTCAATGTCCTGCCAGTGCTGGGACCCCAGAGCTGGATGCAGTGTTCCAGCTGGAGTCTCACCAGAGCAGAGCAGAGGGGCAGAATCCCTTCCTCCCCCTTCTGCCCTCACTGCTTTGGATGCAGCCCGGGACACGTTTGGCTCTCTGGGCTGTGAGTGCCCATGGCTGGGTCATGTCCAGCCTCACACCAACCAGCACCCCCAAGTCCTTGTCAACAGGGCTGCTCTTGATCCCTTCATCCTCCAGGCCTGGATTGATACTGGGAGTTGCCCTGACCCAGGTGCAGCACACTGCACTTGGTCTTGTGAAACCTCATGAGGTTCCCATGGGCTCACTCCTTGAGCTTGTCTAGGTCCCTCTGGATGGCATCCTGTCAGTCAGGAGTGTCACTGCACCACTCAGCTGATGTCACCTGCAAAAGTAGTATGGCAGACTTGGAGAATTTCTACTTAGCAAGTGTTTTGATGCAACATCCATACTGTGAAGCTGAACCAAGCTAAATGAAAATTGGAATTTAAAGGTAGGATGTTCCCACTTGGAAAACACCAGTTCATGCCATTTACTCAGCAACCATTTCTTCAGAGAAACTGAGCCCCTCTGCTGCACCATTTTTCTATGGGGACATTGAGCTGTCCATTACTGTAGGTTATGCGTGATATTGTATATTTCAGTGAGCATGCACTCCTTTTCAAGAGCAGACCCAAACACATCCTTGAGGCTGAACATGGCCAACTGCCATGTTCAGCCACATCCACCAGCAGTGTGATCATCCTGATTATGCATTGGTTAATGGTTAGTGGAAAACAGTGAAGATGACTCACTTCCTGGTGAGGAATGCATTCAGGCATGTTCAAACTCTGTGTGAGTGTTTAAAGTTAGATGTGAATAGAAGAAGGGATAATCATCCTTCTTATTTCTCAGCTTATCAAGACTGATCTATCTCACAGTGAAGAACTGCAGGCTCCAGATTTTCATGAAAGTTTCCCATATTTGCTGTAGGAGCAGATTCCTCCGGGAGGCATCAAAAAGGCTCCAAACCTGGCTCTGTGGAAATTAAAGAAAATAAATCAAGATGTTACTTGTTTTGGTAAATGGTGATTCTGGGACTTATTGAAAAAACCTGGTTAATTTTCCCAGAAGCAAACTGGGAAGTCCCTTCCATTTTTTAAAATACCTGCATAGTTTTACAAAATCGTCTGGAATTTATCTCTTACTCATTGCAGTTATGAATATATTGAGAACATGAACAGCTTTTAGTGAAGTATACATCTATTCCATGTAAGAAATTAAAGGGTAGGAGAGATACAACCTTTATAATACACATAAAAATATCCAGCTGTCTGCCTGTTACAGCTGGAGGGACAAGAATTGCAGAATTATTATTAAAAGTTTGCATGGAGGGACTGGGTAGAATAAAGCAAGTTTTAGGATCAGGAGACTCCCTGCTTACCAGTTAATAATTTATATTTTAATGATTGCTCCTCCAGCATCAGGCTATACTAGGTGAGGTGTGACCTATTTAATTTGGCTCTTAGCATGAAGCCTGGGCGCACCTGTGCAGTAGATGAGACCAGAGCCTGAGCTCTTTAGTCAGAGCCATTCACTCCCAATTTCACATCTGTACCTTACATTCCTCATTTGGAATCTGAATAAAGAAGGAAAGGAAGTCTACTGCTCCAATAATATGAAGGTCTGAGGAAGCAGCCTGCTGCAAAAGGTATATGTTAATGGACAGCTTTCAGTGGTGAGATTTCCAGGAGGTCAGGCAATCTGATTTCATCATCTCCAGCATTTAACTCTGTGAAAGAGACATAAACTCTTAATGTGGAAGGAATGGGCCTTTTAAGTTTCTCGGCTAGTGTCTCTCTGGTCTGAAGTCAATTTCCAAACTCCATTACATTCAGTAGATGCTGGACTGGGACCTTAAAATTTAATTTTAATGGTTAAACCAGCTGCTTCAAAGTGATCACGTATTTCCTTATCTGTTAGAGGTTATAAAGTTCCTCATAAAGGGAGAGAAATGTGCTCCTTTTATGATTAGGCAGATTCATAAAGATCCTTATAAAAAGAGAATCTTTTTTTTAATGGAAAAAAGCAGAAAAGTCCACTCAGCAATGTATATATTTTAGATAAAGCCGTTTAAACTCATTTTTAGTCTAAATACTTTGTGCTGCCCTCCAGCTAACAGCTCTAGAGACGGAAGGCACCATTATGATCTAGTCCCATTTGCCTTTGAAAGTACAAGAGTCCACCCTCTTTGTTCATAGACTTAAACCAAAACAAAAAAATAGAAATCAAAACACAGGACTCTACAAATAACACATATTTTTCAACATTGTGCATCCCTTGTACTTGGTTTCTTTTAATTATTTTTCAAAAGAAAAGGCCCTCTTCTTGTTCTGCAGACAGCTACTGTGAAATGAGTCCAAAGCTCCAGAGAAATTTTTTTCAAAAATCCTTGAAAAAGCCTTTGTGATTTCCCTTGACTATTGATCTACATCCCTCTACCGACTTAAGACTAATACATGTTAGCAGGACTTGAAAGAGATTTTTTTGATATGCAGGTGCAAAATATTTAACATAACCTTGAGTTTTATTGCACAAGATTCCTAGTTCTGGGGCAAAACATGTTTTCATGTATAAGTGATCCCAAAGCCCCCCTTTTTCCACTTGCCATGTTTTCCTGAGACCTTTTAGTTATAAAAAATTCAGGGGTGAAGAACGCTTTCAAAACTCCCTGTGGCAGAATAAACTAGAGCTGAACCTTCACGTGATTATTCCAGAGTGAGTCATTTAAGCATGGGACTGCTTCACAAACTTCAGGGACTTCATTTGCATGTGAATATTGATTCCTCTCACACACACAGTTCATCCTTTTATGTTGCTTTTGCATGAATTTGCCCTCCGGAGAATTGATTTTTTTCTGTGCTTCAGCTGGGTACTTCTACTGCCCAAGTCAAAAACACTTCTCCTCAGTGAATCAAATGGAGCAATGAGAATGTGTAGATAACCCTCAGTTCTTCCTCTCAAGCATAAACAATTCACATTTCCTCCCAAGGAAAGACTGAACATTTGACCTCTCTTTTAAATCATCAGATAAGCAAAAGCAGTTGTGTGTGTGTAGGGGTAGAGATATCCATCAAACAATCTAAATTACCAAAAGTAGTTAGGTGCAGCATTTCCTAAGTGAATCAGATCTCAAAGTACTCCTTCATCATTCAAACAAGGGTTATATTTTGGTTCTTGTAATTCAATCTGGGGCTGTGCTTACCAGCTGCAAACAAAACTTACAGTGTATGAGTTTGACCCCGTAGCCCCTACTTACATGAGGAAGTGCTATGAATTTCCTACTGAAACCCCCAGAAAAGACAACATGATTTTAGCCCATTTGCACAGGAGTGCTGCGTGGGTCATAGAACAGTCTCATATCCTGAAAAGTCAGCGAGCAAGCAAGCAACCTGGAATCATCTCACCAGACAAGCGGACACCCTCTTTTCCCCTTTCACCAAAGCTGACACTACAGTATTTCGTGACGTGTAGACTGGTCATCACAGTACTTACACATATCCCCACAACTTTAGTGATACACTATATTTCTGTTATAATATCATAGCAGAACATAGAAATGCCTTCCCAATTCTATCATACACTTATTTTAATGCAGCAATATTCCCTGTGTTAGAATATAGTGGTATGAGATGCTGTGATGACACAATAATTAGAGGCATCATATTACCAGGACCAAGTCACATACAAAGAAAGATATATGGGAAAATTCAGTCAATTGCCAAATATTTCTCTTAACAGAAGGCTGGGATATGGCTGTTTCATAACAAAACTGAGATATATCAATTTGTTATATGTAGGATGCATGGAAATAATGATCTCTACCCTACGTTATCCATTTATTGTTAATGGTTCACCTGAACCTTTTTCATGAAACCCAAAGTTCACAATGTTTAGAGTAGTGTAGTAACAGTGCTGATAATGGTATCTATAAAATAAATAAGAGCAGCATGGGAAAAGGCTTGTTCTCAGTTTCTCTATCAGCTGATAGTGAACAATATTTTGGCACAATAACAAAAGTTCTCAGATTCAGATTTCTTGAGGAAAATATTGCTAATGTCCTATGGAAAGTTTCATAATTTTCACAGTGTATTTATTTTGGAGACCAGATGAAGAGTTGTACAACTATAAAAAGTGTGATGAAGAACAACTACTTATAGTTACTATTTGACAGGAAAATACTTTTTTGCCCTGCTTCTGACCTTTAACAATTGCCTAAACAACTGGTGGTTTTTGCTAAAGAAGTCGTAGGTTAGATTGTGAACTAGGAAAAAATATCACTCTGCTCTGTATAGGACATGTTCAAAATAAACTTGCCAAAAAATCTCATCATATTATGAGGGTATGATAAATTACCCTAAATTCTCTATCACTGGTTTTGAGGTTACTTACCTTTCCATTTTAGCTTGTACAGGCATTTCTCTTGATTGGAATATATGGTTATGTGTGTTGTACTTGTTCTTCAGTGACATACAGAGCCTGTATGTGTGAGATTGGATTGTACAGACACCAGGTTCTGTTCAAGTAGCAATGTTGTCTGAATAAATGCTAATATAATAGTGTTTACCATGGGTATATTCAACAGTCCTTCCTTCCTGTCAAACCTGAAGTAATCACTGCATTCATTTTTTGGCATATTTAATGTTTACAGTATCATAGATTGACATTTATCTGACAACTCCTGTATCTCTTCAAAATGGCTTTCTTTATTTGCTAGTGACATTTCAACTACTGATTTGAAATTCTATCACAATATTAAACGACTAATTGCTTCAAAATTTCCAGTAAATCTTAAGCTTAACTGAAACGCAAAGTCATATCTTTTTTAAGAATAGTATTTTAAAAATATTATTGCTGGCTTTCCTAATTAAATAGACAAAAATGGGACCAGTAAAAACCTGTTTTCCTACTGCAATATCCTCCTAGTGATATCTCTTCATTAAAATAAAGGAAAAGGATAAATCTTTATAGAGTCCAAATTATCTGGGCTGGAATTTTAATTGTGCTTCCTCTTGCCTGGGGATTAAGAAATTTCAGACTAAACACTCAAGAGGTTGTACACAGTTTCACAGTTTGAAAACTGCCATCCTGAGTGGTGCATAAATTCATTTGTATCAGCCAAACACTTCCCACTCTCCGTAAAGACTAATTGGGAGTCTAGAAACCGGGGCTATTAGGGACATCAGTAAAGTTTAGGAGAAATGGTTCCTCCTGATGTGTACAGGATGAAAGTGAAATCTGAAGAATATTTTGGACTGAAGGGGGTGGAATAAGGGACATCAGGTAAAATCGTATTCCCATGGCATTGATTCTAGACAACAGAGGGTCATCTGAGCAGTTCTTAGACTTAACACTTTTGATGTCCTGGCTTGTGATTTTTACCATGTTAAATGCAAGAGTACAGGTCACAGGGACTTGCTTGAAACTAGGTAATTTTGTGTCAACATTGATAGGTATAAGTCTGGTATGAGAGACAGTGATTTATCTTTGTGCTTTTCTTAGTGCTTTGGTATACATCTGAAAGGAAAGATAAGGTCATCATGAAAATTTGGGTAGCAACAAGGCAGATGTCATCTTTTCTAAATCAAATACCTTCAAGTAGCAAGACACAATTTTAGGAAATTGAGCTGCTTCTTTCAACATCAAACAGCTGGGAAGTCTTGAAGTTTTCAGAGAGTTTGGCATTGAAAATGGATGTCCTAAAGGTTATTTTTGTTACTGCATCTGTGTAAGCAAAAGAATTTCCATGATAACTCAAATAAATGGTCCAACCAGTTTTATGTTACTGGTAGCAGTAAGAAGAAGCTCAAGTTTCTTCCTTCTAGGCAAATTATTTATACACCAAGGCGTACGGGCATCTTTCATTACACACAGGTCAAAGAAATCCAACCATTTCTATACCATTAATAATGACTTATCAATTATTCTATTTGCTCCAGTTTTTTTCTTTTTTTGGCTGATTGAGTACAGAGCAGGGAAAGGGGGTGAGAAGATGAGAAACCAGAGCTGACAGAGCAGTACCAGCACACTTTTCAGCTTGGCTAACACTCATCTGCCATGCCTCTGTCAATTCAGTGGTGAGGGTGAACAAGCACTCTGGCTGTGGGGCTGAAAAAACATTTGTTTCCTCACCCTGAGTATGACTTACACAAACAAGAACCTCAGTCATATACTAGCAGGGGCTACCCTTAGCTCTGAATACTCATACCATCTCACGACCAATTCAATTTCACCAATTTGGAAAAGAGTGATTGACAATGAGTTGTCTTTTTTCTCCCTATTTCATTAGTATCAGCCTGTGGATTTTAAAGTGTGTTTCGGTTAGAAATAACATGGGCGTGTTAGAGATGACATGCCAATTCCCTAAGGAATCTGACTGCAATTTTCTTCCATTTTCAACAGTCCTATCAGATTAAATGCAAGATGCTTCCTTCTCCTGTGCTAGTGTTTTCTCTCCCTTGGCCAATTTAGGGCTTGAAATTTAGTCTTTATTTCTGCTGTTCATGATTTTAATGTTATTAGGAAATTACTTTTTTTTCCAAACCTGTGTTCTGGGAGTGAATCCAGGCTATTGGCATGTTCACAATAAATGCACAATATGATAGCAAATAGGAAAAGTCATATTAATTCTCTTCCATGTTGATATTCAGGAACTGTTCTTCCTACATTACTGGAGAGAATGACATTTACCTGAACTTAACACTCTACCTCTTTTTTTTTTTCCCCCAAGTGCAATGCAGCTAGAATTGCCCAAAGAGAAAAGTAGAAGTAATTGAGAAAAATGCATACAGACACATATACCCATGGTTTAACTGAATCTAAAAAGCAATCCTGCTCTGCAGTTCATTTTCTGATTGCTTTCACATCAGGGTAGCAAGCATAAATTTGTGCTGCATCTGCCCTGACACTTAAAAAATAACAGCTTTCACACATCACTTCTTTTAACCCATTAATGTTTAAGTCATTACATTATAAATTATCTGGTTTACATCTGCCTTTTAGCACTCCTAACTTTCTGTGTCTTCAAGCTTTTGTTCTTCTAAGGATGAGCACTGAAGGCAGGCAGATTATAGCAACTCCCTGGCAGTGCCCTGTTCTGTGTTCTTACACAAGACAGCATTGAGAGTGAGACATGACACTGTAAAGATGAGGAATTCAGACACCATATGTCCCTGCAGCAGTGAGGCACAACAGGATGCTCTGAGACAACGTCAGAGAGAGCATCCTGCTGTGCCTCAGTTCTGGAGGACATTGCTAAGGTTTCACCCTTATCTGTGAACTACCTGCTGTTTACGCTCTTCTGTCACTGTTCTGCTCTTCGTTACTGCACTTTCTCAATTGAATATTGACGCTCTATTTGAATGAATCTGCACAATTTTTTTACTGCAAGGACATACTTCTAACTTTTGAAGAATGAAAACAAACAAACACTGACTTGAAATAGAGTCCAAAGGAGAAAAATGAATTTATTGAAAATTTTAATTCGCCAACTGAAAAATAAATGGCCATTGCAGAAAACACACATGAAGAGAGGGCTTTGCAGAAAAATCCCCTCAAAGACCTTTGTCAGTGATCAGTCACTGAAGAATGAATGACTTTACTCACTGACAACTGGTAAGATTAATTTTATTATTGCTGTTAAGAAGATGGAGTTATGGAGAAATACCTATGCTGCATTTCAATCGGTGCAATCAATTTAATCTCTTTCTCCAACAATGTCTCACATATAATCTTTCAAGAGAAGGAAATACCATTTCTTTAATTGTCATGTGTATTGTTGTAAAAATTCCTCATGAATGGCCACTAGGAGAAATGTCATTTCAAGATTCTGATTTTTTTTTACTTTTTAAAGCCTTAGTATTTTTACATGTGAAAAAAATGTCAAAAGTCCCTTCTATCTAAATGACCTCATGGCCTTCTGAGAGGGTGACTTTAATGCTTACACATACATACACATTTCTTTGTGGTGAACATAAACATGAGAATAGCTTTATTAAACAAGAATAGCTCAATCTAGTTCAATCTAGTTCTACCTAGCCTAATGAGTCAATACCCATTAGTGATATTTGCCCGGTTTAAGATATGTTAATTTCATTACATAGACTCTTTATTCTTGAAAAACATAGTCACAGAAAATGGTTTTATTGATGTAATTTGGGTTTGTTTTTTTAGAAAAACAGTGCTTCTGATGAACACTTGATCACTAAGGCTCAATTAAACATAATTTAATATATCTGTTAGAGTTTAGCTTTAGAAGATTGTTCTACTTCAAATTCCATTCCCCTTTTTTAGACCAGGAAAAAACCTTATTTGAAATAGCAAACCTCAGTCTAAAGGAACAATTTTAGAACAAACATACAAAAACCTGGATAGAAGTACTCCACGTGGAAATTCTGAGAGAACAAGTACTTTGAGTCACAGAAGCAAATTCTATTATGTCGGGATATAGGCTGCAGGCCTCAACCCTTGGTCTGTCATGCAGGAGGTGTTCACCAAGTCTCAAGTGGTAGAATTACACATATCTGTATATAAACATGAGTCTCAGTCAAAAACAACCACATGGTTGGCCCAGTGCAAAATCTTCAATCTGGTCAGGAAAGTGTCTATAAAAGTATTTTAAAATTAATTTATTTTTCCTGGTACCCTGGACCCCTATTACTTTCACACCAAATACATATCAGGATAATTGGCATTACTATGAACAAGCACACAAATTTTTACAAGTTGAAGAAAATATGAAATGTTAATATTTTAGAGCTATGCAAAAAAGAGCAGCATGATTTGTGAATACTTACTTTCTGTAATTTTAATTATTCTTTATCATCAAACTCTATAAAATCCCCAGAACAAAAATTTCATCTGAAAGGGTAATGTGTTTGCAAGTAGTAAGATGTAAATTAAGAACTTCTCTATAAAGCCTTTATTATGATTCATTCTTCTAATCAGCTTGTGCAAAATGTGTTCAAAATCTTTGAATTTTTTTTTAATAGAAAACTGAGAAAGACATTTATTATCTCCATTTCTATTCTTCAAAGTCTGATTTTGAGTTACAGATCTCCATGCAAAGCAGTGTAACAAATTCCAATGCCTTCAAATACATTAATTCAGAACATGATCCAGAGATTTTTCCATGTACAAATTTAGCACCACAATGCTTCTCCCTAAGCTGGAGAAGATTTGAATATAAAAATGTTACATTTCTGCAGGCAATACAAAGTTCTTACCAATGAAGGTATGCAAAGTCAGTCAGCTGAGCTTTGTGTTCCCTAAGCTCTTTCAGCTTTTCGGATGAACCTCTTTAAAGTTTCATCTCAAGAAAGAATGATTTCATAATCAATGGCAAATTCATCATTTCTAACCAAATATTATCTTAATGATTCATTCTAAAATGCATATGCTTAAGTACTTCCAGTAAATCTAACACAAATTACAAGGAATCCCCCAAAAGATAAAAATACATAGACATTTGCAAATTGTTGTATAATTTTAGTATCAATTTGATTTTTAGTTAAGATTCAGCTTTAATAAAAAACATAGTTTCTTGCAAGCTCGCTTTTGAAATATATCAGTGGGGTTCCCAGATATAATCCTGAATCTTGTGTTGGTGACCTTGGACATTCTGGTATTTTAGAAACCCGATCCAACAACTTCCATGCAAAAAAGTGATTTGGAAACAAATCCTAAGGACTATGAGAAATACCAAGACATCCTCCCCTCTTCTGAAATGGTTTATTTACTGAGGGTTTTAGGCATATATCACTTATTTCAGACTACTGTGTAAGAGTCACAGCATGCTTTTACTAAAGCAGCAAGAGAATACATTGCCAGGTCTCTTTATTTGAGTATATTTGTTGGTGGGACATAATTTGGTTTAGCCTTAGTCTTAATTTCCATATTAATTAGATTAAATAGAGCATGAGTCACAACATCCAAAATTGGAACCAAATCCAATAATTTAAAAATTATTGCACATTGGTCTTCAGATCTGTGAATTATTTTTCTGGATGCTGCAGCAATAATGATCAGACGAAAATCAAACCTATTTTCTTCTCAGCTATGACTTGAAGTTCAGGACTGTAGATCTAAATTTTACCAGAACTCTATCAATATTTATGCTTTTCCCTTTCCATGTATCTTACATCCTAGTGTCTGAACCCATGCTTTTCCTTTTAAGAAAAGAAGTTGATATTGTGCTGGATTTTATTAATTCCGTTAGTCACAGACAGCAAGGAGGAACACAATACATATTTTTTAGGTAGATGGTTAAACTCTGCTGTGTACAGGATGCATAGAGTGAAAATAACTGTCAGTATGCCAAACTCCTCTTAGCATGATATGTTCTTGAAGTCACAAGGCTCTCAAGTTTGCTATCAGACTGCAGCCAGTGAAATTTTCATTTTCTCCCATGCAATTTATGTGTAAAGGTGCTTTTGCAGCATCAAGTAATTTGTTTCACACAGAAAACATGAGTGACAAGTCCCGTCACTACTAGAAAGCAGAAGAGAAAGCTCCATGGCAATCACAATCCATCAGCTTTCCCAAGGACTTTAAATAATTACTTCTGACACACTGTTTTGTAGTTTTTGTAGGACAGCTATAAAGTCTGTTTACTGCTATATGAACTAAATGACCTTTTTTTTTTTTGCATTGCATTCTTAGAAGTTACTGCAAAGTATGGAATATATCAATCCTTCATCAGATCCTTCAGGAAATTAAAATGGGCAGCAAGGTCCTATTTTCCTTGGTCACTGTCATGGGGCTTTATTACCATTGAAAAGGAATTTTTTAAATCAATTCATTAAGTAAATACTTTGGGGAGGGGTAGTTTTTACATTTTAAATTTCTGAATATGCAGATGAGAGCAAAATATTTACCAGTGAATATGAAGTTCAAGATAGAATAAAGTACACTCATCTCTGGAAGATCTCCAGGACCAAAGCTGGCAACCTGACTCATAAGAGCAAGCAGGTAGGAAAGAGAAGGATTCCTTTACATACGTTATGGAGTTAATTTTGGCCTTTATGATTAACTGAGTTGTTTGGACAGTAAAAGGAATTCATCCTTATAGTTTTTGTATTCCCATGCCATAATAAGGAATGGCAAGATACTAGAGTCCTGCACAGGTGAGAGCTCAAACTTCACAAGTGAAGTTTTATCATGCTAAAGTAGCAATAACATATATACAAAAGCACTTTCTGGAGCTCAAGATTCTATTAAGCTCTCTGTACAAAAATAACACAATTGTTCAATATAATAGCATTCTCAGTCTAAATGTGTGAAGGCCAGTGATGATCAAATACTATCCACAGTAGTCAAAGTGGACTCATCCTCCATTTCTCATTCACTCATCTTACACCCTTTCAAGCGTGGTGTGGTAGAAGAGCTCACAAACTCCTTCCTGTTTGGATGGCATGCTGACTTACCAGGATGAAACTCCAGCCTGAAAGCTGACAATATTTCATTCCAGGGAGTTTATTGTTTCATTTTAGTGTGAAACCTGAAAAGATTGCTGTATTTAGAATAAGTATGATGAGAATGGAACTCAGCTGATTTAAGTCTTTGCATGTGAGGAGTCTGGTAAGAATTTCATTAAGGTCTCTTAAGACTTGAAAACTCACCAGGCTTAAAAATTCTCTGTTTAGCTGAGGCTTTCATGGTTTTCACAGCTTCATTAATTTTAATCACCTTTTCTTTATCTGGTCACACTCCTGGCAAAATCAAACCTGTTAGTCAAACAGAAGTAAATTTTATTCCTGGCTATGGTCCATTCAGGTGTTAAATGACACCATTAAATATCAAAGATACGGTTTTTAAGCATGCAGTATTGCACTCATGAAACTTAAAGACTTAAAATGCAATCTTCTTCACCAGAAGATAAATACTCTGGAGAAGGAATAGCTTTGAGTTTTTTCATAGTAGTGAAGGGAGGAAAATTATGATAAAAACATTGACGCTAAGTAAATATCATGTGATCTGCTTTTGGTGGTGTATATCCACAAATTACACAAAATAAAGAAAAACAAAACACAAACAGATTTATTCTGGTTTTGTATTGCGAAAGGATTGACAAAATCTGAGAGCAGAAAGACTCTCAGATGACATATGGTTACTTGGGTGTAAGAGAGGTGGGTGCTGACCAGGTTACTCTGCAAAGGAACAAGGCCTGTTGGTGTTAGAGTTACACTCATTTATATATATCTGTAGATGGCAGGATTTGATCCTGTCACAGAAGAAAAAATAATCTTTTTTCCTGCTAAGGCACCTGTATGAGATGATAATATTTTGTACCGAATTTTTAAACGCTCACTCACTGTTCAGAATAGATTGAAATTATCTTCAGCAAAATCAAGTGAGCAGTAAACATATATGTACATAGAAAAATATAAAAAGTGTTTGTGAATGAATCAGTAACCAAAAAATAGGTGAAAGTTTTAAAAAATAGCATCCAATCAGGTCTTGTTTACAGGGTATGGATGTTGGTTTATGAATCAAATCAAAGTGTAAAACACATTTCTCATAATTCTTCATTTGTTTGCCTATGTATTCATAGACAAATTTATATGTAAGTATTCATCATGCTAACAATAAACAGGTATTGACTCCTTCAGAGAAAGACATTATGATTTATTGACTTCAAAGGTAAATACTGGATGAAGCTAAGGTCAGATTTCTCTTAGATAAGTATTAGTTTTGATAGTAATTGAGAGGAGAAATTTTCATCTGTATATACATTCTAACAACTTGGTTCATTACACTCATTGAAAAGCAATTATGAACTTCATCTCTTAATCAGTTGCAACTGGAAACTTCTCTTGTGCAACATGTTTTAACAATGCATTTACAGAAACAGGCTCATGGTAGCAAAAGAGACCTGTTTAATGAGGAGTGATCCACAGTCAAGAAGAATAGAAGTCTGTATATCAACAGGATTTAGAGTGTAATGTACTTCAGTAATAAAGTTGAGGACATATAAATCATCTTGGAATGAAATTAATAAGAAAAATCAGAATACCTGTGCATTTCAGTTATCCTCAAGTTAGGAATATTCTTCCCTCCTCTGTCTTTTAATATATCATACTTTATCATTAAATTTTAATTCCATTGTATATTAAAAAAACCTGTCAAACAGCTTTAGATATTAAAAGGATTAGCTCAAATATTTCTAGGAGTATCAATAAGAATTGAATGATACAATTTGGTAATGTTACAAGAGAGATCTTATATTTTATTCAGATTAAGAATCTAACTGCTTTTACTTAAGATCAAGGAAGTAAAAGGGGCAGATGAAAAAGGGGAAAAGAGGCAGTCAGCTCAGGAAGGCTGTTGTGAGGTTATGAAGAGAAAATCAGAAGGTCCAAAGTCCATCTAGAACTTAATCTGAGTGTGTGTGTAAAAGACAGTAAACAGTATTCCTGCAAGCAGGGCAGTAGCAAATGGAGGGAGGGCCAAGGAGGATCTCTGACATTTACTGGATATGGCAGAAACGTAGGGATAAGGGATGAGAAAAGGCTGAGATATTTAATTTCTTCTTTGCCTCAGTCTTTAATAGTAAGACCAGTTGTCGTCAAGGTACCCAGCCCCTGAGCTGAAAGACAGCGACAGGGAGCAGAAAGAAGCCCCCATAACCCATGAGGGAATGGTCAGTGACTGGCTATGCCACTTAAATCCACACAAGTCCATGTGGCTGGGTGGACTCTACCCGAGTGCTGGGGAGGCAGTGGAAGAGCTTGTAGAGCCACTTTCAATCATTTGCTACCAGTCCTGCATAACTGGGGAGGTCCCAAGTGACTGGAAGCTGGCAAATACGATAAGGGCCAGCAGGAGGACGTCAACATGACCTCAGTGTTGGGGAAGGTGAAGGAGCCAATCACCTGAGTGTGACCGTGTGGCACCTACAGAACAACCAAGGGATCAGACCCAGGCAGGGCCTGCTTGACCAGCTGGGTGTCCTTCTACAGCAAGATGACCTGGTTAGTGGATGAGGGACAGGCCATGGATATGTCTACCTGGACATCAGTAAAGCCTTTGATAATGTCCCACAGAATTCTGACAAACACTGGCAGCCAATGTCTTGGATGTGTGGACTGTCTTCTGTGTTGGAGGGCCGGCCCCAGAGAGTGGAAGTGAATGGAGCTGCATCCAGCTGGCAGCCAGGCACTGGTGGTGCTCCCAAGGGCTCTCTACTGGAGCCAGCCCTGTTTAATATCTCGATAACGTGGATGATGAGATGGAGTGCCCGTTCAGTCAGTTTTCAGATGACACTGAGTTGGGCAAGAATGTCTGCTGGAGGGCAGGAAGGCTCTGCAGAGGGATCTGGACAGGCTGGTTTGATGGGCCAAGGCCAATGATGTGACTTTCAATAAGGCAAAGTACTGGGTACCGCCCTTGGGCCACAACAACCCCAGGCAGCACTACAGGCTGGGGAAGAGTGGCTGGAAGGCTGCCCAGTGGGAAAGGACCTGGGGGTGCTGGTCAACAGTGGCTCAACATCAGCCAGCATGTGCCCAGATGGCCAAGGGCATCCTGACTTGGGTCAGAAACAGTGTGGCCAACAGGACCAGGGCAGTGACTGTCCCCCTGTACTGGGCACCTAAGGCTGCACCTTGAGTGCTGTGTCCAGTTCTGGGCCTCCCACTAAAAGAAAGATGTTGAGGTGCTGGAGTGAGTCTAGAGAAGGGCAACAGAGTTGGGGAACAATCAGGAGCATAATTCATATGAGGAAGGGCTGAGGGAGCTGGGGGTGCTCATCCTGGAAAAAAGGAGGCTCAGGAGTAACCTTACTGCTCTCTACTACTACGTGAAAGGAGGTTGTAGCCAGCTGGGTGTCGTCCTCTACTTGCTGGCAACCAGTGACAGACGAGAGGAAATGGCCTCAAGCTGTGCTAGCAGAAATTTAGATTGGGTATCAGGAAAAGTTTCTTCACTGAAAGGGTTGTAAATATTGGAACAGGTTTCCCACGGAAGCGGTGGACTTACTACTTAAGTAGTTACAGTGCAATGACATAGTATGTAATAGCTATGACTTTAAGTGTAGTACTAAGAGCAAACCAGTCAAGCATGTGAAAAGTAGTCCTAAAAGTCAGTCAGAAATTACCAGTTCTTAACAACAGGGGTGAAGACGTATCATGCCCATAGTGATTTCAGTGTACCTATTGATTTTTCATGCATTAAACTGAGATAAATCAAAATTAGGTGAACTTGCCAGAGAAAACCTGCTCATTCAGTGACACTATGAGAATACATGTTGTTTTTATTAAACATCTTTTTTAGGAAAAAATCAAAGAATTCATGGAAAATTCAGAACCATTTTATTCCGCAAATGACTTTTTGTTATAATTTCCCTAAAATTTACATTTTTATTGCAAAAGTAAAGTAAATCTCAATGAACTGTATACATTGAAAGTTTAATTTAGTTTTAAACAATTTGAAATTATTCATTTTCCTTAACAAAAAGAGAAATCCCTTCCACCTGAAATCTGCTTCATGCACCCTGACTTAACACAGCTATCTCAGTACAGTGCCATTTCTGTCTTCTCTTCATCACCTTCCATATTCTTACTGTTATTTGCAAATCAACACAGCTGTCTATTAAACTGAAATAAGGGAAAAGGAGTTTGTTCTAATACTCTATGTTACCAAATTGCAGATTCATTCAGGAACTTCTTAAACAGTTAGTACTATTAGAGTAAGGAAGGGCTGTGGAACAGAATTTTTTGAAACTCTCCTTTAAGATGATAATTTTTGCTACCATAGTAAGTACTGAGATATTTATGGAAACTGCTGTGAGACTCTGGTTTGCCAAGCCAAAAAGGACAGATTACGTATTCAAGGGTTCAAGAAGAAGAAAAATATAATACGAATTTATGCATAGATTTTCTGGGTGACTGAAATCAAAGGAGATGTTTCCTTTTACAGTGACAATTTACTGTGAGAAATACACATAAACAGAAAGCTGAGGGTAGATTCTGAAACAACTAGAGTGGAAAACATGACTCTCACCTGATTTTATTTTCTTAAATGCTTCTAAGTAGACAATATCTTTCCTATTTTTGTTTTATCAGTGGAGAACAGTGGCAAACAATAGTCCATTTTTTTATATGCTTTTGGGTTTGGTTACCACTACAGGAATGAAAGACCCAAAAGGCCCAGATTATTCACTATTTCTATTTAACAGAAAGGTATTGCCAGTATCCCCATACTATGTACGACATGAAATGGAATATTTCTGCTTAATGATTGGTAATAGAGCTTCTTCAAGCTCTGTAAAGCTCCATTTTACACAGTGCTATGAAGAGGATACCACCTCTTGCTGAGTTAATTATTTTATTCCTTCTTATGCTCTGTCTGAGCATTCTAAATACATAAGGCACAAGAATATGTTAGAGATTTCTATAAATGCTTCTAACAAGTCAACATTCTTTTAATCTAAATAATGTTTTTTTACAGGTTTCAACCCTTTGAGATGATTAATCATGACTAGCAGTAGGCATTTCTCCTCTCTAACCCTGCCACAAGCAGTTAGTATCTGGTCTAGGTTTCTGGGACAAAAATGTAAAGATAAATACCAAAGACAAATACCAAAATTTATTCTGTGATTTTAAAAGCACAGAAATAGAAGACCTAGAAAAAAAAAAAAATTATAGCATTCCTATGCCTCTATTACCGGATTGTTAACACTTGACAGAATTTAAAAAGAATTATATTCTTACTGTATCAAAACCCCAAGTCTGTTTATCCATCCTATGTGATTTATCTTTTCCTTCAGTGAAAAAGCATGAGTTTTGTAATTGCCTAATACATGAAGCACATACATCAACTAAAACCCAGTGTCAAAAGCAGTAAGAACAGAATAAACAGCATTTTAAGTCTGCCCACAAGCTGGGTATTTGCACTCCCATGATGCTTTGTTTTACTCTTGTGCTAACAGGGCAAATCTGGAGTGAAACATGTTTTCCATGGGAAGTTATATACATAAATATAAAAGCTTGAAGTTTTAGGGTTTTTTAGTACGAAGGCTCAAAACTGAGGACAAACTTGAGGTGAGTAGATCAGGCTAGCAATATTACAGCAAAGTTTTCAGAAGTACATTGGGCAATACATATCGCAATATACTCAATGCAATTTTCTAATTGTCGCCCCTCATTTTCTCTCCTCAAATAAGTTATCTGGCTTTGTTTTTGGTGTAAGGAATGCCTTTTCACTCATAAACCTTTTTTTATTTTTTTACCCGCTGTGTTTTAACGCCCTTTAACCTGATGACTTCTTGCTACTTCCTTGTGCTGCTGTGCCTACCACTTCTTCCATCTACCTGTGCTGAGCATTCTCATAAGTACTGCTCCTGAGCAAACTTCAACATTCCTGCACAGTGGATGGTGGAATTGCTACTAAAACATAATTAATCCCTGTTCACTACAGAGAGACAAAATATGCATAAGATGAGACTTATAAATAAAAAAGGATTAATGATATAATTCCTTCAGGATCATAAGATGTTATTATGAAAACAAGTGCATGGTAGGTAGAGGAACTGAAAAATAATATGTAGAAGGAGTTGCTTCTTGTGAGATCTTATTAATTTTTCCAGCATGTACTAAATTTCATCAAGGAACTACTGCCTAAAAACTTTAGGGATATAAAGGTTAAGAAGTTTCTATGCCATGCCAATTTCCAAATATTATTTAAGATACAGTTTTCAGTGGAGTGTTTTCTATCAGAAAAGGCAAAAGTGATAAATGCTAAAATCTGTTACATAAATATAGCATTTAATTTGTGGAACTATTGAAACCATCTGTTTAGACCTTCTAACATTGAAAAGTGTATTTCATATTATACTTGAAATGATATGAATTAAAAACTTTTTTCGTGTGCGTCAAGGCAGTGGCAAGACTGGGAATAGAGATGGAAAAAAACACCTCACTGCACTGGGAGAGGAAATATGCAGTTTACCTGGTGGATCCCTTAAAACTAGCTTGAGTTATTGTGCAGTTCAAGACTGCTAAATGAAACCTTCTGTTCATCTTTACAGATATTGAAGAATGGAGGTATTAGAGCACACGTTCACAGGACTTATGCTCTGCCTCTGACAATAATTTTCACTCCCTTTCTTCATAGTTTTCCAAGGTCTGGCCTTTTTTCCATTATGCTAAAGCAGCTACTGCTGGATTCAGTGTTCTGCAGGGTGGAACTGTTCAGCCCGGACTTGTGCTGTACACCTTCCTCCCCATGGTAAGGCAGGTCAGCTGCATCCAACCTTCCTGGTGTGGAGAATGCACAGGGTTACTCCTTTTTCCTTCACAGTTCTTCACACAGGCACACGTTCTACATGAGCCTGTAGAACAAACCAATACACCCTTGCCCTGCACAGATGGCAGTGCATTCGGCTACAAAAACTCCCAGAATATATTAGGAGTCTATGAACTTTAGAAAAACTTTCTAGCTTTAAATTGCTTCTTTTGATCATGGATGGAATTTTTCTCTTACCATGAACAAACAAAGGAAGAAGCAGAAACAAGCAAAATGTGCTATAGAAATGCTATCCCTGAGACATCCTGAATAATCTACTGGGGAAAACAGCTCATCCTAACAGCAGAAGACACAATAAACTGGTTTCATTATCTGGTAATAACCTTCCTTCTCCAGCTATATTAGTCATCATCAGACTGAGGGAATGAAGTGAGTCCCCAAGGGAATAAAAATATTGTATCATTCAAACATCCATTCTATTTTACTTATTTCATGCAAGTTTTACTCTCTGAACCTTTTTTTCTTTAGGACAAATAAGTAATAATGATAGTGAATCATAGAATATCCTGTGTTGGAAGGGACCTACAAATACCATTAAAGTCCAACTCCTGGCCTGGAACAGCACAGTCCCAACACCAAGTGCCTGAAAATGTTGTGTAAATGCTTCTTGAACTCTGTCAGGCTTGGGGTTGTGACCACTTCTCTGGGGAGCTTCTTCCAGTGCCCAATCACCCCCTGGGTGAAAAACCTTTTCTCACATCTAAACTAAACCTCCCCTGACACAAATTCATGCCATCTCCTTGGGTCCTGTCACTGGTCACAAGAGGTCACTGGAAGCTGTGGACTGCAATGAAGTCTCGCCTCAGTCTCCTCTCCTCCGGGCTGAACAGACCAAGCGACCTCAGACACTCCTCACAAGGCTTCCTCTTGAGATCCTTCACCAACCTTGTTGCCCACCACCCAAAACTGCTGCTAGCAGTCGCACTGAGGCCGCCCCAGAGCAGAGCAGAGCAGAGCAGGACAATCCCCTCCCTTGCCCGGCTGGCGATGCTGTCCCTGATGCCTCCCAGCACACGGGTGGCCCTCCTGGCCCTCCTGGCTGCCAGGGCACTGCTGGCTCATGTTCAGCTCACCACTGACCAGGACCCCCAGGGCCCTTTCCACAGGACTGCTTTCCATCATCTCATTCCTCAGTCTTCCATACATTCCAGAGTCAGAGTATGTCACTGGTCTTTCTTAAACTTCATGTAGTTGGTGAGTAACAATCTGAAAATCGGCAAGATCTTTCTGTGGGGCCTCTCTGCCTTTGAGGGAGTCACTAACTCCTCCAATTTAGAGGCATCAGCAAATTTATTAATATCCCTTCAAATCCTGGGTCCAAGTCATTTAAGAAGATGCTGAAGAGCACTGGGCCTAAAATAGAACCTGA
Organism: Corvus brachyrhynchos; assembly: GCF_000691975.1. Taxonomy (NCBI): domain Eukaryota; kingdom Metazoa; phylum Chordata; class Aves; order Passeriformes; family Corvidae; genus Corvus; species Corvus brachyrhynchos. Next base: position 4,474 of record NW_008237444.1, on the reverse strand, counting down.
CAAGAACCGACCAGTGGCTGGACGCCAGTTGTCATCCTATTCACTATAACCCTTTGTGCCCAACCTGTGAGGCAGTCTCTCAACTACCACAAGATGTGTTTATCCAGCTAAATGCTGGACATTTTGTCCAGAACGATACTAGAAGAGACAGGATAAAACATTCACAGAAATCCACGGGGACAACATATATTGGCTTCCCTTGTATACCCACTGACAAGGAGGGTTGCCTTATAACACGAGCGTTTGGGTTTTAGGACCTCTCCAATTTTTTTCTGTTAAAGGAATTTTCCCCATATGTGTTGCTGGGGGGACAAATGGCTGCATACTTCATAAAACAAAAGAGCTGGCGATGGGGGTGGGGTGCATCTGGCTACTCTTTTGTTTCACCTGGGTGTGTGGACAGTCGGTCCCTGGCGTTTGGACAGAGAGGGAGGCTGCTTTCTTCAGCTGCTTTTCCTTTTCCCTCCTGCAAGAGAACCCCCAGGATCCAAAGCCCGCCTTCCCTGCCCGGCTCAGAGCCGGACCGTGGCCGCCCTGCCCCCACCGTTGCTTTGAGCCTTCGCTACGTTGTAGCCCTGCTCATCCTGCCTGCCCAGACCTCCGGGGGGCTCCCACCGCAGCTCCGCGGTTTGGATACATCTCGTCTGCCACCCAGGATTTGTGCTCGTCCCTGCCGTTCCAGCCTGCCGCTCCAGCCTGCTGTTCCCCCGGCT
>NW_008237444.1:0-415 GCF_000691975.1 Corvus brachyrhynchos | reverse complement strand
GGCGGGGGAGGCGGGCCCCGGAGCGGCACTGGGGGGCACGGCTCAGATGGCCCATGCTCAACCCAGGCCTCGCGAGGGGCAGGCACTGGGAGCCTGCCTCCTGCCAAACCTCCCAGCTCTCTGTCTTCTTCACGGAGCTCGAGGAGGCTCACTCCATCCCACTCGTCCTCCTCCTGCAGCAAGGGCTTGTCCCCGATGTTCTGTTCCCAGCTGTCCTGCATCAGGTCTCGGTCACTGTCATTTTCCCAGCTGGACTGAGCTGAAGGTCTCTTGCCATTCCCTTTGGAAACCTCCTGGCCAACGGAGTCTTCCTCTTCAGAAACCTCCTGGCCAATGGACTCTTCCCAGTCAGACACTTCTTGGTAGCTACTGACATCTCCATGGGACAGCTCCTGCTCAATGCAGGCTTCCCCTT
>NW_008237443.1:102013-105296 GCF_000691975.1 Corvus brachyrhynchos | reverse complement strand
TGGAACTCTGGGACCTCTGTCCCGAGAAGCCTTAGGAGAGGCTGCAAACGTGGCTGAGTAAAGGAGCTGAGGACTTGCCAGATCCACCACTCTCCATAGCAGGAGAAATAGCGAGACCCTGGGGCGAATCTAACAGCTGCCCTAGGTGGTTGCTAGTGACTTGTGGTGGGTGTCGGGGAACTCTCTCCAAAGGCAAAACTAAGAAGGAGAATTGCATAAATTTTTTGGATATAACACCAAACACAGAGTTAGAGTGAAAAATTGTTCTTTGACTGTCTTGAAACAAGAGCTTTAGCAGACATTTTCAATCAGCTGCCTGCCCATTTAGATCGAATGAAAGCAGTCAATTTAGCTAGCATCTATGTTTTTACCTGGTGCTTTAGCAGCCAGGGCTTACGCTATTTTGCATAAATTTGCTTGCTGGGAGAGAGATAAGTTAAACATAACTTTGCAAATGCTTGATGAGTTAAGCATAGATGTTACTAGTGTTAGACATACAATATTACAAAATTAAGTAGCCATTGATTTGGGGGATACAAGTACCTTCTAGTCCTCACAGACACTTTCTCAGGTTGGCCAGAAGCTTTCCCTTGTGGAAGAAATAAAGCTAGAGAAGTTGTTAAAGCTTTAATACAAGAAATTATTCCACAATTTGGGGTACCCAGAGAAATTAATTCTGACAGAGGATCACACTTTGTAGCCCAGGTGGTGCAGGGAGTGAGTCATCTACTGGGCATACACTGGCAGTTACATACACCATACAGACCACAGGCAAGTGGACAAGTGGAAAAGATGAATCACTTAATAAAGCAACAGTTGGCCAAAATTTGTCAAGAAACTAATTTATATTGGTATCAGGCTCTGCCCATGGCTTTGCTAAGAATTAGGGTAAAACCACGGCTCAAAGAAAAATTAAGCCTCTTTGAAATTCTGTATGGAAAGCCCTATGGAACAAATGTGATTCACACTGACAGTGTGGCTCTGGTAGGGCAAAGCTACCTAATAGATTATGTAAAGCATTTAGGTCAAAAATTACAATCAATACGCACTACAGTTGTTAATTGTCAACCACCACCACCTGATAAACCCTTTCATAATGTGAGACCAGGGGATTGAGTTTATGTTAAGTCTCTTTCAGGGGATCCACTCCAGGAGAAATGGGAAGGACCTTATCAGACACTGCTGACCACTCATACAGCAATTAAAGTACAAGGAAAACCGACCTGGATCCATTATACCAGGACCAAACCTGTGCCAAAGCCAGAGTGGGAGGCAAGAAGAACAGGACCTCTGCGCCTTCAGCTACGAAAAATCAATACAACATGATTTGGACCATACTAGTAATGTTGGTAATTGGGGCAAGCGCATGGGACCAGAATACATACTTTCGATTGCTCAAAGGGGTTGTTGAGAATTTTAATCTAACTGATTGCTGGATATGTTCCCAGCTGCCTGAGAATTCTGCTAGAGGCTTTCCTTTGGTTGGGGCAACATTCCCATATACAACAACAATTTATGCTGCACTTAGTGCTAACAGGCTTTCACATTATGTCAACATATCCCTAGATCAACTTCAGTGGAAATTAGAGTTTGAAGAGCCAATAATTAGGTCCTCACCAGTATCCTGTGTGCAGCGGTGCTGGGAAGAATCTGTACCTAAAAACTCAGGAGGGAATAAGACAGACTCCAAATGCGGGAACTTAACATTTATAGGGAGTTATGCTAACTGCTCAGAATTCTGGACCTATGGGGGGGCTAACATGTGGAATAAGAATCAAATGACGAGGACCAAAGCCCAAGGGTTGGCCAGTGCCCACAGGGCGGGGTTGGTACTGGATATGTGGTCACAACGCCTATAAAGTCTTACCCTTGGGATGGCAAGGCCGCTGTGCCATAGGACCAGTATTTCCCCCTATTACTGTTGTTTCTCAACTACAAGGATTACTCCGGACTTTTATACGGAGGACCAAAAGGACATCAAACCCCTTAATAGATAGGCCCACTAGATTTCACAGCTTTGCCAGATGGTTTATACCGGGACTCAGAGTAAGTGAACAAGCGAAAGCAATAGTGAACCTTTCTGCTATTGTAGAAACGATAATGAATGCCAGTGCAGATGCCATAAGAACACAGCAAATCGAGATTAAGAACATCTCACAGTTAGCCTTACAGAATAGACTTGCATTAGATTTTCTGTATGCCAAGAAAGGAGTATGTACAGTTATAAATACAAGCTGTTGCATCTTTGTTGACTTAGACAAACAAATAGAAACAGATTTGCAGAGAATTCTAGAAAAAGCATGGACACTACATCAGATCACCTTAGATGACACTTCTTGGGGGTTTAAAGGGGTATGGGACAATCTTACATCATGGTTACCCAACTTATCCTGGCTTAAACAATTGTTTGTAATAGCTATTTGTGTTATTGCATTGTTACGTAGTGTTTGTATTAGTAGTTACTGTTGTATGATATTATGTACTTGGAATCGCGATGCTTATGCTCAATGGCACAAGCACAAACTTAGAAGCAAGATAGAGAAGGGTACTTACTTTAAAGACATGAGAGATTCGTAAAGAATTACAAATAACCAAAGAAAAGGGGGGATTGAGGAAGGGGCAGTAAATAGCTAACTCACTGTTGGGGTTTTAGTTGTTCTAGTTTTTTCTGCTAAAGGAATTTTCCCCATATGTGTTGCTAGGGGGACAAATTGCTGGGTACTTAAGAAAAACAAAGAGCTACACATTGGGGGTGGGGTGCATCTGGCTACTCTTTTGTTTCACCTGGGTGTGGGGTTGATCGGTCCCCGAACGCTGGAGAGGGAGGCTGTTTTTCGTGGCTGTTTTTCCTTCTGCGGAGAAAGATCCCAGGATCCCCAGCCCGCCTTCCCTGCCCCACTGGGAGCCGGGCCGTGGCCGCCCTGCCCCCGCCGTTGCTTCGAGCCTTCGCTATGTTGTAGCCATGCTCGCCCTGCCTGCCCAGACCTCCGGGGGGTTCCTCGTTTGGATACATCTTGTCTGCCATCCGGGATTTGTGCTCGTCCCTGCCGTTCCAGCCTGCTGTTCCCGAGGGTCCAGCCGGACACCGGGACCAGCTGCCCAGGGGTTTGTGAAGCTTTTGTTCCATCCCTTCTCGGGATCCCAGGGCACTGGTGCTGCGTGCTCCCCGAGCTCGCTCCGGAGCGCCCCCTGCAGCCGCGGGGGCACCATCGCACCTGCCCTGCTCACCGGGAGCCGCCAGAGCCCCTCGCGGCTGCGAGCGGGACTGCACCACGGAGGGAAG
>NW_008237443.1:97017-101935 GCF_000691975.1 Corvus brachyrhynchos | reverse complement strand
ACTCATGTAAGCACAAGTTAACTATTGGGAGACAGCAAATGTTAGTTCAGACAGAAGATGTTAATTACAAAACCTAAGAAGCTGAATTCGCCCTAATCTTGTCAAGATAGAGGGGACAAGGATTATCTCAGAGACTGCTGAATCATTCCTCAAAGGACTACGCATGCCCAGGGAGAAAGGTGAAAAGTGACACTGTGAGGAAGACTACTGGTCTTCATCAGAAAGACCCCCAAGGAAGAGGAGACGCCTTCCTCAGCGCAACCACCAGGACACACAGTGTATGAGTGACCTGTATGCTAATGATATTAATGACTTCCGAGAAATAATTTGTATAACCACACCTGTCCCAAGGAATGTGATGAATATTCATAATTTAACCCATAATACTGTGTTGTAGGGAGCACTGCTGTGTGTGTTTGGAGGAGCGATCCCTACACACCCGGCGCACCGAATAAAGCAAATACCCACTTCTCTGACTCTGTCTCTGAAGTGTCTCCTGGCCCGTTTTTGGCGTGATTTAGCACAACCCAGGCTATGTGTGGATGAAATTATTTCTGTTGCACATCCTGGCCAGACCAACATCCTGGCCAGAATAAAGTAATGCCTTGATTCTCTAACACTAAAAATGTTGTTGGAGAGTTTTTGTTTTTCCTGCAATTTTGGTGACAAAGGCATTGCTGGTTTTTGTACATCTGGAGGGGTGGAGAAAGCCCATGGAATGGGAAAATAATATCTATCTGTGAAAGGACGGGGAATAGTAGTAAATGAAAATGTATAAATCTGTATGTTGGGTATAGAGATAGTTTAAAAATGTAGATTATGTTATAAGTGTTGGTAAGAAGGGATTTCAGTAATGAGTATTAAATACAATGGAATAGTTAAGATATATAGGTATTAAATTATGTGGGATATGAGTATGATGCAAATAGTATGGAAAAAGGGGTGGAGTGGAATAATATTGGAATGTAATAAATTTGGTCTGGCTGAGCTGGAGTTCATTTTCCCATAGCAGCCCTCCCAGTGCTGTGCTTTGCATTGGTAGCTGGAAAGGTACTGATAACACACCAGTGTTTTGGCAACTGCTGAGCAGTGCTGAAACAGCATCAGCGCTGCCTCTTCAACACTCTGCCATCCATCAATAGGTTGAGGGAGGGTAAGATCCTGGCAGAGGACAAAGCTAGGCCAGCTGACCCAAAATAAGCAAAGGGATATTCGATACCATATGACATCAGCTCAGATATAAAAGATAAGGGAGGGAGGAGGAATGGGAGCGCATTCATTATTTTACAGTGTTTGCCTTCCTGAGCAATCACTCCGCATGCTGAAGCCCTGCTTCCTGGGAAGTGGCTGGACATTGCTCACTAATGGGAAGTAGAGAATAAAATCCTTTTTTTTCTCTTTGTTTGTGTGTGCACAACCTTTTGCTTTTGCTTTACTAAACTGCCTTATCTCAGCCTATGAGTCATTTTCCATCTTATTTTCTCTCCCCTGTCCAGCTGAGAAGGGGGAATGAGTGATTTGGTGGGCACCTGGCACCCAGCCAAGGTCAACCCACCACATCATTGGTAGCCGAGTTAGTTCCAGGAATTTTTTAATTGAAGGGTTTAGCACACTCTACTAGCTCAGGTATTACAACAATGCTTCTCCCAGGACACAAGGATGTTGAACAGATGGTGTGGGGCAGGCTTACACTGCTTCCCTAGGACACAGCTGTTCAAAATGTCAGGTGAAAAAGCAGGAGATGCTTTCTGAAGGTTTCACTGAAAATCCCTTCCAGAATGCAAGAGGAAGAATATTTTGGCAGCATATGGAACCCATACAGCTACATAATCCTGTCTGTGTCAACCTACTCACAGTGCTATGGCCTGAATATAGATTTAAAGCTCCATAATGCCTACCATTTATAAACACCGTAAGATGCCTGTAAGACCAATTCTTCATCAGCAACAGCACTCTGACATGAGTAGTTTGCAGGACTGCTATAGCAGTATCTACCTACCACAGCTGATAGTCTTCACTGAAGTTAACTCTTGAGGATCATAGGGTCTTGATGTCAGAGGAGGTGGAGGTGCAGATGGGGCCTGAGGCCAGACAGCAGATGTTGGCCTCTCCAGGCCCTGCTATCTTGCTGCCTCTTGCAACTGTCTGTAGGATGACTTCCAAGTTCTCAGAGGCAGCCTTACACCAGCATTCACACTGACCCTTATCACCCTGATCCAAGACATGTTAATGATAGGAACAAGAGAGATGCTGCAGATCAGTTCTGTTCAAGACCGCAGGCTGCCACTTCCCCATGCATCTGATCTCAGCTATGTCCTGAGGATACTCCAACACTGCTCAACACACAGGAGCCAAAACACAAAGTAGCACTGTGATACCATCCATGCCTTCGAGCCCAAGCCAGTGATCACAGCTACAGATAGCAACAGCTCACCTGAAGGACATTTCTTTTATAGCCAAATGAGATCCATTGGAGGCAGATTTAAGCAGCTCATTAACTATTTCCAGGTATACTAATTAGCAAGCCCTCACCATTTGAAGCAGTTTTGTCAAGAACACAACAAAAAAAAGCAACATAGCATTTGGAGCTGCTGAATACCCAAGCACACATTTATGTTGCTGGAACAGTTTCCATATAAAGGAAACTGCCTTGTTAGGATTCCAACAGGCTTGTACAATCTTGTACAACCTAATATCTTTTTAAGGTGAAGTTAACCTTACTAATGTTAGATTATGTTCCCAGCCTATTCTGGTTTTATTAATAATTTTCATGAGTTTACCCAGTTTCTCCTTTAACCATCTCCTGGGAGATGGTGGCCAGGAGAAGCCATTGCTGCACTCAGGAGAATTTCCTCATGTGATCAGGTCAGCAGCATGTGGACAAGCAGATATTCAGCAATACAAAGATATAGAGGGAAACAAGAATGTGAGAAGTTTCCCTCTTATAACAATGTTACGATTGGGAATTCAAGCATGGCATCACTCCATTAGAGTCTGGATGGGTAAAGGTGTCATGGGGCTTGATGAGATCAGCACAAGATTTTAGGGATCTCTGTAGTCATGAAACATAGATTTAAAAGAAACATAAAGATTTTAGTTATAGGCTAGCTGTGTTGAAATTAGTTAGAATAGGAAGGAATTTGGGCCCAGCTAGAGTTAATTAAAATAGTTAAGAGAGCTGGACCTGAAACGGTTTTCAAGATGTTAGTAATTGATTACTAAATAATTGATGATCTGTCATTTTTATGTTTGCTTAGCTGTGCTTAGAACGAGGAACAGAAACATTGATAAGTTGGTCTAGGGAACAAGGACAATTACCAATTTCCTCCCTCTGTGGGAACCTATTCAAAAGTCACGCAAGAGGAAATTTGGAGGTCACTAAAGTAATTAGGATTGTTAAAGTTCAGAAAGGAGAAAAAGGTTAAAGTGAGGGAGATGATCTTACTTCATCTATCTGGGACCACTGACCCAATTCAAGACCACCGACTCAATTCAGAGCACACACTACGCATGCTTAATGACATTTAAGCTCATTTCCATACGAAGTGGAGAATGGGAGGTGTTAATGTTATGAATATGCATTTGTATTTTGGATATTCATAATTTTTGTAAATAAAAGCTTTGTGTTTGCTTGTATCGGGGCCCTGCGTCTTAGGGAGCTATCCCACGCAGTGCCTGGCGCCAAATAAAACATACACTTTTTAAACTGTTAGAGAGCTTTTGTCTGGCTCAGTTGGATATGAATATTAGATCGATATTCATATTTTGGTAAATCAGTCAAGGGGCGAGGCTTTTCCCATGTACATTCCTGGTTTGAAGTGGACACAAAGAAAGCCTGCAGAAGACCTGTGATAAGGAAACAGAGCTGCACCAAACGGACCATTTTTGAAAGGCCTTTAGCTCCTCAAAGTATTCAAGCAGTAGTCCTAGCAGGCTGACGTTTGTCTAGGATATCGAAAAGTTTAGCAGGGATTTGATTGACCTCCACTAAAAGATTGAGTTTTGAGCCAAAACAGGCCTTCAATTTTCAAATACAGCCATGAAATTTGGCAATTTTGAACCAATTGTATGAAATGAAATGAAATGAAATGAAATGAAATCAAATCAAATCAAATCAAATGCGGCTTCTCACAGTCTTTGCAGCAGCACTATTAAACTGTCTCAAGCTGCTGCTCACATGAGCTCTAACACAACTCAACCAGGCTCCAGGAGAAACCTTAAAGGTCACTTGACAGATGAAAGCCCAGCAAAAAACACAACATAGTCAATTCACACCAGATGCAGGGCAATGTATCCTATGCCCCAGCAACAGCAGAGGTTAGCCTGAGTACTGCCATATTAACATAGCTGGACCACCGTCAGCCCCTGAGCTAGTCCATCAGAACACCACACCAACCTCATGGCAGCACTTCCTCTAGTGCTTTGGCCCTTGACAACTGCACTTTAAATCTCTCCAAGCAGCCCATGCTCAGCATCATGAAGAAAATGCTTTCAAGCTGGGGAGTGCTTCTTTCTAAAAACCATTTATATAAAATCATTCTCCTTCTGAACCTGCTATGTAGTTGTACCATGATCCAATCATGGATTTGATAGCCCAGTGTTACACTCTGAACATCACTCATACATGCACTGAACTAAGGGCCTCTTCAAATTGACTAGCAGACATTAAGTCAAAAGGTATCTGTTCACTCTGGTCCTAGGGTGACCAGGCTGTGCATGACTCCTCCTGAAGCTGGACTCTGATGCCTGAAGATGGCCACCTAAAAACAGAGACTAGACAGGAATAAGGGAATAAAGGTAGGTATTTATTCAAAGGGCCTTCAAAGGTACATTGTGGGGTATGCCCAGCCACTGCCCTGGAGGGATGTCTGCTGAGATAAAAGATTTCGCAATCGCCCAGCAGGACTCCCTGGAAAGG
>NW_008237443.1:95437-96850 GCF_000691975.1 Corvus brachyrhynchos | reverse complement strand
GGTCTGGTTTGGCCGAGAGGCTGCCCTGCAGAGCTGAGCTGAAACCACAGCCTCTGCAAGGGCCCCTCTGCCAGCAGCGGAGAAGAAGACGCCGGACCTCGGGAAGGCGATTCCTTTCGGGACCATCTCCCCGGACTGGTCATCTCTTCCTGGGTCGCAGCCTCGGACCCCACCACCAGCTGTAATAGTACATCCTGGGGAGTCCAGAGGCTACTGCCAAGATGGACCCCAAGATGGATGGCAGGTCACAAGTTCTTCACACTTTTATAAGTTTGGTTCATTTGCATATCAGGGTTAATTCTCCAATTAAAGCTTCAGTTAATGATGTAATTTCCCCAAGCTTGCTCCCCCCTTAGAGGCTTTTGGTTTATACTTTTTGGGCCTAGGATGGTCTGAGTGTCCTTGGAGAGCAGGCCTGGAGAGGCTTTGTTATGTCTACCTAGCATGAAAGAGCAGAAGTTAACAGGCTACAAGAAACTTCAGAGTTACACACTAGGCAGTACAGGATTTGAAAAATATGAAAGTTAAAACCCAAGGCATCAACTCCAGCTCTGGTTCTTTCTGCAGTTGGAGCACCCCAAGTCTAAACCCCTTTATCATAGGCTGACTGCTGCAGGAGACTTTTTCCAAACATTTCTTGTCTCATCACTCAATTTTGTAGGATATATTCAAATTAAAAATGTACTTGAAAGGTGTACAAACAACTAGTTGTCTAAGTATCCTAGTAGAGCAAGACTCCACACACCAGTTTAGGGGGTCCAAGAATCCCCTAAAACTGCCAATGTTCACAACATGATGCTTCAGCTGAGGCTGCTTGCTGCACTTGCAGGTATGAGAAAGGCTCTATCCCTGCCTACAGAAACAGCATTTCCTACAACATTTAGATTTAACTCTGCAACCATGAAGCTGACAGATAACTATAGTTATGGCTACAGATGTTTAGTACCTTCAATACTTCCAGAAGTTTAAGGACATAGGAAACCTCACATATCTGAGAAAAACATCAATTAGCTTAAAAAAACACTTTACCTCATAAATGTTGGGGTGCCACATTTTGGTCAGGAATCTGAAGGTAGGTGGTGAATATGGATAGTCAATAGGAAATTTAATGTGAGCCTGGAAAATAAAGCAAAATATTTTAATTATGAAACAGAACAAAGAGATCAACAAACAACCATTGCAGTGAAAACATGGAAAAAAAATTCCATTAATTCCATTAAATAGGTTTTTTTTACATATCAGTGCCCATGTGGACCCACAGTATAACTCTACACAATTTCTTATGAGGAAAATACTAACTGAACAAGAAAAATCTAAACACCAGGCCTTACTTGGGTTGGTAACACTCAGAAAACAAGCCATAAGGCATTTACCAAGTCCTAATTCAAGCAGTATTATCCAACAACTGTTGTT
>NW_008237443.1:94046-95424 GCF_000691975.1 Corvus brachyrhynchos | reverse complement strand
AAACTAGATTTGAAAAGCTAGAACTCAAGATATAATTGTGCTCTTGCTAGGTTCAAAACACTTGCAGGATAAAAGCACTTGCTAAGGTGAAAAGACCTATATTTGGCAGTGCAAAGGTTTTTAATTACTCTTTCTGTGTAGGAAAAAAATTATTAAATACTTGTTAAATTGAGATCTAAAGGGTTGGGGTTTTTTGCCTTTCTTGTGTGAGTTAAACTGGTCCACCTACTTGCGTTCCTAATACTACATTTCTTGCCACCACAAGCATTTTCCAAGTCTGAATACCATCTGTTTGTTTAATAAATCAGCATAACTTGATGAACCAAATATTAATGGGCAATGACAGCAAAAATTACCTCCCAGTGCCTCTGAGGTTAGTAGGCAGCTGTGGAGCAAGACTCTCAGAGCCAAGTCAGTTGTGGGAAGACTGCAGAGATCCCAGCACTGAATATTAACTTCCTTGTGCTGTCCTGCCATTCACACCATTCAGAAGAGCCAGCCAGTAGGAAAGCAAGCTGAATCTGGACTGATTAATGCCAAAAATGCTCCCCTCAAAGGAGGACTCGCAGACCACTTTCTGCACTGTGGAGCACAGATCCTTCCCTTGGCACTGCTTAACCCACCAAGAATGTCCCACCAGACTAATGTGACATCTGCAGAGAAGCATCTCCTGGCACCTACACCACAGCTAGGCTCACAATCAACTGAGAATACAAAAAGAGACCCCAAAAGCAGGTCACATACAATGAGAGCAGAATCCTGTGTCACCCTCTTAAACACCTAACCATGCAACTTGGATGCAGGGTGCTGACCTTGTTCAACAGGACAAGCTATGAGAAGTTTTATTCCCAGAAACAGGACCAGGCAAACAGATTGGATTAAAGAGCCATTGAGAACCTGGCTACCATTTTACTTAGACTGGCATATACTTTTGCCTTGAAACCTGTGACAGATGGGTAAAGCTTTGTAAAGGGAAGGTCTGGTAAAATCATGGCTCCAGTCTGTTACTTAGCATAAGTAGAAATGAACTGTGGGACAGTGACTCAGCTAGAATAGAGGAAGTGACGCATGCTGCGTGAATGCCTCGTGCCCGCACCGTGGTGTATGGTGGTTGGTTAAATTGGGTTTTGTTGTGCCTTAAAACTATGTAAACTGACAACCGAATAACGGCATAAAAAGGCCGGGTTTTTTGTCAATAAAGTTCCTCCTTTGCACCTGCCTGGGGACTCCTCACTGCTCCGTATCCCTATAACTGGCGCCCGAACGCGGAAGACTACCCGACGACGAAGAGCGGACCTCACCCGGGACAAAAGCCCCCGGGCCCCAGGAGCGGCCCCGGCCCGTGACCTACACCGGTTCCCGCGGAGCCCCCGCAGTG
>NW_008237443.1:89813-93064 GCF_000691975.1 Corvus brachyrhynchos | reverse complement strand
TCCCCCCCAGCCCCTGCCCCGCCCACGGCTTCTCCCATGGTACCTCCTCTTTTGCCGCCCACCCTCTCGGCACATGCCCCTCCCACGGCTGCTTCACCAGCCCCCTCCACAGCTGCTTCACTTCTGCAAGCCGCTCTGGCCTGACTGTGGCCTCCCGGCCTTGGATGCGGATATCCCTACAGCCGCAGTGAATATCAAGGCTTCTCCGGCTAGTCCCCCGCCCTCGCAGGGCCTCTGGAATGCTGCAGCTACCCCACCCCCATGTGGGCCCCTGGGCCAAGCTGCCCCCCTGCCTAGGCTACCCCAGGAGCTGCCGGACAGCTCCCCTGACCCTCCGGAGACTGTTACTTTGAATAGCTATTCAGACACGGCATCTTGTAATGCCCAGGCGGTACAGCAACTGTACCCTACACAGGATTGGGACCAGGTCCCCCCATATCTAACTGCGTATCCAGTTGTTTACGAGCAGGCCAGGCCTCCATCCTATAGAGTACTCTGTCCTGCAGGAGTTGCGCAGGCTGGCACAAGATGCGGGTGTGACTTCTGAGCAACTGATTACATATCTACAGACATTAAGTTCTGCCTATATTCTCACTCCTGCTGACTGGAAAAATATGATGAAGATGGTCCTGATGATGACCCAGTATCTTGTGTGGTACTCAGACTACCGTTCATCTTGCCTGTCTCAGGCAGGGCGTCTACAGCGGAGGGATCCCCCTGTCCTTGTGGTTCAGTTAACGGGTGAAGGTGTTTGAAAACGCCAGAGCCCAGACAGACTATCCACGTGATATTTATGACCTCATTGCCTGTCTTTCCATTGCAGTGCTGCACCAGGTTCCAATGACAGACAAAGCTACTAACATTTCTTATACCAAAGTTGAGCAGGGGCCAAGTGAGCCTTACACGGTTTTCATGGACAGACTCAAGGTGGCGCTGTCCCGACAGGTAGATGATGAGGACACACAACAAAACGTGTTACGGCAACTTGGGTATGAGAATGCGAATTCTGACCGTAAAAAAGCCCTCTTATTTTTTCGTAATTGCCGCACTTGTGATATAGTGGAGATGCTTAAAGCTTGCCGAAATGTAACTATTCCATCCCATAGCACTAACCCCCCCACTGCAGCTTACGCAGCTTGGTTACAGAAAGCACATGGCAATCATTGCCATTGTTGCGGGTCCCTTGATCACCTAAGGAACAATTGCCCTCTGCAGCAACCAAGAGGTCAATCTCCTTCCACTAATGCTCCTACCACTAAGTGTCCCCTGTGCAAAAAGGGGTTGCATTGGGCAAAAGATTGCCGCTCATGCTGTGTTGTGGACCGTAAACCTGGGGTCTCAGGAGACCACCCACGGGGGCGAACTCGTGCGCCCTGCAGAAACAAACAAATGCGAAGCACGGCCTCTGGCAAGCCAGCTCGTCCCAGCAACCTCTGGAAGTGCCGGACTGGACCTGGTCGCCAGCCAGCCAATAACTCTGGAGACCACCTCAATTCATTTAGTCCCTACAGGGCTATGGGGACCTATTGGCAATAATATGCATGCTTTACTAATCGGACATTCTTCTACCACTAAGCTAGGACTCTTTGTGCTACCTGGTGTCATTGACTATGAAGGTGAAATACAGATTATGCTCTGGACACCCGTGCCACTTTGCTTTATACCCATGGGCCAGTGACTCGCACAGCTTGTTCCATTCTGCAGCATGACCCCGAGTGGAAAAGGTAAGCTTGGTACTGCAGGCTTAGGAAGCACTGGCCAGCCTCAAATTTTTTGGGCAAGTGCTATCACAGCAGCTCAGCCAACCATGGTCTGCACGATTGATGGTAAGGAATTCAAAGGACTTGTTGATACCGGGGCTGATGTTTCCATTATCAGAGCCAGTGACTGGCCTAGTGATTGGCTGACCCGGCCTCGACTCTGGCTGGGGCAGGAGGGCTTCAACGCCCTCGCCAAAGTGCCCACCTTCGCCTTGTTCATGGCCCCGATGGGCAGATTGCCTACATTGCACCATTCATTGCTCCAGTACCATGTACATTGTGGAGACGTGATGTCCTGGGACAGTTTGGAACTACTGTGAGCATAAACACTGACTGTCATCAAACCCTTTTTCATAGGGGCCACTGAACAGCCGTTCCAAACAAAAGTACTGAACATATGTAAGCTCACGTGGAGGACTGATGACCCTATCTGGGTCTCTCAATGGCCCCTATGTCAGGAATGGCTACAGAACCTACACCAGCTTGTAAATGAACAGCTGTCTCTCTGACACATACAGCCATCCTCTAGCCCTTGGAACACTCCTGTATTTTGCATTCCCAAGAAAAGTGGTAAATGGTGACTGTTGCATGACTTGCATGCGGTAAATGCGGTCATTGAACCCATGGGTGCCTTGCAACCTGGACTTCCCCCCCCTGTGATGATACCTCTCGATTGGCCCCTCACTGTCATAGACTTGAATGACTGCTTTTACCATTCCCTTGCACCCTGATGATGGACCTCGTTTTGCCTTTTCAGTGCCCACCCTGAACCATGCAGAGCCAATGAAAAAGTATCACTGGACAGTTTTGCCACAAGGCATGTTGCAACAGCCAAACTATATGCCAGAGAATGGTGGACCTTACTCTGCAACCTGTCTGCCGCCAATTTCCTGAAGCGACCGTGTACCACTACATGGACGATATTTTCCTTGCAGCTAAAGATCATTCTGTTTTGTGTTCCATACAGGTGGCTGTCGTTCAGGCAGTTCGAGCAGCTGGCTTGGTCGTTGCACCTGAGAAAGGGCAGCAGCAGGCCCCGTGGCATTATCTAGGGTGGAAAATTACTCAGCAGACTATCTGCCCTCAGCCTGTAAATCTTTCTGTTGAGGATAACCTGACCTTGAATGATTTGCAGAAATTGTTAGGTTCCTTGAACTGGTTACGTCCCATTCTAGATTTATCCACAGAGCTTTTGCACCCCCTGTTTGCTTTACTCAGGGGTGATCCTAATCTCAATTCTCCCCGACAGTTGATTCCTGAGGCTAAAAAAGCCCGAGATCATTGTGCTCAGGCTCTGGAAAGTCATCAGGGCTGGAGATGGGACCCTGATGAACCTGTTTCTCTTGCTATAGTGGCTAGCAAGTTTCAACCCTTGGCTGCCATGTTTCAGTGATTTCCTGATGACAGTGATCCATTGCATGTGCTGGAGTGGCTATTTTTACCTCACACAGCAATAAAAACTGTATGGACTATCCGTGACGCGTTTGTGCA
>NW_008237443.1:84030-85703 GCF_000691975.1 Corvus brachyrhynchos | reverse complement strand
GATGGGGCTGTTGAAGGGTGAGTGGGTCTTGCTGATCACCCCTTGGCTCTCCAGCTCACGGATCATCTTGTGGATGGGGATCAAAGCACCTCGAGTTGTCCAGTACTGTTGGCGATGCATTGTTGAGGTATCAATTGGTACTCTTTGTTCTTCCACCTTCAGAAAGCCTACTGCAGATGGGTTCTCTGATAGCCCAGTCAAGGTGTTCAATTGCTTTATGCCCTCTGTCTCCACAGCAGCTATTCCAAAAGCCCACTTGAGTCCCTTTGGGTCTCTGAAATATCCGCTTTGGAGGAAGTCTATGCCCAAAATGCACGGGGCCTCTGGACCGGTCACAATGAGATGTTTCTTCCACTCATTTCCGGTCACGCTCACCTCAGCTTCCCCCAAGGTCAAATCTTGTGATCCACCTGTTACACCAGAAATAGAAACAGATTCTACTCCCACATGCTGCAATGGAATTATTGTACACTGTGCACCAGTGTCAACCAAGGCATCATATTTTTGTGGTTCTGATGTACCAGGCCAACGAATCCACACAGTCCAAAAAACATGGTTTTTCCTGGCCTCTACCTGGCTAGAAGCAGGGCCCCTCTATGCCTGGTTATCCTTCTTTCCCTGGGCCTGCATCTTAGAGGTTCCTTAATGGGGATCGGACATGTCATCATCTTTTCCATCATTTCCGGCAGTTTGGCTACAGGCAACTGGAGCTACTTCCTTTCTGGTGGAACTTCCTTTCTGAGACTTGCGCTCCTTCAATTCACGCACTTGTGCTGCCAGAGCAGAAGTAGATTGTCCCCCCCACTTCCTCATGTTTTCCCCACTGTCACACAGGAAATCCCACAGCTCACTTCGTGGGATGTACTTTTTCTCTTGGGAACGTTTGCGTTTGGTATCAGAATCTCTGATCTGTACTGCTGAGATTTGGAGAAGGCACTCTTTAATCTCCTTGAGTTCCTCATGATTCTTCTCCACCTTATCTTCCATTTTCTGCATACGTGTTTCCACAGCTGCGATTCTTGCATGTGTTGGGCCATGCACGGAATCTGCATATGCTCGGAGCTTCACTGCCATATCCCGCACGGTCTCATTCGCACTAGTTCGGTTTCATTATTGCTAATGCAGAAGCGTATTCTTGTGGCCCAAGTTGTATGAGTTTTTGCCACATGAATGGATTAACTCTGGCCCTATCTGGGCTCCTCAATCCTGGGTCATTTGTGAAGACAACCTCTACCACCCCTAGTTCTCTCAGGCGCTGGATCCCTTGTTCTATGGTCTTCCACGGGGTTTGCTACATGTAGCGATCATCTCTGCACATATATCTTTCAATCACACCTGTCAAAACCCATCTCCAGAGACTGTCAGACAGCCCCCCTTATCATCATTTGGTCAATAGCTGGATCATGTGACAGGGATCCCAAATGCCTCGCTTCAGCACCGTCCAGCATCAAATCATCACCTGCAGCATCCCAAATACAGACCATCCAACTTATTATGGATTCATCAGACCGTCGGGTGTAGTCCTTTCTTAGGCTGTGAAGGTCCTTTATGGACATGGACTCAGTAATGGTTTCTGTGCCTGAGTCAGTTGACGGCTTTGAGGTTCCTTCCCCTGCATCATCATCATCTTTCACTGGGCGAACAGTTTTGGTTGTGTGTTTTTTCCTTGTGAC
>NW_008237443.1:80745-82714 GCF_000691975.1 Corvus brachyrhynchos | reverse complement strand
TGCTATCTCTATGTTACCTTGAACAAGCTGCAAACTGCTTTGAAAAAGTTTTGCTCAGTTTTCCTTCCCCCTCTCAGGCTCAGTTTAGAGGCATAGAAAGGCACAAGAATTAATTTCTGGGCATAGGGCAGCGATATGGGATACACATCACAAAATCACCCCAAGACAGTAGCCTCCCCTTATATGCAAAATGCTGCTGCAGCATGACTCCCGTCGACGGAATGACTGTTTTTACAGATGCAGAACCAGCAAAGCTGCAGTAGTATGGCATGAGGGTGACTCTGCCCGATGGCATAAAAGGGTCCTGGCAGTGCACAATGTTTCAGTGCAAATCCTAGAGTTAGCTGCTATCCGCTATGCTTTTCAGTTGTTTTCACAGGAACCGCTCAACATTGTAACTGATTCTGTATATGCTGCTAATGTAGTTGTTTGTTTGGAATCTTCATACTTGTGATATGTTTGTCATGGGTTAGCAAGCATAACTCCGGAAGTGACCAAACCACTATGATGTTGATAACCCAGTTTTATTTGCAGAGCTGCGTACACTGTGGCTTTTGATTAACAACCGGCAGCATGACTTTTATGTGCTTCATGTCCGTTCTCATACAGGTTTACCTGGACCTATCATGGAAGGTAATACTTATGATGATCTTACTGTCATGCCAAATGTTGTGCCTAATAAGTTTGCTTAGGCTAAGCTGTCTCATGACTTCTTTCATCAGAATGCACGCTCTTTACGAAAGCAATTCCAATTAACTACCTCACAAGCTCGAGACGTTCTGCTTTCCTGCCCTTCTTGCCATGGAATTGCTCCTGCTCCTTTAGTAGAAGGTGTCAGTCCTCAAGGCCTAACTGCTAATTCTGTCTGGCAAACTGACGTTACTCATGTTCCAGAATTTGGTTGTTTAATGTATGTTCATGTAACTGTTGACACTTTCTCATGTTTTTTGATGGCAACTGCCCACACAGGAGAAAAGGCTCGTGATGTTACTTGACACTGGCTCACATGCTTTGCTACTCTGGGCCTCCCAGACACTATAAAGACTGACAATGGCCCTGCTCATGCTTCTGAGCGGACTCACCAGTTCTTACAGCAATGGGGTATCTCCCACAGCATGGGTATCCCTCATTCTCCTACTGGTCAGGCGATTGTTGAATGTGCCCACAGAACACTGAAAACTATGCTTCACAAACAAAAGAAGGGGGAGTTGGAGTGCCCACATGATAGGTTAGCAAAAGCCCTGTATGTTCTCAATTTCCTGAATCGAGATGAAGCTGGTCAAACAGCATGCAAAAGGCAATATTCTTTTGATACAAAGGCTCGTCCCAGGCCTCCGGTGATGGTGAAGAACCCAGTAACAGGGCAGTGGGAAGGACCTTTAAACTTGTTAACATGGGGAAGGGGTTATGCTTGTGTCTCCACAGCTCACCACCTGGAATGGGTTCCTTTGCGGTGTGTGCAACCATTTGTTGCATCATCCTGATCGGTGAAGGCACTGCGAGTGTTGTACCCTCTACACTGGACGGCCCCCCTGAAAATGCTATGCACACTAAAACTATAATGTCCTGGGTTGGAGTGTATTCTATTATCATCCTCATGAGCTGTTGAAACCAGATGGGGCAGTGTTTCCTTGCCTCCTCCCTCCGGACTATCTTCTGTTAATGGGCCATCAATGCCTGGCCTCATGACTCATCATCCCATTGTGAGATGCTCCACCCAGAAGGAGGAACCAAGCATTCCATCCTGGATATAATCTGAGATTCCGATCACCACAGACAACCCTTTTCATGGGATTCCCAGAGGACAAGAGCTACATAGCCACCACTGGACCTTCCGAGGAAGAGCAGACCCTTCTACAGGATCACCGCTTCAACAAAACCACATCCACCACTTCAGGAGGACTGCAGCCACCATCTTATCAGACTGCTACCACCACCTTGACTAACAGGGTGTCAGGTTGTATCCTGA
>NW_008237443.1:79274-80466 GCF_000691975.1 Corvus brachyrhynchos | reverse complement strand
ACGCCCCCGGGTATATGACAGCCTATGTGGTGGTGCCAGGACCCCTGGCAGAAGACTGCAGGACAGGCTGAGACATGGTATAAAGATCTGAGAAGGATGCATGACTTTCCAGCTTTGCCCTCGCAGCCACAAGAACTAGACACGCTAGGGACTTTGCGCGTTTTGCTTTTCTTTTACATTGATGGTACGTTTGGTGTTCATATAAACAGTGTTAACTTTGATGTCTCTTCTAAAGGTATTTTCAGCAATGCTTCCTTGTGCTGTAATCGAACCTTGGAAAGTTAACTGACATCTGGCATCAGCGCTATTGCTCTCCCCTCGGACTTGTTCTTAATATGAGGGGAGTGTGTCTGGAAAGGTATAACAGGCAAAGCTGTTGGCAGACCTTGCACCATTGGCCAACTAACCTTGTTTCATCCAAATCGGACTGCTCTAATTGTTGCAGCACAGCGTCACGTTAGGCGCAGCACTCAGGTTCTTAACGAGAAGTGCGATCCGACGGTAACTTTCTGGAACACTGCAGAGCGCATCTCTGCCAGTTTAGTACCAGCAATTGGTACTGCTCACGCCTTGGCTTCTTTAAACAAGCTTGGCTGCTGGCTTGCAAAGGAAGCTAATGCCACAAGTGCCGCTCTTTCAGCTATGCTAATGGATGTTAAATTGGTGCACCATGCAACACTGCAAAACAGGGTGGCCATTGACTTCTTGCTGTTGGCTCAAGGCCATGGATGCGAAGATTTTGACAGCATGTGCTGCATGAACTTAAGTGATCATTCAGAGTCTATTCATAAGAGGATCAGTAATCTGAAGCAGCTCATTAAACAGTTACAGCAACATAATGAGGGTGACTGCTGGGGGGTGTCTTCATGGCTTGAGAACCTCGGCTTCGGCTTCGGGGCATGGTTTAAACACTTAGCAATGTATGGCATAGTTATCCTTGGTGTGTTCTTAATGATTATTATATGTATCCCATGTATTTTATCTTGTGTGCAACAAATGATCAATAACAGTCTTAATAAGATAATGGCCATACCGGCACAGACAGTTTTAGCTGTGTAACACTTAAAAAACAAAGAAGGGGGAAGTGTGACTGATAGGTAAAGCTTTGTAAAGGGAAGGCCTGGTAAAATCATGGCTCCAGCCTGTTACTTAGCATAAGTAGAAATGGACTGTGGGAGAATGACTCAGCTAG
>NW_008237443.1:69606-78258 GCF_000691975.1 Corvus brachyrhynchos | reverse complement strand
GCCATGATTACAGGTCAGTTTTTTCACTAAAAAGCCCAATCCTATGTTGAGACAAAAAGATCGAATTAGGCAATAAACTTTTTTTTTTTTTTTTAATAAAGCAGTAGCTCACAGAACCATTTACATCACTGATGTAAGGCAAATCAGCTATCTGAGCATAATTCAGCCAGGCTACTAGGTACTAGAGAGTGGCAGAGTTTTAGGGCAGCTTGTTGTTAGGTCAGTTACAGCGAGACAAACTAATTTAGGAGGAGTAAAGATGCAACTCAGTCCCCCACATACAAGTACCCAACCATTACTGCACTCACTTTATGCTTGACTCCTCTAGCTGAGCTTAAACTGAAGAAATCTTATTTTGGTGTCCTGATTTTAGCTGCCTGCTCACCATAGCTCTTTGATACCACTGAACACACTCAGTAGGCAAGGAGGTAGAGATGACAGTCATCAACCCATTCCCGCCTTCCCCAGTTTATAACTAGTCATGCTTATAGTCCCTAGAAAAATAATAAACTCCCCTGATGTTATACTCAACATGATACCTGTCCTAGGTTACAATGTAAGATGTGCCCACAAGCACGTATTCTATCACCATCTTCATGAGCTGTTAAAACCAGGTGGGGCAGTGCTCCCTGCCTCCTCCCTCAAGACTATGTCCTGTTAATGACCCATCAGTACCTTATCTCATGATTCATCATTCCACTGTGAGATGCTCCACCCAGAGGGAGAAACCAAGCATCCCATCCTGGATATAAACTGGGATTTTTGAAGACCACAAGCAGCCTTTCCCACTGTATTTTCCAGAGGACAAGAGCTACATACCTACCACTGGACCTTCTGAGGAAGACCAGATCTTTCTACACAGGATCACCGCTTCAACAGAACCACATCCACTCACTTCAGGAGGACTGCAGCCACCACCGTATCAGACTGCTACTGCTACCCTGACTAACAGGGTCAGGTCGTATCTGACTGTCAGTTTAAATCAGTTTTGTTCTTTTTTTTTTCTGCCTTGTTTAATATATATATATTAGTAAAGAACTGTTATTCCTATTTCCCATATCTTTGCCTGAAAGCCCCCCGATTTCAAAATTATAATAACTCAGAGGGAAGGGGGGTTGCATCTTCCATTCCAAGGGAGGCTCCTGCCTTCCTTAGCAGACACCTGTCTTTCAAACCAAGACAGATCTCAAAAGGGTTAATTCAGTCTTTACTGTGCCTGTGAAACTTTTAGCAGAGAAACAAGGCCTGTGAAAGCTGCTTCTGTGGGAGACAGAGGAGTAGAAACTCCTGCAATTAAAGGAGTCTTTGATTTACAACCCTGGAAGAGACTAGGTCTGGCTTAATTGACAGAGATCTATAGACTTTAGGCAAAAGGATTACAAACTTGTATTCCTATAATTACAAGTAAAATTGTACACTGGGTGTTTTGGTGAAGGGTTTTAAAATATAATAGTGTGGTTTTATATAGTTTAAGTTAAGAACGTAGATGGTATAAGAGAGACATCTGTGTGTACGTGACATGAGAAGTTATTGGTCAAGACATAGCTGCATTGCAGTGAGAAGTGCCACAGGTGATAGGTCATAAATCTAAAACAAAGTGTCGTTTTAAGTGTCTATTGGATTAGAAAGTTATAAATTACAATGTAACCCTAAATCTTGTGACTAGTCACCATTATTCGGAGGTGGTGTAAAATCTCACGCCTTGGCTGATGCGTTTGTTATTTTAAACAATAAATTCGTGTAATTGCATAGTCCCATCCCTTAAAGTTATTTTCCTCCGACATGTGAAAGCACGGAAACGGACATTCCAGCAAGGACAGTTGGATGATAAGAAGAAGACATCTGGCCTAAGAATGCAGTGATAGACAAAATAAAGTACTGAATTTCTGTGAACATGGGGTGGGATTTATGTTAATAGGTAAATTGTACTGTGCATGTAGCAACTGTATATAAGTAACCCTCTTGTAGAATCACGTGTCCACGTTAGGTTAGAATCTCCTGCGTGCACCTCAGGCCTGAATAAATGATGCCCTCTTTAACGCAATTTTAGTGTTGGAGAGTCTGATTCCTATATTTCGGATATTTGGTAACAAATAGATCATCCTGGTGAAACACAGGACTCCTTTAACATAAGCGCCTTAGAATAAAGTATAGATTAATAAAAGTTGGGTGTTGGCTGCTATGCTTAACCATAACTGCTTTTGCAAGACAAGAAGCCTAGCCCTGAAAAGGGGCTATGATTTTAAGTGAATACTAGATGCTATGCCTAACGCTAACTGCTCTTGAAAAAAACAAACCCAAGTGGACTAAGATGATAAGGGAAAGGAATGCAAGCTAATGGGTTTGGCTAACCGCTTTTCTGCAGAACAAGGTCTTAGCCCCTGTGGGTTAAGCAATAAGAAGGAAGACACATGCTAACTGCCGTTTTAATGGCAAATAGAAGAACTGTCAGAAAGGGTAGAATAATGTAATAAGAGATTAGGAACATAATCAATATACAATTATAGATGAAGTATAACTAATATAGCAACAAAGTGTGTAATAGTAAAATTAAGTGTGTATTATTAAAATAGGTGTGTGATGAATGTATTAGATAAGAATAGTGTGCCATGTTTGTAACCCTAAGATAAGGAAACCACAAGTTATGTAAGACCCCAACCTCTTAAGATTGTAACTTTTAGATAGATGAACAAAAAGGGAGGATGCCGAACTTGTAAATGTATAAATAACCTCTGTAAGATGAACATGGCGGACACGCATATGGAGGTTTTAACCCCTGCGTGCTCCCCCGGCCGGGCCAATAAAGGTGTGCTTTACTTTACAGTACCTTACTGTGGAGTAGATTCCTTTGAATCACTGGAAGAAGATTCAGCCCTTTATAGGCATTTACAGGTACTTCACAAGAACTTCAACTTTTAAGTTACACTATGACACATATTTTAAGAATATTGCTATCAGCACAGTCACTTTGTTTCCTCTTTTACTGCCTTACTTCCTGGCATCCTCAGTAGTGCCTGCACTTCAGGTTTCTTATTTTTCTTCTATTTGGATAGGGCAAAGCCATAGTGAAATCTATATATGTCAGAAAAATAAAAGTCTTACTAGATACCATGCTATTTGAATGAAAATACAAACCTAAATGTTTCTATCAACCACTGAATTAAATCCCAATTCAGTCACTATGAATAACTACTACAGTGACTTGACACATTAATATCATCTCCCTCTCAGCAGGGAGCACTAACACAGGCTGGACTACCGCCTAGCTTCAGCTGTCAAGAAATTCAGTAGTTATTCCAGCCTAGCTGTATATGACACTTCTGTAGTCCAACACTGATTTCTTCTACTCTTCTCAAGCTAACAAAGCCTAGATCCCCAATTTTTAGGCAGCAAGGGTAGGAATGGTGAATCCATCCTATCTGCCCACTGCAGAGAGGCCATTGGGGGAAGAGCACACATTTCCTGGAAAGCCACCAGCATCACAACTGACCTGATTTGAGGAAATCAGGAGCACCAGCAGTTTTTACAGCTGTCAACAAAAACTGCAGCTGCTCAGCATTTCTGTAAGCACCAGTTAAATGTAATTTTCATTCTAAAACATCACAAACTTAATGCAAGCCCTATGAAAATGCAGCATCAGTGGAACTGAACATCCTTTGAAAACGATATTTAAGTTCAGGTACGAAGGAAGCATTTGAGTTTTTAAAGTATTTTGTGCTTTTTTGTAATGATCTGCTACAGCTGGCCCACAGACAAGCTCCTACTGACTCTCTGCAGGTACCACCAAGGTCTCCTACAGATCACCCACTCTGCTCTGGTAAGAGTTACAGCACTTGCAGACAGCACAAGGCTTCCTCATCTTTCTTTGTAACAGGCATAACCAGGCTCCTCACTGTGCACATCGTCACTTCCCGTAGCTGCATGCCTAATGATGGCTCCTGACAGCATGCTGCTAACTACACCACACATTTAACACACAAGAAAACCAACAAGAACAGGAACTACAGGCCACTACTGGGTTATGTGTTAATATCTAATCCCAAAAACTTCCCTTTGATGCTTCTAGTGCATCAAGCATACAATTCATCTAATGGATACTCCTCTTCCACATTAAGCCTGGATTAGTGCATGCATTATTAAATACTGTGCCAGAAAATACATTCAGTAAGTACTAGCAGCCTGTTTCTCACATCAATGAGGTAGGTTTAAAGCGCCTTGATATCATGCAGTTTCAGAACCTGCAAAGCATCATTATAGCTAGCCACACTGTGTTGTTGACTATTTGACAAAGTAAAAATTAATGTAGAACCAACATTATTATTTCAGCTTCAGCTATTATGACTTAGGTCCAAAGTAATTTCTTGTGCCAGAGCTGGGCATTTACCTGGTGATTTAGTCCCAGTTCTGGGTTCATTTCCCAGCAGCACCATAACAATATTTATTGACATTCATTGTGCTTTTAGAGAATTAGGACCACATCTCTGAACTATCTTAGAAGATGAGTGACCAGATAAATTAAATCTTGTGAGTCCTGAAAACTCCCTTGATGCTGCAATGGACATATGAACACTAACAGCAGCAAACCCCTATATTTTCTGCACTGTTAAATAAGGAATTTAAATCAAAGACCTGAATGTGAAGAGCGAACTAGATCTCATTAAACGGATGTGAAGCTTCTAAACAAGAAATAAAATAGAGCCAGAAGTCAATGGGGCAAAGATGAGTCAAGAAGCGAGATTAACTTACACAGAGACTGGTTTGACAAGCAGAAGCCCATTCTTGTTTCACACTAAATCATATCTTGTATACACTTCCTAATTTAGTTATCTGGGGCATTACTAAAAGCTGTTGCTTCCAATGGAAGACTCTTTTCATATAAAATTTTTTCATTTACCAGAACTTCTTTGAACAGTAAGTT
This sequence comes from Corvus brachyrhynchos, assembly GCF_000691975.1. Lineage (NCBI taxonomy): Eukaryota > Metazoa > Chordata > Aves > Passeriformes > Corvidae > Corvus > Corvus brachyrhynchos. The sequence goes on along the minus strand of NW_008237443.1, from coordinate 73,340 downwards.
GTTATTAAATATTTCTCTGCTGTGCTGGTTTTGGCTGGGAGAGTTAATTTTCTTCACAGTGGCTAGTATGGGCTAGTATATTTTGGATTTGTGCTGAACACAGTGTTGATAATATAGAGATGTTTTTTGTTATTGCCGAGCAGGGCTTGCACAGAGCCAAGGCCTTTTTTGCTTCTCACACCACCTTGCCAGTGCACAAAAAGCTGGGAGGGGGCACAGTCGGGGCAGGTGACCCCAACAGGCCAAAGGGATATTCCAGAACAAATGGCATCATGCTCAGTATATAAGATAGGGGAAGAAGGAGAAAGGGGAAGACGTTTGGAGTGATGGTGTTTGTCTTCACAAATCACCATTACACGTGACAGACCCCTGATTTCCTGGAGATGGCTGAACACCTGACTGCCCATGGGAAGCAGTGAACAAATTCCTTGGTTTGCTTTGCTTGAGTGTGCAGCTTTTGCTTTCCCTATTAAACTGTCTTTATCTCAATCCATGAGTTTTCTCACTTTTACCCTTCCAATTCTCTCCCTGATCCCACTGGTGGGGGAGGGAGTGAGCAGCTGCATGGGGCTTGGTTGCTGGCTGGGGTTAAACCATGACACTCCATGTAGCTATGTTCATAAAGCTGGGACTGTTGTTAAGTCAGTCAACCCAAACCAAAGCAGTAAGCCTGCAACATGAAAGTCAAAGTTACAATTACACCTTTAAAGAAAGTGCTTTCACCCACATATTAGTCTTGTTGCTCCTTAGATCTGAAATCAGAACTAACAATAGACATGAAGCCAGGGTTGAGCTGAATTATAAGGGAGGGATTTAGTACAGCCCTGTTAAGCTGTTTTGCATTCAAGCTCTTATGATCTCATACATTCACATTCCTGTTGCCTGGGCCATCTCTCAAGGTATCCAAGTAAATAAAACTGCTCTGAACAAGCAGTGCCTGGAAACCAAACTATTTTCTTTTAACATTACTCAAAAGGATTTTTTTCTAATATTGCCTCCCTTTGATAACCTGTAAATTCAGTCTGGAGGTGCTAGCCTTCATGACAATAACTGCTCATGGCAGTGCTACTCATCTAGAGATTGCATTAGCCTGCAGAAGTCAGATGCATTGTCGTGGTTTAGGAATGGTTCTCCCCAATTCAGCGCCCCCACTGAGACTCTCCCAAACCAGATGCCATTCCCTTGCTCCCCCTGACTTCCCCTCCCCCATTGCACTCCGGAGATGGAGTTGAAAATTGGAGGCAGGAAAGGTGAAAATAATGGGTTGAGATAAAAACAATTTACTGGAAACAGCAATGAGATAAGAAAACAAACAGTAATAGCAACAATACTAATGACAAAAAACGTACACAGAGAGGGTGATTCACATGCAGAATGCTCACCAAGCCCAGGACAATGAAAAACAATGGCAGACAGACCCTCTCCCACCCCAGGCAATGACATGAGGTTCTATCGAATAACACAATGTCTTGGCCATGCCCCCTCTGATGCCTTGAAAATAGAATAGACATTCCCAAAAACATTACAGTGAATATAAAAGCAAACCTTTACTTGAAAGCTTTCAGGTACACAATATGATGAAAATCACACGTGGTATAGTAATTCTACAATTTTTATAAGGTTAGTCAATTAGTATACTTATACTGTCCAATTAAAAGGTTAGTTGGTTAGGTAATAATTCCTGGGGTCCTGCCCCACTGGAAGCAGTCCAGAGGTTTCTTTTGCCCTGTTTTTGTTATGTCTGGTCCAGATCCTGGTTGGAAAATAGAACATCCTTGTAGTTGGTTCTCTTCTTGGAATAAGACTAAACAATATTTAGGAATGTGTTTATAAGGTTAGCTTATTGTTCCTAAATGTAGGGAAGAAAGATAGGAAAAATACTAGAAGCTAAAGCCATGCTTTAGCAATCTACAAAGCTACAAATATATGAAAAATATAAAAAAGCTAAAAATCTTAGGCATTACCTCCCACTGATCTGGGCTGGAACCAGGACATGCATTTAGGATCTCAAGGAGTTCAGCAGTTAGAGAAGATAATTCTTTCTTGCAGTGCATTTTACTGTAAGAATGGTCCATGGTATTGTCCAGTCAATTGTTCTGCTCAGTTTGAACAATGCAACAACCACTCTGGCTCTGGCTAGAAACATTCATTGTCAGTGCTCTTGAATTGGGAAGCATCCAGCTTCAGACAAGACAGCTGTTAATGCTCTCGTGTGGAGAGCTTGCTGGGGACAGAAAGCTGAGGACAAGGCTGAAAGTTGAATAAGAAGTTTCCCTTAGGCAGAGGCCACCTGAACACTCCTGAAGCTGTTTATCTCCCTGGTTGCACAACCAAGCACAGTCCCACCAGCACAGGGCCAGTAGGTGCATGTCAGTCCTGTAGTGCCCATGGTTTGACAGAGAGGTTTTTTCCTGCCTCAGCAATATGTTCCAGGGTGATAATGGCAAAGCAAGAGCATTTCCACACAGGTCTAGACTTCTGAACTCCTTAGTATAAACCATGAAGATGCAGATGTGTTACTTTGACAATTTTTTCCCCAAACTTCAGGTCAATGCCCTCAGAGCTCAGGAAAACAAGCAGATTACAGGAGCACTCACCTACATTAGGCTAACGTGGTTGCCCACAGACTGTATGAGAGTTGTATGGCTTGAAATCAGGTTCACTGGGTGTGTGTTATACAGATAGATTAGATTGTATGACTATTTTTCAGGCAGAAACAGATGACTGTTCTCATTTATACCTAAACAAACACACTGACTTCCTTTTTTGGACAAAATAGGAATAACAACTTCAACTGTGTGAAACCCAAGTCTCCCTTTAGTGTCTAATACTTGCTGAAGGAGCCAAAGACACTTGGCAACATTGCACCTAAAGTTTACTCCAAATCATACATCTTCTCTTAGGTCTGCTTTAGAGGAGAAGCTGGCACTTGAAATAGTCCTCCTGAAGGTATAACTGAGGATGCTGGTACCTGAATTGATAAAGCTCTAATGCTAGTGCAGCTGTTCTAGAAACTGTGCCCACATCCAAAAAAGCAATTTTCCAACTCTTTCTATTTGCAAATAGAGTTTTGCTGGAGAAATGGCAGGAATATTTGAGGTTGCTTATTCAAAATATCATGTTACATTACTGGCATCTCTGGCAGAATGTATGGAAGTCTTCCAGTTATGTGTGTACGAGATTGATATCCTGGGCACCTGCTTCCACTTGCCAGGCTCCAGGGTCCAAAAGATTGTCTCCTACTGGGAACTGCATTAGTCTACAACATCTTCAGCATCCTGTTCAGTCTTATATTTTGACCTTTCATGACCTGGATAAGTAATTTACTTCCTTGAAGCAGATTTACACACTGGCATGTCTATGGAATGGTTGAGCATGAGACAGTATGATATACTTTGGATTTATCCAGGTCATTTCTCAAGTTTAGGTTGCTCAAATTCAAGTAATCATGACCAAAGCATATCTGTTTCACAGCATTTTGCATCAGGCTTGAAAGAGTGAACTCACTTATTCATTCTCCCATTTGCATACTGTCATGGTTTAGCATAGTTTGGGGTTTTAGTTAGAGGGCTCCATCAGCCACGGAAGTGATTCTTTGCAAAGAGGGGCTTACAGCTTCCTCTATGACCTGACAGAACCAATCAACTGGCTAGTTTGAATATTGGCAACATTTTTAAGCCACTTAAGAAGCTTGACACGCCTCTGTGATCCACATTTAAGAACGAACAAAGCCC
>NW_008237443.1:68935-69415 GCF_000691975.1 Corvus brachyrhynchos | reverse complement strand
CCTCTCACCCCCCCGCCGCCGGCGCCCCCCCCCAGCCACTCCCAGTGCAGCTGCTGAAATAAAATGCTACCCCGAAATGAGCTCCGGCCGGCACCTGGCAGAAATTAGGTGACCAACAGCAAAAGGCGAATTACAGCTGCGGGGCCCAGGTGAGATTAACTCTTTTAGTGTTGTAAGTTTCCTCCAGAACAGATGAAGTCTGCAGACATCAATCCTCTTCTAAGTCAAAAGAAAAGGAAAGGTGAGGGCATGTGAAGAAAACACCATAAAGACACCAAAGTCAGTGAAAAAGGAAGAGCTGAAACCCCGAGAGAGGAAAAAGAGGAGATGCTTCAAACCTAGAAGCTGAAATTCTGTTGTAAAGCTATGGTGATGGACTATGATACATCAGAGTACCCATTGTAATTTCATGAAAGCATGGGGGGTGGAGCATTCAAACTGCAATTGTGAGCAAAAGTACCTGTGCTGAAACAAGCAAAT
>NW_008237443.1:68579-68901 GCF_000691975.1 Corvus brachyrhynchos | reverse complement strand
CTCAGAGATAGGTGAAGAGAACCTTTGTTTCTGAACAGCTCATCCTTAAAATGGTACCCCAGTAGCTCAAGATTGAACCCTCGAAAACAGTTGTGGGGAAAGCTGTAAGTCGAGGGAAGGAACTTTCACATGTGAGCAGAGAACCAACACGGGCAGCTGTCTTGCTGTGACATTGAAGCCATGAGAGAACTGTTTCTTGTGGAGATGTCTCCATAGCATGGAGCGACTCCTCTCCCTAAGTGAACTGAAAAAAGAGATTATTATAGAGGTGGTAAACTGACTGAAAATCTCAAGGGTTGTCTTTTTACGTTGTCAGTGGGAG
>NW_008237443.1:66578-68502 GCF_000691975.1 Corvus brachyrhynchos | reverse complement strand
AATAAACTTCTTTATATTCTTTTAAGTTTTGTGCCTGCTTTGCTTTCTCCTAATTCTTATCTCACAGAAGGAAAATAAGTAAGTAATGGATATTTTGAACCAAATCTGCTACACTTAATTGGTCTTTCTGCCTGGTTTACGAACTGAACCCGCTACACATACTTACCAAAACACAGCAGATTTCTTTATTGTTCAGTGAAGCAAGCCATACCATTTGAATCTGCTAAGTAATGCCCAAGCTACCTCAATATAAGAACACCCTTTCTTTCAGCCTGTTTTAACTATTTTTAGACAATTTTTAAACAAGCACCATTCATAAGTCAGTAAATGACTAATTGTCTTGATTCTCTTTGTATGCAAGCAAGGCTGGATGCAAGAGGAAAGCTCTCCTCAAGGGACAGCCAATCACATGCTCTGTTAAAAAAACAGGGCAGGGCTTGATGCAGTCGTCTCTTTCATAAGCAGCAAGATGAAAGGAATATTTATAGCATTTGTCTTGGGGTAATTTTATGATGCTGTATCCCCTATCACCCGCTCTATGCCAGATGTGAATCCTGTGCTTTTCTGTGTCTTTAAGCTGGGTCTGAGAGAAAGGGAAAAAACAAAAAGCCGAGAGGTTTTGTGTTCAAGGACACATACACTCCCCTGCGTTCCTGCTGCTACAGAGCCGAGGAAAGCATCTTCCTGCTTGTAGCCAGCTTTCGGCTCTGTTTCTCGGGAGAGAGATGGAGAGTTAAACTTTTTTGCTTTTTAGCTAGCCTGCTGTGGCATTTAAGTAAAACCTTATAAAATGAAGGCCTTGTTGCCTTTGTAAAATTACAGCTCAGGCCTGTTACTTCAGCTAGAGAAGGACTGTGAGAAAAGTCTGTGAGAAGAAAAACAATTAGTTTTTACCCATGAAAATGTAGTATCAACAGAAGCAAGAAAGTTAAACAATAGAAGGAGAAAAACAGCAACATATCTGCACCTGTTATTTTTCTGAATGCTTGAATGCTTTTGCTATAGGTAGCCAATGGTAGTATGTTGTAGTTAGTAATAGCCAATGAGCCTATTGTAGTAGTTTATCAGCCAATGAATATGTAACACGAATTATAGCATACAAAAGGTGTATAAAAGAGGCTGCTTTGTTTAATAAACGGCTTTTTGGCCCTTGAAAGAGTCACTGTCTCTGTGTGTCGTGGCCGCGCCAACAGCGACATCTGGTGCCCCATGTGAGGAACTGTAAGATAATTGGCTGCCGGGAGAGCGGAGGGGGCAGAGCTCTGCATCCAAGAGCACTGGGGAGAGGTGCCAAAAGTCCCAGAACGACAAAATATTAAAAGGTAGGCTGCAGGGGACCATGGGAACTCAAATATCCCAAGAAGAGAAGACTATAGTAAATATGAACGCTTAAGCTAAACAAGTGTGATATTAAGTATGACAAACATTCTTTAAAAACTTTATTACTGTGGTGTAAGAGCCACGAACTTGAAGCCACTTGTTCGAGTGCTTTTAAGGTGATAACCTGGGAAAAAGCTGGACTGCAAATTCTTGATTTCACTTCCCGGGGTGATGAAACTGGTAAATCTTTGCTGGCTACCGGAAGGGTGGTGCTGGAGACCTTAAAAGTGGTGAAAAAGGAGCGGGACTTAGAACTGCAAACCTCTGGACGTGGGGGGGGGGTGAGGGCGCAGGCGGGTAAAACTGGCAAAGAGCCGCATGACGGAGCGCCGACCGAGCCCACTTGTGAGCCTTGTGTTGAACCACCTGGCTGTGTGCCACCTACAAGCCCTAGGACACACTGCCCTACTTCCCCCTCTCCTGCGAAACTGCTTTATCCACCCTTGCCTGCAAATGAGTGGAGGGATTGGAACAACCCTTGGTACTGTCTTTGGAAGCCTCCGGTATTCTGTGGGACAGGGCAGCTCCAGTGGCGGGGGCAGGG
>NW_008237443.1:61691-66110 GCF_000691975.1 Corvus brachyrhynchos | reverse complement strand
GGATTGTTTACTGGAGAGGTTCAAGATTATCTGTACCGGTACCCTCAGATCCCTCCTTGAAAAGAGCAATTAACTTTAAGGTCTGATGTTAAAACCTTGAATGATTTACAGGGTTGCTGAGAGCAATTAGCTGGCTGAATTCCTTTCTTTACTCTCTTATTCACGTTATTTGCAGAAACTATTCAAGGTTTACGTATAATTGGCTCATGATTCTCCACTGCAAAAGTGGAGGGACCTGTGCCAGCTTTACCATTTTACTTGCTCTTTTATCCCTAAGCTTTACTAAGGTAACTTTACCATGAATGTTTTGCCATGAATAAACATGCAACAGCTTTTCAAATTGGTACAGCTATTTCATGGTTCAAGTGTAGATTTTTTTCCTTGCCACTTCAAAATTAACATTGGACTTGATATCAAAAAAGTTTAAGTACCGTGATAGGCCAGTAAAGTGACTAGGAGTGATACTACCTTACAAAAGAGACTTGCTCTCTGAGTATGTGTTATCTGCTCAGTGGCTGAGTTTCTAATATTCGCTATTCTTATACAGACAGGAAAACAGTAAACAGTAGTATACTCCTTTGGAATCATCTGAAACCATGGCTTTGTAGCTGTTTATATGCCCTTGTCAGTTCTATGCACCCACTGACCTACCAGAGTTACATGTGCCAAACTCAGGGCAGTATTATATGACTAGGCCCTCCAGCCCTTGGTATTTAATAGTCCAAGGTCAAATCTATAGTACTGATAATCACAAAAGGCTGTCTTGCCATCTGCGAACTGAGCAAGTTTTAAGTGCGATTTGCCAATATATACACTGTTGTCACTTTTCTGACTAAAAACATTCATGGTATTCTTTGGCACATCTTGAAGATTGCCAGAGATTTAATGATTGTAATATGCCTTATAAAGCTGTATCTTAAAAGACCAGCAAAATTATGCTTATACCAGGAAAGTACTGAGGGACGTATGATATTGTCATTTTTTTTTGAGTATGCCTGCTACTTGGAAAATCATGCGAACTTGTGCCAGAGGAGTCCTGACTGTGAACGAATATTTTCAATCATGTTTATAGTTACCATGACCTATTCTCACAACCGAATTATGTCACATCACAACTGAATAGTATGGCCCTCTGGCCGTTCCCTCTGCAGGCTTTCCTCAGCATTTGGTCCTTCTTCCTGTTTCAGCAGTTTTGCTATGGCTTGATCCAGTACAGCTTCATGGTTTTTCAGTGTTTCCAGAGTTCCAGGAAAAGATATCTGGACTTTGTCGAAGGCCTCCTCCAGGCTGATGGTGTTCTCGCAGAGACGCTCCAGCAGTCTGCCGTGCTCGGGACAGCCCGGCTAGCTCAGTCAGTAGAGCATGGGACTCCTAATCTCAGGGCCGTGGGATCCCTCCCACGGGCACACAGTCTTCCCAAGACTGCTGCGCTGCAGCTCCTGGAGGCAGGAATCACACAGGATCACCTTCTATGGCTGGCCCGAGTTTTCCCCCTTCCATGTGAATTGCGCTTCCTGCTTTTCCTCCTCTTGGTGCGCAGGAGCATCCATAAACTTCTGCACTATGTTGCGTAGGTGAGAGTTGGGCTGCAGCTCCCCGATGGGGGACTGGCAAAGCGGGAACAGGGCAGGACTCTGCTGGCACTGGAGTGCCTGCTTGGTGCAGCCCCTGCAGAGGTGTGGCTGCAGCCCAGGGACACAGGGTCCTTGTAAATGTCCAGATTTGCCACACTTTATAATTTCTCTAGTAAATCCATGTTGCTGCTATTTCAGTTATACATCAGTTGTTTGCTTGTATATCATTCATTGATGTTAACTGCTATATGACAAATTTTTGGTAGCTTTCTTGCACTGATGAAGTCAAGATGAGTTACATTCTGCTGTATCAGAAACTTTTATAAGAACACTCTTGACTCTGAATATAGTTCTGTCAAAATTTGAGTGATGTTAATTTAAAGTTCTGCTAAATGTAAGTGTTGTAAGTTTTTATGAGACTAAGGCTACGTTCTGTTGAGTTTAATTGTCGTTAAATTTATGTGATGTCAGATTTAAATTCTGTTAATTTAAAGTTTTGTTACATTTAAGTTCTGCTAGGCTTAAGTTCTGCTGAAGTTAATTCCTGACAAGTTCATCTTCTGTTCAGTCTTAATTTTAAGTTCTGTTATTTTAATTTTTGTTAAGTCTAAGTCATAGTCAGATTGATTTTTGTTCAGTTTCAATGATGTTAACTTTAAGTTCTGTTTGGTTTACTCTCTGCTACGTTTGAGTGAAAAGTTTGAGTGAAGTTAACTTCTGCTGAAATATGCTCATTTAAACTGAAAGATGCAGTTCTTTTGTTACAGAGACAAGATTGAACCGACTGAAACAATTATGATGAAGAATTGGTAAGCAACTGTTTAAGAACATGAGATAATAAGTTGCAAAAATATGTGAAGATTCAGTTTGCTAAATCCTTGAATTCGTTGAAGGTTCCGTGGGTGTAGGTGTTCTTCATTGGTCAACTGGTGTGGAGGGCTGGGAGCCCTTGGCACAGGAGCCCTCTGCTCTCCCTTGGAGAAGAGAGGCCTAAGGGCAAGACGATCTCCCCCAGAGATAAGCACCCTTCCTCTGGGTCATGGCAAGAAAGTGAACCACCGCCAGCATGCCTTGTTTCTATATGGTAATATCCAGTACCCAGTTGGCTAGTTGGTTTCTACCCCACCCCCTGCCTACCCCATCTAACCTCTACCTCTGGTTCTGCCCCTCAGCAGGTACTTCTCATCCCTGGCCACCCCTTCACAGGGACTGCTGGACAATAAAGGCTACCTCTGTGGAACTGCTATACAAGGCTCCTGTCTCTCTATCCCTGAGTTTGCCTTGGGTGATTTCACAAAGGGCTGAATCACAAGAGCTGGAATCACTTGTAGCAGAGAAATCGCTACACTTGCTGAAACCACTTGTTGCCCAGGGAAGCCGGCCACCGCTCCTGGAAGAGTTGTTCCTTGCAGGGCACTCTTTCTAGGAAGGTAGTGGCACACCAGGTTGCCCAACCCCTGGCCTCTTTGAAAGCAACAAATTGGGATGGTTATTCATAACAATCTTTGCTTTTCCATCTTTCACAGGTACCACAAAAGAATGACTAACAGATCTAAGTTATGGATATTATTGATTGTAAGCTGTTCAGTCCTTTCTTTCTTGCTTTTACTTTGCTTTATTGCTTTATATGCATAGATGTATGAAGAAGTATAGTCTTGATTTTTTAAAATCAGTTACTGTAGATGTATTATTGACTCTGAATATATTCTTAATATCATAGCGTAAATTCACCAACTTTATAAAAAGCAGTATCCATAAGATGTTATTTGATGGTATGCATATGCATTTCTTGGATTGTTTGCAGTTTGTTTAGGGTACCATTGAGTATTTAGCTAAGGATGAATGATAAAGCCAGCTGTTTTACAGACTTTCACATACTGTTATGTAGCTATCTGCAAGATGTGTCATTTTAAGAAACTTTCCCAAGTGTTATTAATACAGGCTTGTTTCTAGGATATGTTAGGGGAACCCTTTCAGTTAAGGCCTTGGCTCTGGCCAAACCCTGGCCCTACCTTGTCGGGAAGCATGCCAACAGACCCAGGTGTTTCTGCACTAAAAATGTAATTGGGTCACTTTGACTTGCTGATTGGGGTGTATAGAAGCTGGACCCCCTTTTGAGGTACACTTGGAGGCCTTGTCCGGGAAGGTCCTCCAGGTCCTCATTGTGAAACAGGGTTCACCAGCTACGGCAGACTCTGGGTGATGGTCTAGTGTTTAGCAATTGAAAGATTGAAAGTGTATTGTTCTAAGGCACTATCCTTTTGTCGTGTGATACTGATTACACATCTTACTTTGCTTTTTTGCTGGGTGTAGGTTTATTGTTTCATTACATGTATTTCCTTGCTTTTATGTTGCCTTCACGTTCATAGTGACAAACACACGTTATCATAAAAACAAAAAGGGGGGAATATGACCTCTCAAGAATATCTAGATAATACAATATTTACACTACAGTTTTTGCAGGTGGATCATGAATTTTGATCCCCAGCAGAGCGATATTGGTCTGAAGATTTGCATGTGTGGAACCAATTTCTAAAAGGTTTTATGTAAGGATCCACAATTGGGTGTGCAATGGCAAGGCCTAGCTGATCTATTAACCTGGGGGAGAAGGTATGTATGTGTTTTAGTGCCAACAGGTCTAGCGTGGATACCTGCCTGACCTGACAAACATCAATCGCCTCTGAGAAAGTGAGGCCCAGCAAGAGGAAAAATGACCCAATCACCATCCAGCCCTCGTGGCCAAGGCAGGAGCAGGAGTAGGACTACCAGGAACATGGCTGTGACCTGAAGGCTTGCATAGGCAGCGTGCCAAGTGCCTTGTGCCCTACTGCATCTACCATCATGT
>NW_008237443.1:57325-61035 GCF_000691975.1 Corvus brachyrhynchos | reverse complement strand
AAAGGGGGAGATGTGGAATTTAAGTAAAACCTTATAAAATGAAGGCCTTGTTGCCTTTGTAAAATTATGGCTCAGGCCTGTTACTTCAGCTAGAGAAGGACTGTGAGAAAAGTCCGTGAGAAGAAAAACAATTAGTTTTTACCCATGAAAATGTAGTATCAACAGAAGCATGAAAGTTAAACAATAGAAGGAGAAAAACAGCAACATATCCGCACCTGTTATTTTTCTGAATGCTTGAATGCTTATTCTATAGGTAGCCAATGGTAGTATGTTGTATCTGAATCTTCCTAGGTCTTCTCCACAGCAAGAGGTTTTATTATTTAACATTATTCATTCTTCTTTTTCTGTGCCTGCATGCACTTTGCTTGTTAAATAAATAGGGTTTTTTCCACTTTCCTCCGAGGAATTTTTTCCAAACCTGGTGGGGGAGGGGCTGCTGAAATCTGCCTTCTAACAGAGGGATGTTCATTTCGGACGTTCTCCTCCAAATTTGTCTCAAATCAAGACAGTATTGTAAGTATAAACCACAACACTGTGCTTTGGTGATACACAACTTCGCCTTTCTCAGTGCAGCAGGCAGTAGTTCTTCACTCCTCAAGCTGGCATACCATCATTTATTTAAACAACAGTGTTGGTTTTGCACAGCCTGGTTTTTGGTAGTGGGGGCCCACAGAGGTGGCTTCTGTGAGAAGCTGCTAGAAGCTTCCACTATGTCCAGAAGAGCCAATCCCTGATGGCTCTGAAGATGGCATGCTGCTGGCCAAAACTGGGCCAATTAGAGAGGTTGGTAATGCCTCTGTGCTAAAATATTTAAGAAGGAAAATCAAAACAAAGGGGGCACAGGTTTTTTTCTAGCCAGAGGAGAGGAGGAGGTGAGAACATGTGAGGGAAAACAACATGGTGACACCAAGGTCAGTGGAGAAGGAGGGGGAGGAGCTGCTCCAGGTGCCAGAGCCGAGATTCCTCTGCAGGCTGTGGTGAGGACCATGGTGAAGCAGATTGTCCCCCTGCAGCCCATAGGGTCCATGGGGGATGCAGAGATCCACCTCCAGCCCGTGGGGCAGGTGCCCACGCTGAAGCGTATGGATGCCTGGAGGAGGCTGAGGTCCAGTGGAAGACCCAGTGGAGAGAAGGGCCTCCTCCTTCCAAGCTGGAGAAGCTTGTCCTTGGAGGACTGCACCCCATGGAAGAGTGGCCCATGCTGCAGCACTTTTGGGAGGACTGTTTGCCCGTGGGAGGGACTTGTTGCAGCAGTTTTGGAAGGACTGCTGCTCATGAGATTGGAGCCACATTGGAGAAGTTCACGGAGAACTGTCTCCTGTGGGAGGGACCCCACAGCGTAGCAGGGGAAGAACTCCTCTCCCTGAGCAGTGGAAGAAGATCTCAGGTGATGAACTGACCACAAACCCCCACTCCCCGTCTCCCTGCACTGTCGATGGGAAGGAGGGAGGGGTTGAGGGGAAAAAAGGGTTTTTAAGGGCTTATTTTACTTCTCATTATCCTCCTCTGATTTTGTTAGTAATAAATTCACTTTGTACCTCTAAGCTGAGCCTGTTTTGCCCTTGGAGTGTTTTCTCCCTGTCCTTATCTCAACTCAGGAGGCCTTCATTAAATTTTTCTCTTCTCTGCCCAGCTGTGACAGGGGAGGGCGAGTGAGTGACTTTCGTGGGTGCCTGGCATTTGGCCAGCGTCAAACCACGACAACAAGGAACATAGGTTTCTAGAAACTGAGTAGCAAAAGCTAGGAATTACAGTAAAAAACTTATCTCTGCTGTCTGCCACACAAGCCAAACTAAGGACTTATGCAGCCATGCTACTTATTTTTCAGCCACTGCACTACCAATTGGGAACCCTCCTGTTTGGAGCTGGTCACAGACAGTAAAACAAGGGAGACAGGTAACACTGATACAACTGTATTATGCATAGACCCAGTGTGCAACCCATCTGCAAAGTGTCTATAATCCTGTATGAGACAGTGAAGTCTGATACACCTATGTGAGCTGCCTCCCTGCCCAGTATCCTTCAGTTCACTGCAGGAACCAGCACTATGTAAGAAGGCATTTACTAGTGAGAAATCTACGATTGAGACACAAAAGCAAATTTTCACATTATTGCATAATGATGTGCCTATCAGCTCCATTGTCATAGTCCGATTCAAAGAGATCAAGTTTAAAGTTTAAGCTAGTGAGGTGCTAAATTCAGGAAGCATCCAGCATTCTGTCATTGTCTGTCTTTTCACCCCTGCCTTGTGCTTTAGATTATTTAGAGTGCACAGCATTACAATCACTGTAGCTTTACTCAAGAGCAGCAATGACTTGGTCGCCAGCAAACTGCACTGCAAGGGATGAAAATTAAAGAAAGATGAATCCTAGATCAGATGCCAGGGTTTTTTTTTCAAAACAAGACAAAACCCCAAATTGCACAATATTATTGAACTGTTAGAGTCTCAATTAGAGCTTTGGCCTGCTAAGGAAAGAGACCCCAGTTCAAATGATATGTTTAATTCATTTAATGACTTCAAAACACAAACATCCACCTTAAGTCAAAAATCAAAACACAGAGGCACGTCACTGAGGCCCACAGAGCATTAAATTGCTACTTCTCGCACTACAAAGTACTCTTGTCTTGGCTGGGGGACAAAAGCAGCAGCTGCCAGCCCAAATCTGCTACAGTACCAGCTCCTGCAAATATATATTTATCAGCTGCATTACACCAGGCAGACAACTAGCTCTTACACTAAACATCTGCTTAAAAGGAAGCAAATAAGACAGCACTGCTGCTGTAGTCATAAGGACAAGATATTCAACTGCCTTGGCCTTTAGTGGCTCCAAAGTACTACTGTTTGAACCACATCTCAGGTTGCCTTGTGTTAGGCACCATATATACCTTATGCTCCCAACGTGGATCTAAGGAAACAGCTACTGAAGAACATATCCCTTCACATAGGGTCTTCTGTCTCCTGCAGACCACCAGAAAGTCACCTCCATGCTATAACAACCATGCTCCATTTAAAAAGCTAGTTACACGTGGCTAGACAAAACCACCTACAAAATGGTTGTTCTTGATCCTTTAGGTCCTGCACCTGGGTCAGGGAAATCCCAAGCACAAGTATAGGCTGGGCAGAGAATGGATTGAGAGCAGCCCTGGGGAGAAGGATTTGGGGGTCTTGGTGGATGAGAAGCTCCACGTCTCAGCAATTTGCGCTGGCAGCCCAGAAAGCCAATTGTGTCCTGGGCTGCATCAAAAGCAGCATGACCAGCAGGTCAAAGGAGGTGATTCTTCCCATCTACTCTGGTCTTGTGAGACCTCACCTGGAGTACTGCATCCAGCACTGGGGCCCACAACACAAGAAGGACATGGACGTGTTGAAAGTTCAGAAGAGGCCACAGAGATGATCAGAAGGCTGGATCCCCTCTCCTATGAAGACAGGCTGAGAGAGTTGGGGCTGTTCAGCCTGGAGAAGGCTTAAGGAAGACCTTATAGCAGCCTTCCAGTACCTAAAGGGGGCCTACAAGAAGGCTGGAGAAGGACTTTTTACAGCCAAGGGGGAATGGCTTTAAACTGAAAAAGGGTAGGTTTAGATTAGATATTAGGAAGAAATTCTTCCCTGTGAGGGTGGTGAGGCCCTGACACAGGTTGCCCAGAGAAGCTGTGGCTGCCCCATCCCTGGAAGTGTTCAAGGCCAGGTTGAATGGGGCCCTGAACCACCT
>NW_008237443.1:53544-57299 GCF_000691975.1 Corvus brachyrhynchos | reverse complement strand
CCTGCCAATGGCAGGGAGGTTGGAAATAGATGATATTTAAGGTTGTTTCCAACCCAAACCATTCTATGATCACTGTTGATATACTGATGCTTAAAAAGATATCTTTCAAGTCAGATGTAGAAGAGAAAGTACAACACTGAAGTAAAAGCTAGCATTGGTATTTCTACCTATGTTCCAACTAGTTGCCATGTTGATGACTAATATGGTATCCAGATAAGGCCAGAATCCTCAGTTTGCTGAAATATCTCCTGAAAGAGCCAGAAAAAGGGTGCAAAGCAGGTTGATTCATCTGCAGAGAAGCATAATTTAAGGTACCCTTTATACTTCTGATAAAAGCAGAAGCAGTGCAATTGAGCTAAGCTTGGTATATGAACGAACAACTTTGAAATTCAAGTTTGTATCTAAGTAATTGTACCCATTTACATTGTTTGAAGGTATACAAGGTAAGAGTAGCAGTCACGAAGAACTACTTCAGACTACTACAGGTGACCTGGTTTCAGCCAGGGCAGGGTTAATTTTTTGCAGTAGCCGGGAGGGGGCGTGGCTGAGGGGGCATGGCCAGGACCCAGGTGTTATTTTATACCATGTCAAGTCATTGGTGGGGGTGGGGAGAAGGGCATTCTTTCTGTTCAGGAAAATGGGGTGGGGGGAAGCTGTCTGCCATTGTTCATTGTCTTGGGCTCCTTGGTGAGCATTTTTGCATGTGAATTACTCTTTTGCACACTTTTGTTATTAATATTGTTGCTGTTACTGTTTGTTTTCTTATCTCATTGCTGTTTCCAGTAAATTGTTCTTATCTCAATCCATGATCTTTGCCTTTTGTGCCTCCAATTCTCAACTCCATCCTGCTGCAGGGGGATCTTGAAAGAAAGTCAGAGGAAACTTGTACAATTGTGCAACTAAAAGCAACTCTTAAAGCTCTAACACTATGCATTGCCTACGAGTACCAAGGAAAAATGAGGGAAATTTAAAACTAATTTAATTTTTTTTCCTGTATTTAAGCATGTCATAAATTATATCCTTAATTTTAAGTGGCAGATCTGACTTAACTTTAGAAGAAATTTGTGTGACAGATAAGCAATCACCCATAAGTGGCATACCAGGGAAGAGAAGACAAGATGTATGGTAGATACAGTCTTCTTTTAGTGAGAACTTGTGGCAGACAAGAAAAGTCTCATAGAATAAGTATAAGGCCTTTGCTCACTTTGTTCACTTTTGCCCTCTGAAAATTCACGAAAAGCACTTTGGGAAGTGTACAGATGGCATGAAGACAAAAACAAGTTATGTAAGCTTCGCAGGAACAGCGCCTGATCGGAGTGCTAATTGGTCAAGGGGACTTGTGAACAGCAACACAGGAGGTGGCATACGGCCAACGTGTGTTTGTTTTGGTTAACAAAAATGCTAACAAGTATAATTTTAGCCAGAGTATTTTTAGCACAGTATAAAAGCCTAGCATAGTCATACAGTATATAAGGCTTTGTATGCTGGTAATAAACTTGATTCTATTCGGAACAAGCAAGAGGGTCCATGTCTTCATTGCTACAAGAACTGGAGAGCAGATAAAGATACTTGAAGAAAAAGAAAGTAGAGAACTTCAAGATAAAGCAATTTTTCTACTGAGACATCACTTTCTACTTAGACCCTTCTAGTATCTACGTTCTGGTGAATTATGCACACTTTTGTTATTAATATTGTTGCTGTTACTGTTTGTTTTCTTATCTCATTGCTGTTTCCAGTAAATTGTTCTTATCTCAATCCATGATCTTTGCCTTTTGTGCCTCCAATTCTCAACTCCATCCTGCTGCAGGGGGATCTTGAAAGAAAGTCAGAGGAAACTTGTACAATTGTGCAACTAAAAGCAACTCTTAAAGCTCTAACACTATGCATTGCCTACGAGTACCAAGGAAAAATGAGGGAAATTTAAAACTAATTTAATTTTTTTTCCTGTATTTAAGCATGTCATAAATTATATCCTTAATTTTAAGTGGCAGATCTGACTTAACTTTAGAAGAAATTTGTGTGACAGATAAGCAATCACCCATAAGTGGCATACCAGGGAAGAGAAGACAAGATGTATGGTAGATACAGTCTTCTTTTAGTGAGAACTTGTGGCAGACAAGAAAAGTCTCATAGAATAAGTATAAGGCCTTTGCTCACTTTGTTCACTTTTGCCCTCTGAAAATTCACGAAAAGCACTTTGGGAAGTGTACAGATGGCATGAAGACAAAAACAAGTTATGTAAGCTTCGCAGGAACAGCGCCTGATCGGAGTGCTAATTGGTCAAGGGGACTTGTGAACAGCAACACAGGAGGTGGCATACGGCCAACGTGTGTTTGTTTTGGTTAACAAAAATGCTAACAAGTATAATTTTAGCCAGAGTATTTTTAGCACAGTATAAAAGCCTAGCATAGTCATACAGTATATAAGGCTTTGTATGCTGGTAATAAACTTGATTCTATTCGGAACAAGCAAGAGGGTCCATGTCTTCATTGCTACAAGAACTGGAGAGCAGATAAAGATACTTGAAGAAAAAGAAAGTAGAGAACTTCAAGATAAAGCAATTTTTCTACTGAGACATCACTTTCTACTTAGACCCTTCTAGTATCTACGTTCTGGTGAATTATAAATAACTTATTTTTCAGCTTCACCCCTCCTTTTTAAGGTCTTGAAGTTTAAGAATATTAACTGAATAGAGAAACGGATAATAAATAACCTTCCGATGGGTCCTCATGTATGCCAGTAGTCACACAGCACCTTCTTATTTTTAAGCCTCCCCAAAAACAAGTCATGTTGCTTTTCTGCAAAAGCTCATCTAAAAGCTCCTCCACTTTCTAAATAATATGATCATCACATGCAAGTATCTGTGGCCACAGAGATCACTGATGTTTAATGTACAAAAATGCATGCTGTGTCTCCAATAGTTCCAGTACAGTGCTCCAGCATTCTGCCACACTCAAAAAATTGTAGCATCCACCTGGTCAGTTTGAGAACTGGATTATCTCTTACTCCATTTGGGGAAAAATAATACCCACACATCTGCAAAAACCTAAGACCTGAGCACAGGACTTGCTTGCATATGGAATAAGCTGAGGCTACCAAAATCCAGGAATGGCAGAGAGCAGAAATTTCATCCTTATTTGCATGCTAGCCATGATCCCATGATGAGATTCTTTCTTGTCTTATAAGATTAATTCTTGAAAACTTAATGTCGTTAGGCCATTTGATCAGAGCCTGTATTTCATACACACTGCACTGGATGCAAGATGCCTACAATCTAGCAAATTACAATACAGTAATAATTGGTTTGCAGCAAGTTGACAGTGTTTCAAAAATAAAAGCATAAGTACAGTCCTGTAATGGAAAACCTACCCCAGGCATACACGGAAGTGTCTGATCCCTAAAAGAATCTGTGTTGGTAATTATAACTTTGTGTATGCTGGGATAAAATATGTAGATGTTAAAAGAAGATTATTTATCCACACTCATCATTACAAATGTTTTCATGCTTGTTTTTTTCAGCTACTAGCAAGCAACATGTAGCAGGTTCGGTTTTTAACTGGGCGGAAACACCAATTTAGTGTAGTGGTTTGGTCCAAAATACTCATTACTGTTTACCTTCTGTGAGATAAGAATTAGGAGAAAAGCAAAGCAGGCACAAAACTTGAAAGAATATAAAGAAGTTTATTAACAGACCTAAAAGAGGGAAAAAAATAAAAAAATAAAATCATACCACACCTTCAGAACTCTTCTCCCCC
>NW_008237443.1:48068-52854 GCF_000691975.1 Corvus brachyrhynchos | reverse complement strand
GGGGAGGGGCCGCAGGTGGAACAGGGCCCCCGCACGGGGCCCGCAGCCACCTGTCCCAGCACCAGAAACGAGAGAGAGCTCTGCCCGGGGTTTTTCTATTCTTAAGTGTGAGGCGGTCAAAATTTTAAGTGGCTTAAAAAATTGTCCATATTCAAACTGGACAGTTGATAGGTTCTGTCAGGTCACAGAGGAAGCTGTAAGCACCCCTTTGCAAGAACATCACATCCAAGACTATGCTTTGCTAACCCATGACACAACACTGCAAGCTTCTACTCAACATTGCTATAATCACTCATGAGTGATCAGTAACTATTTCAGATTGATGATACAGGTTCAATCATACTATCAAGAGGATGACTGATTACTTTGATTAAAAAATTCACTGCTTGTAAAGAGGTGTTACACTCAAAGATTCAGACATCTGCATGCTACTTAAAACATGAGCTGCTTCCTGACACAGAAACATATCCAAAGCATGACTTTGGAGGACCCTCTAGTGGTGATAAAGTAGATGAGCATCTGTTAAGTCATAATCAGAAGTATAAGCTAACAGCCTTGCTAGTATTCACATTAGCCTACAGATGCATTACTCCTAGTAAGGTTACCAGCAATCAGCATCTGAAAGCCACATACTTGGTAACAAGTAGAATGATTTAAATAGTGCCCTACCCACAAGTTTTACCTTGCCTTGATTCAAGTAAGGAAATAAACCAGCTTGTTTCTTGTCCTTTTCTGCTTGTAGGTAACATTTAGTACAAAAACCAAAGAAAGAGTTCTGAAAGCTTCCTAGAACAGGGAACAGTGTTCATACCCAATTTATGCACTAAGTTACATACTGACACAGGTAGTTATTTTTTTTAAATCTCTGTGTGGTCCCAAATATGGGTTCTTTCATCCAGTATGCAAGAAGCCAATCCACACACAGAGTTTAGATATTTGTTTATTTCATGTCTGCACAGAGATAGATGCTAGGTGGTGAATCCACAAAGCCAGCACATCCTCAGTATGCTAGCTACTCACTTTTATATACTTTGAACAATTAAAAAAATCAGCATTTCCAGTATAAGTAACAACCTAAAGCTATAGTCATTGGCTTTTCATTCTCTCCTCTCTGTTTAAAGATACAGTGCACACTTATTTTATCACACATGCTCTATGAGAAAGGGGCTTATGTGAGTAAGGGGCAATCACAGCCTATGAGTGAGTATTTTATTATGTTAATGAGCACAAAGTTCAAGTAAAGTTGTTCTTTGGCTTTGTCGTTTGATTTAGTGTCCTCCTGTTCTTACTTCTTGGATCATTGCTCTTGGTTACTGCAGGTTTGGTTGTTCCCTCATTTTTCATAAGTTATTTTATTTGTCCTGTACTATATTTCAGTGAAATTTTAACCTTCTAGTGTTACTTTTTTTCAACATAAGCACACAGAAAGTAAGGATGTTTGAGATTCGCACAGCAGAAACACATCCTTTGAGTAATTTTACACAGATGTTAGAGCAGTATCTTCCATAGGTACCAAGACTGAGAACATTTTGCTGCTGAAAAAGGACTTTTCTAGAGCATGAACTTTGTTTGACAGTATCAACTGGAAGCAATTCTGTTTGCACTCCATTTGGTATGCCTGAGAGCAGGTATCATTAACTACGCAGTTTCTCCAGTCTTGCAACCTGCTGCTGCCACACTGATGTAGCACATGAAAACTGGAAAGCTAGTTTCATCCTTTCAGGAAGCCCTGAAACATTACATTTTTTGATAAGCATTAATAGTGGTGCAACACTTTCTTTAGCCTAGAACAAAAGAAAACACCTCACATTTGGTGATTTGCCTGCATCTACTCATATACCATTTAGGTTCTAATAAGAGCCCTTAAAGAACTGGAGGATTTAAAGGCTTATCTGGCATCAGGTTCTAAACAAAACAGCAAACATTTGCTGATAGTTAAAAGAATCAGACATTATCCTAAGTTGGAAGCAACCCACAAGGATCAAGTCCAACTCCTGACCCTGCACAGGACAACCCCAAGAATCACACAATGTGCCTGAGAGCATTGTCCAAACACTTATTGAATTCAGGATCATCCTTCTTGCCCTTCTTGAAAATTGGGACACCATTAGCCAGCTTCCAGTCAACTGGGACCTCTCCAGATTTCCAAGAGCATTCAAAAATCATTAAGAGAGGCCTCGTGATGACATCAGCCAGTTCTTTGAGTATTTTTGGATGAATCCCATCAGGCCCCATAGACTTACCGGGATCCAGCTGGAGCAGCAGCTCCCTCACAAGTTCAGGGTTGACTGGAAATTTATCATTGTCACAGCCATGGTCCCCCAGCTCAGGGCACTGGGACCCCCTTAGTCCGTCACCAGCATTGAAGACAGAGGCAAAGAATGCGTTAAACATGTCTGCCTTGTCCATATCCCTGTTTGTGAGGTGACCATCCTCATCCTGTAATGGCACGATGTTATTTCTGGACTGCCTTTTGCTATGAATGTATTCAGGAAAACTGTTTTTATTGTCCCCCTGTCTTGGGGTGACCTTATGATGTGTATCCCATATCGCTGCCTATGCCCAGAAATTAATTTTTGTGCCTTTCTATGCCTCTAAACTGAGCCTGAGAGGGGGAAGGAAAAACTGAGCAAAACTTTTTCAAAGCAGTTCGCAGCTTGTTCAAGGTCACACACAGATAGCAATTGGTTTTCCCAGCTGTGGCAGGGGAGGGAGGAAGCACCCAGCTTGCTGTTTCCTGAGGACAGTTCTGGCAGCTTCAACTCCAGTTGTGCTTTTGAGCACAAATTTTCTCCCTACAGTGGTGAGCAGCATCTCTGTATTCTTCCTACATCACCTGTCCGCGTTTCCACTGACCATATACTTTCTTTTTTTGCCTTAGCTCCAGAAGATCATCCCTGCTCAGCTAAGTCAACCTTCTGCCTCATTTGCTTGACTTCCGACATTTGGGAATTGCCTGTGCCCTTAGGAGGTGGTGCTTAAAAAGTGACCAGCACTAATGGACCCCAGCACCTTCCAAAGCATTTTTCCAGGGAATCTTACTCACTAGTTCCCTGAGCAGCTTGAAGTCTCCTCATGTCCAGGGTTGAAATTTTGCTGGGACTTTTCCTCCTCTCACCAGAGATTTGAAGCTTGATTGCTTCGTGGTCACTGTGGCCAAGGTGGTCGCTGTGGCCAAGATGGCCACCAATCGCCATTTCACTCTCAAGCCCCTCTCTGTTAACAAGCAACAAGTCAATGAGGGGAACTTTCCTAATCATCTCTCTTAGTACCTGTACCATGAAGTTGTCATCCAGGTGTTTTAGGAATCTTCTGGACCTGTTTGTACCAACTGTGTGGCATTCTCAGTTAACATCTGGCAAGATGAAGTTCCCCATAAGGACAAGGGTGGTTGATTTAGAGTTGTCCTTTAGTTCAGACAATGAAAAAGTTAATGCTGTTTCAGCACTTTGCAATTACAATTGCAGAGTAGCTGCTGTCAAAGTACTTCAGAGGTTTGTTTTTTAGCAGCTGAAAGATTTGTCTGACAACTATAGGTCTCTATCTTCCTTAAGACGCCATCTGATATGCAAAGTAAATTTTCCCCAAAATCAAATCATTAACAGAACTGATGTTGGTAAAAAAGCCAACCCACCACAAAGTTCCTTTTGTTGTCATTATTGAACATTGTTATTCACTAGAGCCACTGCTCAGTCCCTCTCACCCCACCTCGTCCCAGTTTTCATAGCCTCTAAGGAAAAGCATTTTCGGTCAAGCAAAATGGTCTCCATCAGAGACTGTGACAGCAGTAACCTTCAGTGGCACTGAAGGCAGTCTGGGAAGTTGAGTATCAGACCCAAAAATCTCTCTTGCTGTACCAAAAGGGTTATGCATTTCCAGATCAGTACAATTTGTCTCCATATCCCTCCAATCCTGAAGTGTCCCCTGTGAAGCAAAGGTCATGCACCTCTTAGGAACAGCCCCATCAATGCCTATAAAGTACACCAAGGTGGGATTTTGGGTTGTAAGTGCAAAATACATACCCATTACGAAAAAGGATCAACATCCAGGGACTTTGGCCATGTCACCACAATAATTTTCTGCATTGGACATGCAAACAGTTCAACCAACAGCAGTTTAACTCTCTAAAGACCTCCATATCTGACCCTTAAAATTACTCCTGCCTGCTCAGCATTATACTGATTTATATCTAACATTGTTAGTTCTGGTGCAATACAGAATTATTCTGCAGATATCCAAAACTACTTGGCCTTTAACTGTCCCACTGGAAACAGTTTACACTATGCTACTCGAAGGACAAGGCCAACAAGCTTGGTTTTTTTTAAATGCCAAACACATCAAACTCAACAACTTTATCAGACTTTAAAGGACAAGTGGTTCAATGAAATGGCAGCATCTTTTCCTATGCACCAAACCCATGGACAAGGAACATCACTAGCATTCTGTTGGGGTTTTAGTTTATTGGGGTTTTAGTTTAGTCCTAGTTTTTTTCCTGTTAAAGGAATTTTTTCCCATATGCATGTTGCTAGGGGACAAATGGCTGTACTTAAGAAAGACAAAAGAGGGGGGTGGGGCGGGCCTGGCTACTCCTTTGTTTTCACCTGGGTGTGGGGGCAGTCCGCTCTCAGCGTTCTGGGGGAGAGGAGCCTGGTTCTTTTCGGCTGTTTTTCTTTCTGCGGAGAAAGATCCCAGGACCCCCGGCCCACCTTCCCTGCCCCGCTGGAGGCCGGGCTGTGGCCGCCCTGCCCCGCCGCTGATTCCAGCCTTCGCTGCCTTGGAGCCGTGC
>NW_008237443.1:29072-47775 GCF_000691975.1 Corvus brachyrhynchos | reverse complement strand
CTGTTATTCCTATTTCCCACATCTTTGCCTAAAGGCCCTTGATTTCAAAATTATAATAACTCGGAGGGAAAGGGGTTACATCTGCCACTTCAAGGGAGGCTTCTGCCTTCCTTAGCAGACACCTGTCTTTCAAAACCAAGACACATTCATTTTAACGTTCACACAAACACTACCATCCTAAACTTGCTAATTTTAAAGAAAATCTTCACAGTGCTCTTATAAATGGAAATTTTTTTGGAAGTACAAAAATAAAAATGCAATCCCCCACTTTTTTTTTAAACACTTTAGTGCATTTGAACACACCAAGACACAATGCTTATATTTTAATACAAACATCTTACTACAAATGTGCTTTACAGTAACAGAAGAGCTCTCCTCCCTTGCTAAGCAATCATACAAAGATAAGAGAATCCCTTTTAACTCCCACTTTGCACCCACTTACTAGTACAGTCCTGATCATCTACTCTAATAGGACTGCCTTCTGAGCTTTTTAGAAATATAATTATCAACTTTGGCATCAATTAGATCAGCAGAAGTTGGTGCTTTCTGAAACCTGCTGGAGAGCAAGACAGTACACTTACCACTGTTGTGAATTTAGGAAGGGAAAAATTAAAGCCCTTACTATCCCAGGAAGTAGCAGAATCCACATATCTACAACATTGATGATATGTGCTTTTGTTTCAAGTCAAATTTAGAATTGGAGGAAGTGAAAAAACATTGATCAACAACGATTTCCACCTCCCAAACAGTGAGGTCCTCAAGGTGGAGAATCACAGCAAGGTAAGAGGAGAGGTCCCAGCTGACTGGAAGCTGGCAAGGGTTGTCCCAGTTTTCAAGATGGGCAAGAAGGATGACCCTGAAAACTATAGGCCTGTCAGTCTCACTTCAGTGCCTGGTAAAGTTATAGAGAATATTATTTTGGGAGTTATTGACAAACATTTGAAGGACAACACAGTCATTGGTCACAGCCAGCACAGACTCATGAGGGGAAAGCCCTGCTTGACAAATTTAATTTCCTTTTATGACAAGGTAACCCACCTAGTTGACCAAGGAAAGCCAGTTGTGATCTTTTTGGATTTCAGTAAAGATTTTGATACTGTGCCTCACAGGATCCCTATGGACAAAATGATATGTTTATCCATCTGTGTGCTAGATAATCATGTCACGCAGTGGGTGAGCAACTGGCTGACAGGTCAGGCGCAAAGGGTTATAGTGAAAGGGGTGACAGGGTGGTGACCTGTCACTAGTGGGGTTCTGCAGGACTCCATCTTAGGGCCAGTTCTCTTCAACATCTTCATAAATTACTTGGACACAGGGTTCAAAGGTACACTAAGTAACTTTGCCAACAACATTAAATTGGGAGGAGCTGTCGACTCCCTTGAAGGCAGGGAGGCCCTGCAGAGAGACCTTGACAAATGAGAAGGCTGGACAATCACCAACCATATGAAGCTTAACAAGGGCAAGTGCTGGATTCTGCACCTGGGACAGGGCAACCCTGGATGTACAGACTGGGGAATGAGAAGCTGGAGAGCAGCAATGCAGAAAGGGACCTGGGGGTCTTGGTTGATGCTAAGTTGAATATGAGTCAGCAGTGCCCTGGCAGCCAGGAGGGCCAACTGTGTCCTGGGGAGGCATAAGGCAAAGCCACGCCAGCCAGTCAAGAGAGGTGATTGTCACGCTCTACTCTGCACTGGGGCAGCCTCACCTCGAGTCCTAGGGGCACTTTTGGTCACCCCAATAAAAAAGATGGCTATTAGAGTGATGCCTTTTCTTGGTCTTAAGAGTCAAACACGGCTAGAAAGGAAAAAGGATTTTACCTTGGTATTTATTTTAAGGATCCTTAGGTGCACTACATCCAGGTCGAATGCACCTCAATGCACACCGCAATGCCCCCCAACAATAGATCGAGTATAACATTATAGGTGTTACTAATTAGCATATCTATCAAAGATTCCCCAATGAGAGGCTCGAGTGAGCCCCCCTCCCCAAGGAACCTTCCCCTGGATGGTTCTATCTTAGTTTACAAAATGTGTTCTGGAGAGGACCTTGATGTCTAGGGCATACTGATCCCTAACTACGAAGCTTCTAAAATGTTTAGTCTCCTAGCTTAACAAACAAGTCCAAGAATGTAGGCTAAAAAACACTAAGAATACAGAAGTTGTAATAAGGTATAAAGGGGTATAAAAGAAAAGGCAAAAAATCATTATGGCATCAAGAGAACATCCAAAGGAGGGCTACAAAGATGGTGAAGGGTCTAGAGGGGAAGGCACATGAGGAGTGGGTGAGGTCACTTGGCTTGTTCAGCCTGGAGGAGACTGAGGAGATACTTCATCACAGTCTACAACTTCCTCACGAGGGGAAGCGGAGGGGCAGGCACCAATCTCTTCTCTCTGGTGACCAGTGACAGGACCCAAGGGAATGGCATGAAGCCTTGTCGGGAGGTTTAGGTTGGATATTAGGAAAAGGTTCTTCACCCAGAGGGTGATTGGGCACTGGAACAGGCTCCCCAGGGGAGTGGTCACACCACCAAGCCTGACAGAATTCAAGAAGGGTTTGGACAATACTCTCAGGCACAGGGTGGGATTCTTGGGGTTGTCCTGCACAGGGCCAGGAGTTGGACTTTGACGATCCTTCTAACTCAGGATATTCTATGATAACAGCAGAATTACAAGAATTTGCTAATGTCAACAAAGATGAATCACCTCTGGACCAGGGGAATGGGGAAGAAAGGGGTAAGGTTGCACAAAAGGTAACCTAAGACTAATTTGCATGGTAAAAAAAATCACACCCCTGGGAAGGGACCTTGTATGCTAATGTCACACCAACCTCATATATTGAACTAGTCACTAATCGGAGCATGCACAGAAATGAGTTGGTTAAGTTGACCAATGAACAAGTTTTGCACAACTTCTTTGTTTTATCTTGTATAAAAGCCCGCAAACTCTCCAAAGAGGTGTGCTAGCTTTGCAAACTATCACCTCGCACCCCTTTCTGCATAGAACCGCATTAAAGGTTAGGAGGTGAATCTCAACTCTGTGCTCATTGCACACCAGGCATGAACCTAAACCCCGACTGAGGGACTCCACAGGGTACCCTACAGATTTCTTGATGCTTGGTCTTCTCATCTCTTGGGCACACCACTACTGAAGGACTCTAAAGTATATTAACTTTTAGCTTCTTATTATCATCATCATCATGAACATTAGATATATGCATTCAAACCAAATTAGGTTTCAGGAGTAGGGTAAGCATTTGTCTCAATCAGTCTGCAATTCAATATACTCAATACAGTTTCAAATTAGCATGCTATGCTTTGAAGTTTAGAAAACTTGTCCCCTACACCCCTCCAATCACCACTACAAACATCAAGAGAATTCCTGTTACTGAAAGTATGCAAGTTTTGTTCTGAAGGTTACTGTTCAGTATTCGCTATGTGAAAAGAGAAGCTCTACACAAAAATAAAATAATCACTTTTTTTCAAGGGGCCTTTTAATAGTCACAACATTTGAAAGTGCTCAGGTCAGAGGTTATTCCATTTCAGCATCAGTATTAAAAAACAGCATTCAACTCATCTGGGTATCAAACAAAATCAAAGTACTTGACAAATTATCCCATGTCTCATTTTAAGACTAACGATATTGACACTAGTATACAGCGTTGTGAGGAATTCTTAACTTTCCTAGCAGGATACTCGGGAGTTACACAAGTAGATGTCACAGAATCACAGAATGGGTAAGGTTGGAACAGACCACAGTGGGTCATCTGGTCCAAACTCCCTACCCAAGCAGAGTCATCCCAGAGCACACGGCACAGGATTGTGTCCAGACAGTTCTTGAATATCTCCAGTGAGGGAGACTCCACAACCTCTCTGAGCAGCCTGTTGCAGTGCTTGGTCACCCAGCAAGTAAAGAGGTTGCTCCTCATATTCAGGTGGAATGTCCTGTGCATCAGTTTCTGCCTGTTGCCTCTTGCCCCATTGCTTGGCACCACAGAGCAGAGCCTGGTCCATCCTCTGACCCCTCCTTGAAGATACTGACAGACATTGATGAGGTCCCCTCTCAGTCATCTCTTCTCAAGGCTGAACAGGCCCAACTCCCTCAGCCTTTCCTCATAAGAGAGATGTTCCAGTCTCCTCATCATCTCTGTAGCCTCTGCTGGATCAGCTCCAGGAGCTCCATGTCTCTCTTGTACTGAGGAGCCCAGGACTGGACACAGCACTCCAGATGTGCCTCACCAGGGCTGAGTAGAGGGGCAGGATTGTTAAGGAAATTCCCCAGTCTGACCATTCATGAGACACTTTGGCAGTCACTCCCAATGCCAGAGCCTTTAACTGCTGTGACCAAAGCCCCTTCAAAACAGGTGGCTCCAGTGAGCTGACAGGTGCCCCACTTGACTCCCTACACACCCCACTCACACACAGTCAGACCAGGTTTCCTTACTGGCTCCACCCCAGGTTTCCCATAGCAGAGTCTCAGATGTATTGTTCCATAAAGAAATTTAGTCACTGTGCAGTAACACAGAAACAGCCCAAGCTGGTGCCTTTGAGGAGGGACCCCCAACCAAGGCTTTTATACCCTCAAAGTCTAAGTATGTGATAGTCTGGGGTCATTGGCTCCTGCTCTGTCCCTGAGTGTCCAATCACCTGGCTGGGCCACAGGTCCTCGTGTCCTTTGTTATGCAAAGGATTGACAGTTCACAGCCTCTTGCCTCGAGCTCCCACCACCCAGAGCTCAGTCTGCAGCTGGCACTGCAGCCAAACACCGAGCTGCCTGCACTGAACGTATTCCTCAACAGGATCACCTACCTTGACCTGCTGGCAACATTCTTCCCAATGCACCCCAGAATCCCATTGGCCTTCTTGGCCACAGGGACATACTGCTGGCTCATTGACAGCTTGTTGTCCACCAGGACATCCAGGTCCTTCTCTGCAGGGCTGCTTTCCAGCAGGTTGGCCCCCAGCCTGTGCTGGTGCCCAGGGTTATTCTTCCCCAGGTGCAGGACTTTGTTGCACTTGCCTTTGTTGAACTTCATACAGTTATGTCTGAAGTTATTCAGGTGTCCTTCATCTACCATAAAAAGCAGAGCACATCATGATGATGTCTGCCTTCAAACACATCACCAGTTTTCAACTTCATGTGCTACAAAATAAGTTACATCATATTCATTTTGCTAATCCATTCCAAATATTGTACACTTTGAACAAACCTGCAATGTAAGCTAATTAGACAACATTGACAAGCTAGCCTGTGAGTCCAAGAGCAAAAGAAGAACAACATCTAAACTATTCATGGCTTCTGCTCTGGTATCCCAGGAAATCAGCTGGAGCTACTTGGTTCAAGTTGTGTACTATGGCAGAAATATCTGCAATCCCACCCTAATAACCAGCATTTCTACAACTACTAAGTAGCATCTACAAAGGAGAGCAGCAGGTTTCCTATAGAATCTTGAGCATGAACTGCACATGCAAAAGCACAGTATGTCTGGGAAGTCAGGACACTCCCATCTCAGAAATGTTTTGGCTAGGTCAGACTACATATTTGCAGAGACAGCAGTATAAAACCTAGCTCACTTGCACAGAGTAGCACAATGAAGTAAGTGAGCACATGATGCCAGAGTATCCCAAGCTAGATGGTCACTCAGTTTCTTTCCTCAGAACTGGCCCCATTGACCCCTTGGTCATGTAACTCAAGAAAGCCTCCTTAACTTAATTAAACACATTTAGACTTTCCCTAAAATGTAAGCACATTGTTTGGAAGGTTTTCTACATGGTAAAATTTAGTTTGTAATTTTAATGTCCTAACTGAACTATTAGGTCATTACAATCATAAAATAGTCTACATAGACTCTTTTAGGCTAAAATCTAAATTTATTTCAGGTACCATGTGTGCCATTTTAGTCTGCCAGTTCATAGCCTTGAAGCCTTTATCTGTTTGTACAGAGAAGATACCAAACCAACTACCCACACTCCAGAAGTCAGCATTTAGACTCCTGAATTCTTCTCAAAGGATGCTTTCAGAAAGCCATAATTAGTCCAACATTCCTTTTCAATGCTACAAAGTTCAAGTTGTCCCAAATATGGGTTCTACCCCATGTTCAAGAAGCCAATCAACACAGTTACTTATCTCATGTCTGTGCAGAGATAGGTGCCAGGTGGTGAATCCACAAAGCCAGCACATCATCAGTATGCCAGCTACCCGCTTTTATACACTACAAACAGTGAAAGATTAACATTTCCCCTATACCCACAATCTAAAGCTATAGTCATTGGCTGTATCTTCCTTGATCTCCATTTAAAGATACAGTACACAAGTATTTTACCAAGCACATTCTATGATAACATATAAAGGGGTTTATGTGAGTGTCCTGGGTTGCAGTGTATTCTATCACCATCCTCATGAGCTGTTGAAATCAGGTGGGGCAGTGTTTCCTTGCCTCCTTCCCCCAGACTATCTTTCTGTTAATGGCCCATCATTGTCCTGCCGTATGACTCAGAGATAACTCCCTCCTGACTATCTTCTGTTAATGAGCCTAATCAACACTTGGCCTCATGACTCATTACCCCATTGTGAGATGCTCCACCCAGAGGGAGGAACCAAGCATTCCATCCTGGATATAATCTGGGACTCTGAACACCAGAGACAACCCTTTCCACTGGATTTCAAGAGGACAGGAGCTACACAGCCACCACTGGACTTTCTGAGGAAGAGCAGACCCTTTTTCTACAGGATCGCTGCTTCAGAGGACTGCTACCACCCCCCTGCCTAACAGGGACTCAGGTTGTATCTTGACTGTCAGTTTGAACCAGTGGGTTTTTTTTTTGTTGTTGTTGTTTTTTCCCTTTATTTAATTTCCCCATTAAATTGTTATTCTGACTTGGTGCCTCCCACTGGTTTGTTTTCAAACTAGTACAACAACAAATTAGAAAATGACAGTTCGATTCAAATATCAACTGTTTGGAAGTAACCATATATTAGTATCAAAACCAGATGTGGAGGTTCTTTCAAGCTGATTTTCCATGCACAGCTTCACTGTGCTGTAGCGTGAAGAACCTATCAACAGCAAGAAGGCATTTAAAAAGTAACAAAATGTTACAGTGACTTCATTAAAGCACTAAAGAAGCTCAAGGGCTACTGGATGGTGAGCACAAATTAGTTTTTAAAGGAGATTAAATTTTGACTTGGACTTCTCAGATGAAGAGATTTCAATTCAAAGAAGGAGCAGCATTCTTGTAAACTTTATTCTTGTAGTTGTACATGAGAAAGGATGGTAGAAAGTTTCCATACTACCATCTGATAAATTTATATGGAACTAAATTTAAAATATCTCTATAAACATGAGCTTGTGTCTATATTTTTCCTTTAATGAAGGTACTCTCCTTCCCCCACTACCTTTGAAGAACATCACATTTTCTCAGTATCAAGCTTGTTCACTACCAACATGCCTTCTCTCCACCGCTACAAACGTTTGAAGTAGCAGCTATTACAATGCTCACGTGTACAGTTCTGCTTGTGCACAAATGGCTGCAGTGTACAAACTGCTAAGTGAAATAGAAAAGCAATGGAAGTTCACCGGCAAAAGAGACCCAGATCTTCTTTGTTTATAGCCTTTAAAAGCCAGGAGTAACAGGTGCCATAAAAGCAGCTATCCAGCTGGATACAGAGCAGGACAGCTCAGGGTCCTAATCCAGACACTGAGCACAATTAATGTGCTGTCACATTAGGACACAAGCAGCAATCAGAATTATGTGAAACAGATCAATGATAGTCATTGTCGTGGGAATTGAAACTTCCAAAAGTAAAAGTACATACTGTTGTTTCCTACTTCTTACACTCAACTATGGGTCTGATAAATCCTCAGCATTTGTGCTTAAGAAATACCTTAGCATCCAAACACTATAGGTCCTTAAGTGTGGAGTAAAGAACAAACCAGCACAAATCAAAGCATGGGTTCTTCCTCTCACCTCTCCTGGCACCACTGTTTGTGGTATCCATGCTAATACCCAAGCAATATCTTGGCAGCTGTAATGCAGGGGAATAGGAGTCCAATTTAGTAATCCTGCTAAAATCATGCAACCGCTTACTCCCCATTCCCACCACCACCGATTGAAAGCACAAAAGGCAGAAATCACAGGTTGAAATAAGAACAATTTACTGTAAACAACGAGAAAGAAACCAAACAGCAACACCAACAATATTAACAACAAAAGGTATAAGACAAGAAGACAACAAACACATAAAACAACACCTGACCCTATCGCTCACCACACTTTCTCCCACCAGAAAAAACATCCTTCTCAGAAGCGAGGGAGGTAGTCACCTTTCCCCCCACCCCTGGCAATGATGTGAGGTAGTATCAAATAACATTAAGGGTCTTGGCAACGGCCTCTCCCAGTGATCTGGGCCTACACCAATATATGATCCACCTCTTACTCTATACCATCTCCCTCATGCCCAGATTCTACACCTTCCCACTATATACATATATATATAAACATGCACAAGCACAACTATCACTTCCATAGTCAATGACTACCCCTCCAAGATGTCTTCTGACTTCATTTAGTCCATGACTCTGGGTTCTATCTGTCCTAGATGTCTTCCGGGGAAGGAGGGCTGGTGTGCTGTTGGCTGGTTGCTGCATCAGGAGCTCACGACTGGTGTATCTGAAGCAGTCCATCCTCATTGTCCATGGGAGTTATGACATACAGTGGCAGAGTTATTCAGCAACCAATATTAAACAATTCAACATTACAGGCTGTTCTCAACCAAAAATCAAATCCCCTTGAGGCACACATCGTGTTTCCCCATCCCTCTGCATTACCCACCAGGTGCACCTGGGTCCTTGAGCAAAACAATCCCACGGATGGGTTTACCTTTCCTTGAGGCAGGACTACTCCAAACTGTCTTCCCTAACACATTCCTCATATGCATGTGGATGTTTTCATTGGGTGGGGCCAGCTCGATTGGTAGAGCCTCTAGTGTTAATTGGGTAGGGCCAGTTCGATGGGTAGAGCCTCTAGTATTAACTAACCAGGTAGCCTTTGCTAAATGTAGATCCCAATGTTTGAAGGTCCCACCACACCTTACTTTCAATGTGGTTTTTACCAATCCATTGCACCGTTCAATTTTCCCAGAGGCTGGTACATGATAGGGAATATGATATACCCACTCAATCCTGTGCTCTCTGGCCCAGGTGTTTATGAGGCTGTTTTATAAATGAGTCCTGTTGTCTGTCTCAATTCTTTCTTGGGTGCCATGTCACAACAGGACTTTCTTTTCAAGGCCCAAGATGGTGTTCCAGGCAGTGGTGTGAAGCACAGGGTACATCTCCAGCCATCCAGGGGTTGTTCCCACCATTGTCAGCATGTAGTATCCTTGGTGGTTTTGCAGGAGTGTGACATAATCAATCTACCAGGCCTCCCCATATTTATATTTTAACCATCGTCCCCCATACCACAGAGGCTTTACCCACTTGGCCTGTTTGACTGCAACACGTTTCACACCTATGGAAAACCTGTGTGATAGTGTACTCAGTAAAGTCCACCCCTTGATCACGAGCCCATCTATTTGTTGTGTCTCCTCCCTGATCACCTGAGGTGTCATGGGCCCACCGAGCCAGAAATAATTCACCCTTATGTTACCAGTCCAGATCCACTTTAATCCTGACAGCTTGATCCACCTGACCATTGTTGCCATCTTCTTCAGTAGCCTGACTCTTGGGTACATAGGCATCTACATGAGGGACTTTTACAGTCAACTTCTCTACCCAGGCAGCGATGTCTTGCCACAATTCAGCAGACCAGATGAGTTTCCCTCTGCGCTGCCAATTGGTCTTTTTCCATCAGTCCAGCCACCCCCACAGAGCATTTCCTACCATCCACAAGTCAATGTACAGGTGGAGCGCTGGCCACTTCTCTCATTCAGTGATACCTAAAGCCAGCTGGACAGCTTTCAGCTCTGCAACCTGACTTGATCCACCTTGTCCCTCAATAGCTTCTGTGACTCGCCATGTAGGACTCCATACAGCAGCTTTCCATTTTTTAATGCATCCCTATGATAGAGCAGAAACCTTCAGAAAAGAGAGTGTATTGCTTTTAATTTTTGGGTAGCTGATTATATGGTGGGGCCACCTCAACATGTGTCACCTTCTCCTCCTCCTCTTCTGATAATAGTCTGAAATTTTCAGCTTTGGGCTAGTTCCAGATGACATCCAAGATCCCTGAGCAATTGGGGTTCCCTATTGGAACTTGCTGTGTGATCAGAACAATCCACTTACTCCACATAGCATCAGTGGAATGTTCTGTGGAAGGGACTTTCCCTTTGAACATCCAGCCCAGCACTGGCAGTCAGGGTGCCAGGAGGAGCTGTGCTTCAGTGCCAACCACTTTTGAAGCAGCTTGAACCCCTTCATAAGCTGCCAGTATCTCTTTTTCAGTTGGGGTGTAAAAGGCCTCGGACCATTTGTATCCCTGACTCCAGAACCCCAGGGGCTGTCCTCGAGTCTCCCCAGATACTTTTGCCAGAGATGCCAGAAATAACCATTCTCCCTGGCTGCAGTATAGAGCACATTTTTCACATCTTGTCCTGTCCTGACTGGCCCAAGGGCTACTGAATGAACAATCTCCTAGTTCAATTTGTTCAAAAGCTTGTTCTTTTTCAGGACCCCACTTGAAATCATTCTTTCAGGTCATGTGATAGAGAGGGTTTGCAATTAATACGACTGTAATCTGGAATATGCATCCTCCAAAAACCCACAGCGCCTAGGAAAGCCTGTGTTTCCTTCTTGCTGGTTGGTGGGGACACAGCTGCTATTTTGTTGACCATGTCCATTGGAATCTGACATCGGCTATCTTGCCACTTTACTCCTAAAAATTGAATTTCCTGGGCAAGTCCCTTGACCTTACTTAGTTTTATGGCAAAACCAGCCTTCAGGAGGATCTTTATTATCTTCTCCTCTTTCTCAAAAACTTCCTCTGCCGTGTTGCCCCACACATAGATGTCATCAAAGTATTGCAAGTGTTCTGGAGTCTCACCCTTTTCCAGTGCAGTCTGGATCAGTCCATGCCAGTGGGGCTGTGTTTCCACCCCTGGGGCAGTCGGTTCCAGGTGTACTGGTGCCCTTCCAGGTGAAAGCAAACTGTGGCCTGCACTCTGCTGCTAAAGGAATGCAGAAAAACACATTGGCAATGTTGGGCCCTCACTGCCCACACATCAAGGTGAAAGAGAGTAGCCTGTTGGACCACACCCGCAATGGCTAGGTCCTTTGTCCTCCCCAAGTACCCAGCAATTTGTCGCCCCAGCAACATATATGGGGAAAATTCCTCAAGAGGGAAAAAACCAGAAGGGGAACTCCCAAAACCCCAACACTGGCCTTCAGAAGGGTATGGATTATCTTCTCCCCTTTCTCAAAAGCATCCTCTACTGTGTTGCCCCATATGATGTCATCAATGTATTGCAAGTCATCAGTACCTGTTGTTCTTCGACCCTCTGCAGTTCCACAGCAGAAGGGTCCTCTGAGAGACCAGGCAAGGTATTCAGCTGCCTAATTTCCTCTGTCTCCACAGTAGCTATTCCAAAAGCCCAACAATGCCCTTTTGGGTCCTTGAAATACCCTCCCCTGAGGTAATCTATGCCAAGGATACATGGGGCCTCTGGGCCAGGCACAATGGGGTGTTTTTGCCATTCATTCCCAGCCAGGCTCAGTTCAGCTTCCAGTACAAGTCAGCTGTTGAGATGCCCCTGTCACCCCAGAAAAAGAGGTGGATTCTGCCCCACTATATCTTGATGGCATCAGGGTACATTGTGCACCAGTGTCAACTAAAGCCTTATATTCCCGTGGGTCTGATGTGCCAGGCCATCGGATCCACACAGTCCAATAGATCCGATTGTCCCTTTCCTCCACCTGGCTGGAGGCAGGGCCCCTCTAGTTCTGGTCATGGTACTCGTTGCTCACTTGTTGTAAATATGATGAACCGCAGGTCCCTTCAAGAGGATAGGAAGTAACATCAGCACCTTCCATTCTGCCTGAGGACCTGCCCACTGGAAACTCAAGCAGCATTTATCCTTGAAGAATTTCCCATGGTGGTTGTTCTTCCTCTCAACTCACATACCCATGGCTCCTAGGGCAGAGGTGGGTTTTCCATCCCACTTCCTCATGTCCTCTCCATGGTCATGCAGGTAAAACCACAGGTTACCTACCTCATGATGTGTTCTCTCTCTCTCTCGAGCAGGGGGGTGCTTGCTCTTAATAGCAGAGACTCTGGCCTGTACTGGCAGGGCACAGGACATTTCCTCTTTAAATTGCTGGAAGTCCTTGGACAGTCTCTCTGTGGCTGAGATGCATGCCCACAGGGAGGAAGAGAGACTTTCCTCATATTGCCAGAGTTGAGCAACCAAACTATCCACTGTTTGTTCTCCTTCTTTCCATGACATCACTGTCAATGAGTTGGCGTACTACGATGGCGTGCTCCATAGGAACTTCTGCCACATGGGTTGTGTGCCCTAGACTTCCTCTGGATCTATAGGGGGACTGCTCGTTACTTGAATCCTTATAGAGTACCTCCAGCACAGCTAATTCTCTCAGGTACTGGATACCTTGCTCCATGGTGTTCCACTTGTCTTGGTGCACTGATAGATCATCTTTGAAAAGATACCTTTCCCTCACGCTTGACAGGAGTGGTCTCCAGAGGCTGAGAGTTTCTGTCTTTTCCCCAATCCTATTGTCAATGCCTGCATCCCTGGACAGGGAGCCCAGCTGCTTGGCTTCACTACCCTCTAATTTCCAACTGTGGCTCATGATGTCCCAGCATTGAAGCAGTCAGGTTACCATGGGCTCGCCCTACTGGCGGCTGAAATCTTTTCACATATCTCGAAGCTCACCCAGGGATAGGGATCAGATGATTATCTCTGGCCATGCCTCTTCTTCCTGTTGTGAGGGCTCTACTTCCTCTTCATCCCTCACTAAGCAAACTGATTTGGTCTTGCATTTTTTCTTCTGTATAGGGGTGACTGCTACCAGCACGGGTCGTTCCTCTGGTTCAGCTGCAGTTTGAGTGGCTACAGTGGCAGTTGCTCTGCTTTCCTCCTCCTCCCCCTGACGGTGCTGTCTAGTGAAGAGCAGTGTCCATTAAAGAGTAGCCAGGACCCAGCAAAATGAATTAATTTGTGCCTCTCTGGAATCACCACAGCATTTTCCTTTCAAATATTCTGCCAGTTGAACAGGGTTCTGTGGTTGTTCAGAGATGACCTTCCAAACCACTGGAGGA
This sequence comes from Corvus brachyrhynchos, assembly GCF_000691975.1. NCBI lineage: Eukaryota > Metazoa > Chordata > Aves > Passeriformes > Corvidae > Corvus > Corvus brachyrhynchos. Next base: position 34,511 of record NW_008237443.1, on the reverse strand, counting down.
GAGAAGTCCTTGAAATACTGGCCCATTTTCTGCCACATTCCATGCTACTCACGACTATCCCACCCTGGTGGCAAATCTCTGAATAACCTCCCTAAAAATCTATTTCTTGTCTCTTTCATGGTGTGGACTGCACTGAGGAGACCTGGCAAACCTAGCAACAAGAACATACTTTCTTTAACATCCAAAAGAAATTCAAAATTCTCAAAAGCTGATGTAACAGGCCTGAAGGAGGAAAAGGGGGTGAAAAGCTGGGGAAAATCATCCTTCCCAGTTCCCCCCCCCACTGGGTACTATTATTAATGGACTCCCAAAGCTAGCTACCAAGGTAAGGGTAGGAGAGCAACAGCGAATACACATCCCAAATGACCCTCATTGCCCTTGATGTTATCATGTCATAAACTGATATCTTACAGTACAGCAACAAAGCAATCCGGATCCCTCTCCCTGCTCTGAAAAACAAGACTGCAAGGAGCCCATATGGGTATATATACAGGGTTAGGTACCACATGCACATGAACAGCCCAAGCAACATTGTGACCAGTGGCTCCATACCTAATACAACAAATGCTTAGATCAAATTTGTTTCCAACCTGCTCTGGGCAGATCTGTTGTTATCTCAACCCTTTGTGCTCCACATTAGGTGCCAGTTAATGTTGGCATGGTTTAGGAATGGTATTCCCCAATTTAGTGTTCCCACTGAAACCCCCCAGACCACGCATGGCTCACTCACTTCCCCCCTCCCCCATGGCGGGATGGGGAAGAGAATTGGAGTCACAAAAAGGTAAAGATCACAGGTTGAGATACAAACCATTTATTAGAAACAGCAATGAAATAAGAAAGCGAACCATAACAACAATAGTAATAGCAGTGTGTATAAGACAGGCAAATAATTCATGTGTGATTGCTCACCACTTGGAACCCAGTGCAACTTGACCGTACACCCCAGCAAAACAGGAAAGAAAATCACCCCACTTTGTGTCATCCCCCCTGCCATGCATGGTGGTATCTAATAACCCCAGGTTCGGGGCTGTGCCCCTCCTGGCTGCTGCAAAAGTTAACCCTGTCCTGGACAGAACCAGGACACCAGTGGACTTTAAATGAAACTAGCCATTTTATGTTACTGTGTGATCTCCATTGGCGCATATAAAAATTAGAATTTTGAGACCGACATATGAAATGATTTCCATTTCTCAGTGTGTACCAGAAACCTGAAGGCTTATGTGCTTTAAAACTTGGCTAATATGCTTTCTTCTTTCTGTGAGATTTAATTTGTGTAGAAGAAGCTTGTCTGCCTTTGGCCTGAAATGCAGCCATAGTGGCACTACTGGGGGAAGCTGGGTAAGTGGGCTAGACTTTATTGAGGCTGTGAACATTTGGGCTTTTACACTTTGGAACTGGCTGGATTATTTTCAAAAATTTGTTAATACTGAAGTTTGTTTTGACCCCCAGAGGATTAGGGGTAGACTCATTAGGAGCGAAACACCAGCCATGTCTCTGGTGTGAATGATATGCTTATGCTTAGGCTGTTCAACCAGGGACCATATTTTGCCTGGAAGAGGCAATTAAGTAACATGCTGCTAATCAACAAAAGCTGTGAAAAGCCATACTGCTTAATGGTAATGTCCATGAGATCACATCTGGGCTGGTTGCTGTAGGTACAGTGATGCCTACTTCAGCCAGGGAGTTTCCTGCTTGAAGTTGTAGGTGGTATTGCTAAGTGGTAAATCAGGTCAGGTTGGGGCAAGGGTAGTGAGTAACCATCCCAAAGCATGGCATTGCCTGTTCCCATGCCTCATGGGCATATCTTCAGTGATCTTTGGCAAGTGCACCATACTTGATCTTGCTTGGTGTCCAAGTAGCTAACACTGCATACTGTGGGGTCAGGTCTGTGTAATGGCAGAGGCATGGAGGAAGGCTCTAGTATGTTTGGCCACAAAAGACCTGTCATCATGATGCTACCAGGCCTCTTCATCTGTTTTGGGGTCTCTGGGAATCCAAGCCCATCTTGGGTGTCTCCCTCTTTCTATACTGAACCAAGTGTACTTAGGGGTGTGACTGAGGGCTGACATAAGGTCACCATGTGACCTGATTAGAGTTCCTGGTGTTTCAGCCTTGTTCTGTTTCATCTTTCCCTCTGTGGTTATCAGCTTTGCTGAGCATGTGGGTGACTTTCACCTATTTTTAAGAGAACAGTGAAGTATTTTTGACCTGCCTACTCTTTACCAATGCTTCTAAAATGGCTAATTTCTGCTATTAAAACAAAAGTAGGCTTGCTGGTGATGCTAGGGGAGAGCCTGTGAGTTATACTTCAACAAATCTAGCAAAGCTCTGGATAGAGGCTAGCAGATAGAAAGAAACTCTGGAGGTGTTGGAAGGCTGCATCAGTTCTATATCCTTAACTTTTGTATACACCAATTTCTTTGTGATATCCTAGCTGTTTTGTTCAGCATTTTCTTCAAATTTAGGGATTTTCTTCCCTTTTCTTAAGTATAGAGTAGTGATTTCTGTACTCTGGAAAGATTATATGCAGTATGCTTCCTGGAACAAACTCTGTATGAATAGCATTTTTTTGTTTGCTTGTTTTTGCATTGTTGTAATTTAAACTCTATTTTAAATATCTTTATTAAAAAAGTATATGTTACGAGGGAGGTGTGTTACGGAAAAATACCATGATGATGACACTGGGAAGGAGAGTCCCTGTGCTTGTAAGAGACTTCTGTTTTGTTAGGCTACTTTTATGTGATACATAACTTCTGCAACTGTAGTGATGCAGAAAAACTGAGGATGACAAAATTTAGGCTGAGCCTAAAACCTACTAATAATGCTTGGTTGACATGTTGAATTTGGACCTTAATTTGCAGATTATTAACTAGATGATGTCAAGTTGAAATAAGAGTATTATGGGAAATCGGTATCTTCTTTCCAAGAAAGGGTGTTGTGTCTGCTGCTACATGCTCATATGGTCAACAAAATACTGTCTTCTGCTGGGTAGCAGTCAACAAGCTTTCTTCAATACGTTTAGTTGAGCTTTGTTTAGTAGAGCTATTGAATATTGCTTTGTCATGTTTACTCTGAACATGAATTCCTACAATCTGATGTTAGACTGGGTAAAAGGGATATACAATTTGGAATTCATCATCTGTTAGGCTCTTTGTGTGGGTGAAGCATGGCACTTGTTGAGAATAGCCTGCAGATGTTATACAAACAGGATGAGAGAGCCAGTGCAATGCATTGTTTTAGATCTGTTGGTGACTGTAAGAGGTGGTCATCTGAAGGACACAGGGCTAGGATTGGAGGAGTCGTGTAGACATATGGGGGGTTTGTACAGCTTTGAATGTAAGGTAGCATCAAAATGTTTGTTGACAACAGTAAGAGGTAGTATAATTTACTGAGCAGGATAGGGATCAAAAAGCATTCTATCTGTAATGGATTTGTATGCGTGATCTTGAATAAGTTAACATTTTTATGTAAAATGGGTATATCTTATAATAGCATAGTTGACTAAATCTGTAGGTAGAAAGCATTTTGCTCCTTATAAATAGCGCATGGGAAAGCTTTCTTCCAAAACAAATTCAACTTGTATGTTTGTAAGTACAGTATTTAAATTTGGAATAGCTGAAGAAATTGTCAAGTGAATAGCTTCCAGGCTACTTAAGCACAAAACCAGAGTTTTTTAAATAAGAACTTCTGCTTATTCCTGTTTTTTAAAAATAAAAACCTGAGCAGTTTCCTGAAGCACCCCAGCACAGATCCTGATGTGCTGACAAGTCACACTCCTCTGCACAGACTGTCCATGCGGCAACTGCAGCAATTCTATAAGTGCAAAAAATGAAGCTGGGGTTATATAATTTACCCTGGGAGAGAAGGGGAATATTCCTGGTGTTGAAGAGAAAGCCATCAGGGCCTGGGTATGTAGACTTGCTGTATGCTACGCAGGCCTCATAAATAATTTTTAGAGTATTGGGGAGAATCTGGGTAAACTTGTTGGAGGAGGCAAAGCTATGCCGTGACTACCTCATCATTTGAAATATTGGAGGGATCCACATTGATTTTGGAGCTACCCATTTTTTTTTTTACCTCCCACCTCTACGATTTCATTCTTGTACCATCTTAATTGCTCCAGCTCCTGAGCTCTTCTACTACAGCCACCTCAGGTCTTACCTCCTGTGCTTTGAAGATTAGGTTCAAAATAAAGCCTCTCAGTGTAGCAAAACTGGCATTCAGGATTTGATGTTAGGTGGGAAGTGTGAAATGGCTCACAGCTCTGTAGTATGGCAAGTGGAAACAGCCTGGTATGGTGCTTTGTGGAGCTGGCACCTTCACATACCAAGATTTGATTCTAGTAAGTTGAGGTTTTATGTATATTATTGACATGCTTTTGATTTCTGTTGTGCTTGTCATCCAAAGTGCAATTACCCAGGCCATGCTGTAACACTGATCTTAAAATGTGGGCAGAAAGCCAAAATCTACACTTAACAACCACTGTAAATAGAAAACTACAGCACAACTGACCTGCAGGTACCTTTATAAAGAAAGCTGGTGTTTCTAACTGCCAGATGCTTCTTTGCTTTAATTATGAATACATTGATAAATGCTGTTGTATACTTAATCACTAAAATAATGTTTGGTCACAGCTTAATGGGACTGCCATGTAGAATTTGAGTTTCAGGCAGAATATATTCTTGCTCTAGTCTTGTTAACCTTCTGTTAATAGGTACAGCAAAAGGAATACTCAGGGCTTTCTTCAGTGACACTGTCAACCATGGCAAACCACCAAGGTTCACAGTATTAAACCACTGAGATAATTTTATAGTGTTTGAGTATGGTAGTGGTCTGGTAGTGACAGCATGATATTTAACACAAGTTATGAATTGACCCAGTTTATGAGTTGGTTTAGTAGTCCATGCTTAATCCCATGTTGCCATGGTTAGACCAATACCAGTATCTGTGCTAATAGATGCAAAGCTAGTTGAGTTGCAGCTGTAAATCTGTGTGTAAGTCACAGCAGTGAGAGCCATATAGACATGTCCTAGGTTACAATGTAAGATGTGCCCACAAGCATGTATTCTATCACCATCTTCATGAGCTGTTAAAACCAGGTGGGGCAGTGCTCCCTGCCTCCTCCCTCAAGACTATGTCCTTTTAATGGCCCATCAGTGCCTTATCTCATGACTCATCTCTCCAGAGGGAGAAACCAAGCATCCCATCCTGGATATAAACTGGGATTTTTGAAGACCACAAGCAGCCTTTTTCCCACTGGATTTTCCAGAGGACAAGAGCTACATACCTACCACTGGACCTTCTGAGGAAGACCAGATCTTTCTACACAGGATCACTGCTTCAACAGAACCACATCCACTCACTTCAGGAGGACTGCAGCCACCACCGTATCAGACTGCTACTACTACCCTGACTAACAGGGTCAGGTCGTATCTGACT
>NW_008237443.1:27717-28871 GCF_000691975.1 Corvus brachyrhynchos | reverse complement strand
AGACAGATCTTGGAGCCCAATGTGCGGCCCAAGGGCATCGAGAGAAAAGGGTGAAAAGGAATAACAGTTCCTGGGTAACCTAATTTCGAGTGCTGAATATAGAAACCTCATTAGGCGGCACCACGTGGGCTAGCTTACCCTGGTTCGGGTGTCACGTGTTTGTGGCTATATTTCTTCCCTTTGCATCTCCTTATCTAAACATGGGTCCTCTGACTAAGGCTACTATGGCTGTTATCCAGTTGGTGCTATGGGTTGATAAGGTGAGGAATTCATGGGTTTTCAATTTCCTCTTGAATATGGGCACGTGGATAAAAAGCTATCACACACTAAGCGTATGTTTTTGGGGTTACATTAACAATGGTACCTTCTGTGAGGAAATAACCCTGAGGGAAGTTTTCTCCCAACCCTTCAACCAGTTCTTTGGGCCTGCCCCACTAGCTTTCGAAGGGTTTAGATTTCTCCTAGCTACTAGCCAAGTGTTGTTGATAGGTTTACTCTATCTGGTGTTGTTGATAGTTCTACTCTATTTAGTACTCAGGGATAAGGTGAAATTGACTTGTATAACTACCCAGGCACCTGCCCCAGAGTCTAGGGATGCTGATCCAGAACCTGACATGGCCCCAGAGACTAGAGATCTGGCCTCAGAGACTAGAGATCCTGTCCCATGGCCTGATACTGCCCAACAGCCCACCTCAGAAATGGACCATCCGAACTGGGTAGGGGTACTGGTGAAGGGGATGCAGGAGATGTGCCAGGGGATGTGCCAGGATATATGCCAGATGTGCCAGGACATATGCCAGGTGCCGAGGGAATAAACCTCCCCAGCTAGTGAATAAACCTCCCCAGCTAGTGAAAAACCCTCTCCCTGCCCCGAAAGGGGGAGAGTCCGATGGTGCAGCAGTGGAACCCATGGATGTTACAACCATCCAGGTTCCAGCTGAACCACAAGGGCAATCACAGCCAGCAGCAGTCGCCCCTGTGCAAAGGAGAAAGTATAAGACCAAATCAGTACGCCCAGTTAATGATGATGGGGAACCAGGGCCCTGACAACCAGCAGGAGAGCCAGAGCCAGAAATCATCACTGAGTCCCTGTCGCACGACAGTCTCCGTGGTATGCGAAAAGACATTGTGCGAAGGGGGCGTGAGCCTTATAC
>NW_008237443.1:21014-21840 GCF_000691975.1 Corvus brachyrhynchos | reverse complement strand
TCAAAAACTGGAGCAAGTTCATCATTAGTAATCCCTAAAGTAACTCTAATCCAATTTATCTCTCCCAAAAGCTGCTGCAAATCTTGTAAAGTATGAACTTTAATTCGAAGCTGTATTTTCTGTGGCCTTATTGACTGTTCCGTCATTTTCCATCCCAAATATTTCCACGCTGGAGTTTCCTGTATTTTTGATGTAGAAATCTCAAGTCCAGCCCTTTTAATCTCTGTTACAACATTGTCACGAGCTTCCCTCCATCTCCTTCTGTGTTGGTGCTGAAATTAACAGATCATCCATGTAATGCAGAATCTTTGCTTTAGAATGTTTTCACCTAGCTGGAGACAAGGCTTTTGCCTAAGATTTATTTCTCTCTGCTTATCAGCAGAGCAAAGCCTATTCATGTCTTCAAGGCTTAAATTAGATTCATCCACTGATGGTAAACACTCATCCTGAGTTTGCACATCTGCTGTGCTACCAGCAACTCTCCGAGCTGTCATGGGGGCATCCATCTTTGCTTTCATCACTTCCGAAGATGTCATTTCCTGAGATGTAATTTCCGGGGCCTCCCGCCCTCCGGCACCATACGTCACTTCCGAGGGCTCCCCCCTCTTTTCTTCACCACCCCCCTTTCGGGTGCAATATCGCAAGCGGCCGGAGGGGGCGACTGTGAGGGAGCCCATGGCGCAGTTAAAATTTTGGAGCCGCCATTAATCACTGAGCTGTTCAACAATTCTATCACCACCCGGCAAGCAGGGATTAACATAGCCACCGCCTTATCACGTTTCGAAGCAAGATCATAAAGTCTAGTTGCAATATCATCCCAAACTGA
>NW_008237443.1:19301-19741 GCF_000691975.1 Corvus brachyrhynchos | reverse complement strand
ACCTAAAAGAGGAGATGAGGGAGGAGATGAGGAAGATCAGTGTGGCACCAGTGCGAGTCACAGGCCCCCAAGTCAGAGCCCGACGTCCCCCTGCTAGGGAGAGAGGGTACACCCCACGAGCTGAGCTGTGGTATTTTCTGTGTGACCACGGGGAAGACATGAGAAGGTGGGATAGGAAACCCACTTCTGTCTTGGCAGCACAGGTGCGTGAACTCAAAGGGGAAACACTAACCGCAGGGGTTCTGCTAAAGTAAAAGTAGCCTCAGCCTCCTGTGACCAAGCTGCCAGTTATTACAGAAGGGAAGATGATATGTCAAATCCCCTTGAAGGCACCTCTACCATGTATGCCCAGGGAGGGAATAATAACCAGGGCTAGGGGGGCCCTGCCTCTAGCCAGGGAGAGGCACGGGAGGACCTGGTTTTTTGGACATTGTGGAGCT
>NW_008237443.1:17814-18283 GCF_000691975.1 Corvus brachyrhynchos | reverse complement strand
GGCTTTGCCATCAAGAAGAGCAAAGTCAAGGGACCTGCCCGAGAGATCCAGTTCCTGGGAGTAAAGTGGCAAGATGGATGACATCATATTCCCACTGAGGTCATCAATAAGATCACAGCAATGTCTCCACCAACCAACAAGAAGGAGATGCAAGCTTTCCAAGGTGCCATAAGTTTTTGGAGAATAAACGTTTCCGAGTACAGCCAGATCGTGAGCCCTCTCTACCTGGTTACCCAAAAGAAGAACAATTTCCACTGGGGCCCAGAACAGTAACAAGATCACCCAGATTAAGCAGGAAATTGCTCACGCCGTAGCCCTTGGCCCGGTAAGGACAGGACCAGAGGTGAAGAACGTGCTCTACTCTGCAGCCAGGAACAAGGGTCTGTCCTGGAGCCTTTGGCAGAAGGGCCTGGTGAGGACTTGGGGTCGACCACTGGGATTCTGGCGCCGAAGCTACCGAGGGTATGGA
>NW_008237443.1:16566-17389 GCF_000691975.1 Corvus brachyrhynchos | reverse complement strand
CCACACAACAAGTTGCACAAGCTTCCGAAGGAGAAGGTTAATCGAGCCAGCTTGCTGAACTCAGAGCTGTTCAATTAGCTCTAGACATAGCTGAAAGAAAGAAGTGGCCAAAGCTCTACCTCTACACTGATTCATGGATGGTAGCCAATGCTCTGTGGGGTTGGCTGGAAAGGTGGAAGAAGGCAAACTGGCAGCATAGAGGAAAACCAGTCTGGGCTGCTGATGAGTGGAAAGGCATTGCCACTCGGGTAGAGAATCTGCCTGTCTGTCATGTAGATGCTCATGTCCCCAAGAGCTGGGCTAATGAAGAACATCATAACAACAAACAGGTAGATCAAGCTGTGAAAATAGAGGTGTCCCAGATAGACTTAGATTGGAAACATAAAGGAGAGTTGTTCTTTGCTCGATGGTTCCATGATGCCTCAGGCCATCAAGGCAGACATGCCACCTATAAGTAGGCACAAGACCGAGGGGTGGATCTAACCATGGACAGTATCTCCCAGGTTATCCATGACTGTGAGACATGCGCTGCGATCAAGCAGGCCAAGCGGGTGAAGCCCCTGTGGTATGGTGGGCGATGGTCCCTCTACAAGTATGGGGAGGCCTGGCAGATTGATTACATCACACTGCCTCAAACCCACCAAGGCAAAGGCTATGTGCTCACAATGGTAGAAGCCACCACAGGATGGCTGGAGACCTACCCTGTGCCTCACGCTACTGCCTGGAACACCATCCTGGGCCTGGAAAAGCAAGTCCTTTGGAGGCATGGCACCCCTGAGAGAATCGAGTCTGACAATGGGACTCATTTCAAGAACAGCCTTAT
>NW_008237443.1:15751-16466 GCF_000691975.1 Corvus brachyrhynchos | reverse complement strand
TTCAAAAACTGGGAGATGCATTTAGCAAAAGCCACCTGGTTAGTTAACACCCGAGGCTCTACCAACCGAGCAGGCCCTGCCCAATCTGAACCCCTACAGACAACAGATGGGGATATGGTTCCAGTGGTGCACATGAGAGGTATGCTTGGAAAAACTGTTTGGGTTAATTCTGCTCTGAGCAAAGTCAAACTCATCCGTGGGGTTTTCTTCACTCCGGGACCAGGTTGCACTTGGTGGGTGATGCAGAAAATGGGGAAACCCATTGTGTACCGCAAGGAGACCTAATTTTAAGCGAGAACTGTGTGTAAGATGTTATTGTGTGTATATGTCTATATATCTGTAAGAGGGTATTGATTTGGGTATGATGTAGATGGTAGTAGAATACGGGGTGGATTATGTCCTAGGTTGCAATGTAAGATGTGCCCACAAGCATGTATTCTGTCACTATCTTCATGAGCTGTTAAAACCAGGTGGGGCAGTGCTCCCTGCCTCCTCCCTCCAGACTATGTCTTTTTAGTGGCCCATCAGTGCCTTATCTCATGACTCATCATTCCATTGTGAGATGCTCCACCCAGAGGGAGAAACCAAGCATCCCATCCTGGATATAAACTGGGATTTTTGAAGACCACAAGCAGCCTTTTTCCCACTGGATTTTCCAGAGGACAAGAGCTACATACCTACCACTGGACCTTCTGAGGAAGACCAGATCTTTCTA
>NW_008237443.1:15080-15604 GCF_000691975.1 Corvus brachyrhynchos | reverse complement strand
TTTCCCATATCTTTGCCTGAAAGCCCCTTGATTTCAAAATTATAATAATTTGGAGGGAAGGGGGGTTGCATCTTCCATTACAAGGGAGGCTCCTGCCTTCCTTAGGCAGACAGCTGTCTTTCAAACCAAGACCACATAAAATTGGGAAGCTGTTCTCAATTGGCTTCAAATGCTGCTGGTAGTTTTAGTGGTAGAACTTAACCAAACCTGGCTTAACTCTTTCTGTTGGTTTATCACCTGTTTTATAAAATGTAGTTTCTTATCAAATCTCTTTCTGATGCCTTCTTTTTTTTGGGTCTAACAGATGAATTGGACGAAGAAGAGTGCTATGCAGGGTCTTGTTTCTCTACTTTTACTGTTATGAACCTCCTAGAAACTGTATTGTATCTTCTGAGGACTTAGCTGCTTGCAGAGCTCAGCTGAATTGGGCACCAGGTTTTGTTACAGCGGGGATACTGCAACACGTGTATCAGACAATGAGGCCCGTGGAAAAGAAATATATATGGACTGATTCTTGATAGATG
>NW_008237443.1:7523-11789 GCF_000691975.1 Corvus brachyrhynchos | reverse complement strand
CCTTGCCCGCGCAGGGGAACACAAAACAACCAAGGAGGAACGAGGTTGACCAGGGGCTAGGGAAATCCCGTGCCTCCCCCCCAAGGCCCCTCTCCCAGGACCACATGGCAGGGGGAACAAACCCCAACAAGGTTTCATGGCTGTCATGGCAGGAGTTTGACAACTTAAGCCTCACTTAATTAAAACATGCATATAGCTATGGGCATTATCCACTTATTAATTTCTTTGTGGAAGTTGTGTTATTTTTTTTTTAAGAAGACACCTGTATGAGCATGCGTTTCAAGGCCTAGTTGAGTTTGATCAGTATTATAACAAATATTGAGTCACTTTCTGCTTCTCTTGGTAACAGACATTAAAATAGAATGAGGCTTCAGTGAGTTACTGAAAGTGACAGCATAGGTGTGCATAAACCTGGTTTGGATGTATATCTCTGTGATCACATCTTTCCCTTCATTGCCTCAGTGCTCTGGAATTTAAGCTGTTGGACTTCTTCCAGCTTTGCAGGAAACCTCATTTCTGAGGATATAACTAAAGAAACTGTTCCAATGACAGGAACTTGAGGTTCTTAAGACAGGTCTCAAAGCCTACTAAAAGTTAAAAAAAAAAAGCCAGAATTCAAAATGACTATTTCTGGCAGCTGATTTCCTAGAAGTCATGGTGAATGAAAGGGAAGCCCAGGATAGATGAGCTGAGGTATTGGTGTTGATTAAATGGTTTTCTTGGCAACTGTACTCACTTAAATGGCTCTAGGAAAATAAAAAGCAAAAGTTAAGATTGAGAAATGGTGTTTGGTTGGCAGAAGAACCCAGAGCAATGAGCAGCTTGAGGTTTGTACAAGGAATTGTTTTGACTACAATAGAAAGTTGCTGTTTTCAGTGGTGGGATCCTTGAGTGATGTAACCTTGATGGTTCTTCTCTTGTAATGATAGTGTCTGGCTGCCCTCTTGTTGCATGACGCAAGATCATTGGGGAGAAATGCTTACCTCTCAGAGTGTATTCATTCCCTAAAAAAGTGGCAGGTGGATGTGGTGAGAATTCTGGTACTACTGGAGTGCTTCATTTTGCAGTCCCACTGTTCAATGTAGTCATACAAATATTGCACCAAAACCCAGTGCAAAATAAATCTTGCATGCAAACAAATATGTGTGAGAATTTTATTCCATGTCAGAGCTAAATTGCACTGTGTGTTTTGCTAATGATTGCACATGCTGTTTTGTGGTTCTGTAGGTAAAAGTGGTAAGTTTGAATCTTTTTGTTTCTTTATGGCACATTTAATTCTTTCACCTTTGCACAAAAAGCAAACGGCAGAGAAAGACTGAATAAAACAAGCAGGGTTTGAGCCAATTCTTTAACTGTTAACTATGACAGGTATTTCTACAGGCACTGAAACAGAACACCAGGTGCTCAGAGAAACTTTAGAAGATTAAGTGTACACTTTCTGCCTCTCATCTAATAACCAATTTCTGAGCTTCTCTTTATGTAGTGACTTGTGAAAAGTCACGGTCAAAGCTTCATTCAAATGTAAGTGGAAAACTCATAAGCTACTACTTGCTGCAAAGGGCAGAAGTAGACAAAACTGGTGGTGGTAGGATCAATTTCCTATCACCTTTTTTACTAAAACATCTAGAAATAGGGACAGTATCTCTGTATATATTTTTTAAACCTGTATGTTTAAAAGCTACTTGGCTCTACTGGTCACATTCAAGTTACTAGGCAGGTAATGATGTAACTGTGATGCAGATTCAGCTGGTGCTGTGGCTAATTCATTCAAAGCTTCCATCATATCAGCTATTTCTACTTTGTGCTAAAAAAAATGTGGCAAAATCTCTTCTAACTTTCTCTATAGTAATGTAAGCTAGCGTTATAGTTAATAGTTGATTGGACTTCTAAAGTCTTAGTAAGTTAGAAGGAAGTTTTCCTTGGTGAGTGACATTAGCTTCTGCAGCACTGAAATGTTAAAGTAAAAAAATTATAGTCCCTGGTGTAATGCAGATACTGATGGCAGGTTTTTTTATTTATTAATGGTTTTTGCTGAAGGAGCAATGGCAAAAACTCCTGTTTAGGTTTCCACTGCCTTTTTGGTTTATAAGCTTTTAACCTGTGTCACATCTCCCTCTGAACCTTCAAGGTGTTATTACACTGAAAGGGCTACTCTCAAATACAAGACTTGAGACTTTTAAATTAAGACTTCTGAAACTTCATCTGATACTATGATCAACAGATTAAGGTTCATAAATCACCCCTGAAAGTAGTGGTACATTTTTCTAATATTTCCTATAATGGGCAAAGAAAATTTAATAAAAAGAGTGAGGGACTATGGGATGAAACCTGGATCACCTAATGTGAACTGTTTGAATACTGTACTAATAGTGGGCTGCTCTGTTGTTTGAAACTGTTATGTTTTTTCTTTCTTTTTTTTTTTTTACTTTCTACTTTCACTATTTTAACAGCTAAAAGTTACAACAAGGCCTGATACAATCAGAACCACCCTCTTGTCAAAATGAAGTTTGATATAGAGAGCTTTATAAACTAGGCACATGAGTAATCTGGGTTTTCTGAAGAGAGCATATGGAAGGTGGCACTTCAGCTGGAGATGACTTGGTAGTTATAGCTCCTTTGTCTGAATCCCTCTGCTATTTCATGGGGCTAATGGCAAATTAAGCTGCTCTTTGGATGCAAGGAAGGCAGGCTGCTAAAAATATTTGGTTTCTGCACATCTTTATTCTATCAGGCTTTCACTGGACCCAAAGATTGCAGTCCAAGGTATGAGGTTGAAGTAGTTAAACTCTTCTAAAATTAATTAATAGTCCTACCACTGGAGACAAATCTTCTAAATGGTGAAGGATCTATATTCTCTGGTTGATCTGTTTTAGGACAGGACAAGGCAAACCTGTTAGAGACATTTGGTTTGTTTTGTGTTGGGGGTTTTTTTCCCCTCTAGCTCCAGGTAGTAGCTGGTTACTGAAATCACTAGAGTTGCTTACTTAGGTGTTTCATTGTAATGGTCTGGGTGTTTCATTCATGTGACACCCTCAAAGCCAGATCACAACAACTCCTGTGATGTTAACATTTCAATTCTAGTTTAATGTGTTGCAAGCATTTGTGAATATATATCAGCTAAAGTTTGGTGTGAGTTGCCTTTGTTCCAAGATAAATGTAATATACAGTTGAACAAGTTCACTTGAGAAGCTTGAACCTGAGCAAGTGAAATCCAGTTTGATTTTGGTTTTTGTAGGCTGATCCTTGGTACAATTTAATTATCAGTTGCTAGAACAGTGGGCATGGTTTCAATTGCTTTATGCTAAGCAAAGCAATTGGAAAGAACAATTTATCTATGATGTAGTGGCTGACTCATGCCACAAGGCTTGGTACTTCTTTAATCCTTTTATAAACTGTTTTATCCTAGTTAATGTAATTATGGCTGTTCTTACTACCCAGATAATGCCTAATCCCTTTTGAATTTGGCTAAACTGTTTGCCTTAATGTTGCTTAGCAATAATTAACAAAATACAGGTGGTTTGCATATTGTTTAATTCTTGATCAAACCTTTGAAATTTTGTTTATGGTGACCTGTAAAGCTTTTGTGTTGGTAGTACTTCCACTGCTAAATGGTGAATGGGAACCTGTTCAGACTGATGCTTGCATCAGCCTGATTGCCAGCCCTGAGCTTAAATCCTTTTTAAAGCTTGTCTTCAGAGCTCTTGTGTTGTGTTTCCACTTGACATGACAGGATTTTAAGAGTATGGAATATTTAGTAGGAAGCTTTGCATTCACAAAGAAAACGGAGCATCTGTGTCCTTTTTAATGCAAATTTGGGATCCAGCAATCAAGCTCACATTCTGCTTTCAGTTTAACCATGCTGCTCTTACATGTAGCCATGGTAAAGAAGTGTATTAGGTTTGCATGACATGGTTTGAAGGGGGGGGGGAGTACAGGGTTGGCTTCTGTGAGAAACTGCTGGAAGCTTCCTCCATGTCCAGCAGAGCCAATCTCTGGCGGCTCCGAAGACTGATGTGCTGCTGGTCAAGGATGGGCCAATTGGAAATGGTGGTAAGGCCTTGTACTAGTTTGAAAACAAACCAGTGGGAGGCGCCAAGTCAGAATAACAATTTAATAGGGAAATCAAAAAAATAAAGGCAGAAAACACTGGGTTAAACTGACAGAGTCAGGATACAACCTGACACCCTATTAGTCAGGGTGGTGGTAGCAGTCCAATAAGATGGTGGCTGCAGTCCTCCTGAAGTGATGGGTGTGGGTCTGTCGGAG
>NW_008237443.1:2352-6971 GCF_000691975.1 Corvus brachyrhynchos | reverse complement strand
GGGAGGAGGCCCTGCTGGAGCAGCCTGTCCTTGCAGGACTGCACCCTGTGTAAGAGTGACCCACATTGCAGCAGTTCGCAGAGAACTGTTGCCCATGGGATGGACTCACGTTGGAGAAGTTTGCGGAGAACTGTCTCCCATGGGAGGAACCCCACAGTGGAGCAGGGGAATAACTCCTCTCCCTTAGCAGCAGGAGAAACAACAGGTGTTGAACTGACCATAACCCCCATTCCATCTCCCTGCGCCGCTGGCGGAGGAGATAGAGTTGGGAAGGAGGAAAGGGTGGGGAGAAGGTGTTTTTAAGGTTTTATTTTACTTCTCATTATCCTGCTCTGATTTTGTTAGCAATAAATTCAATTAATATCTCTAATTCGAGTCTGTTTTGCCTGTAATGTTATTTGGGGAGTGATCTCTCCTGGTCCTTTTCTGAACTCATCAACTCTGTTATATTTTCTCTCCCCTGTACAGCTGTGTAGGGGAGTGAGAGAGCGGCTTTGGTGGGTGCCTGGCATCTGGCCAGCATCAACCCACTACAAAAAGGAATGTTGTTGGTGTTCAGACATTTTGGATGTCTGATCTGGATGTTGTTTAGCTCTGCTAGGATAATGGAAAAGACTTCACTCAGATCTTCATTCCTTGTTCTTCCTTAGGTGCATTTGTTCTAGGCAAGTTTGGTTGTCCGAGGTCAAAGTTCTAATTAAAGTTAAGGAATAATACAGGCTTCTTAAATAATCCCTGCTATGCTT
This sequence comes from Corvus brachyrhynchos, assembly GCF_000691975.1. Lineage (NCBI taxonomy): Eukaryota > Metazoa > Chordata > Aves > Passeriformes > Corvidae > Corvus > Corvus brachyrhynchos. The sequence goes on along the minus strand of NW_008237443.1, from coordinate 6,225 downwards.
TTGTTGCACTATTTTTAGCCCATATAATCTTGTCCTGTAACTCTATCACAGTTTTGGAGCAGTCTGTGGTAAGCAGGGTAAAGAATTAAAATTGTGCAGAGGTGCCTGAAGTGTCAATAACTTCAGTACGGAAGAGTGATGTTAAGGGCTACCCCACTTATTAAGTGCCCAGCTTTGTAGTGAGACTTAAAGGGGTTCTACCATTTCTTGTTTGGGAACAACTGCCCTCCTCAGAACTTTGGCTTCTGTAAAAAATGTAATATGTGGCTCAGCCAAAAGTACTGGCCAGCCTTGGCTTTATTGCTTGGAGATGGGTTCAGTTCCATCTTCATCTTGAAGAGACTAAACCCATATCTTCTGGGTTTTTTGAAGTAACAGTTATCAGGCTGTGAGTTTATACTGGGGAATTCTTCATTCCCTTGTTGAAACTTTTGCCTCCTGGCCTCTTGGCTGCATAGTGGGCTAGGGCCAAAACCCAGCCAGCAGTAAGGGAATGTGCTTCTGGTAGCTTAAGATGCTCATCTGGAAGGAGGACTTGGTCCTGTTTATCACCTCACTTTACAGTGTGAAATATTTATAATCCTGGCAGCTTTTTCTAAGTTTTATGTTCTGAGAAGTGTCCTGGTTCTGGCCAGGACAGGGATAATTTTTGCAGTATCTGGGAGGGGGCATGGATAAGACACTGAGGTTAATCTATACCACCTCATGTAATTGCCAGGGGTGGGGGGAAAGGGACTCTTGCTTCAGAGTAAAAGGGGTTCCTGTTGAGAAAACATGTTAGGGGGAGCTGTTCGGTATTTATTGTCACAGGCTTTCCATGTGAATCCTTTCTTTTCTTATACCTTTTTAAAATATTGTTGCTGTTACTGTTCATTTTCTTATCTCATTGCTGTTTCCAGTAAATTATTCTTATATCGACCAGTGATCTTTGCCTTTTGTGCCTCCAACTGGGGGAGGGGGAGGGGAAGCAGTGTGTGGTTTTAGCAGGAGTACTAAATTGGAGAATACCATTCCTAACCAGGACAGCAGTCAGGCTCCTTTTCTTTTGGCTTGGACTTTTGCATTTCTGTTTGGGGAGTGGCTTTTAGAGTAGGACATCCACCCAGAAGGTGGAGGATGCAAGTTAAAGTGCCTTTGGGCTAAATGCCCCAGTGCCAGCTAACTGAATAAGACATCCCACTTTAGTGTTTTTGAGAAAAATAAGACAATTATCTGAACTAAATGAGTGGTAAAGGTGGTTATGTACAGGATTTCAGGCTCTGAGTCAACCTCATACAGACACCTTCTTGTAACCTTGAGTTTAGTATTAAACTTGGAGTTCAGTGTTCAGGATGTGTCTGCATTTGCTTCCATGTCACTCCTCTTGGGCAGCTCACCAAGCATTACTGAGAAGATATATATGTAGAATTCTGGGTTTAGACCTGGAGTTTCTCAGAGTGGGGTCCCCAGGTCAGCACTGGCTCCTGAGATGCACTTCACAAGCATCAGACTTGTAATGCTCACCCATGCATTGCTTATTGTATCACTCCTGTTCTACCAGTGTCCAGAAAATCAAAGGATGAGCTATTTGTAATTAAGTTTCTTCTGGAGAGTGCAGGATCCTTTTTACCTGGGTAAACTTCTGTGCTTATCTTTTTGGAGGACACTTCTGTTACATATAGGATAAGGAGGTAGTCTCAACCAGTTCCTGTTCTGTGCTATGTATTTATGGGGGAAATATGTGAGAAAATCTTTCTCTGTAAAAGGATTACTTTAAAATCCATGCTTATAAACACTTTATCGTTGGCTGAGGTGTTTTTTTGGTTTTTTTTTTTTTTTCATATACTTAAGTTTTTCTGGTGAAATTTTCTCATTAGTTTGCTGTAGTCAATTGTCTCTTCGATGAAGCTGTGATTTTAAAGAGACCATTTCACATTGGAAGCTACTTTAATGTCTTATAATACAAGAATGTCAGATCAGTCAGTGTTTAATTTGCAAATTGAAAATCTTGCTAATGTGGCTTTTTGTGTTAAACTACTGAACTGTAAGAATAATGAATTAGTGATGCACACTTCCATGATCATTAATCTGATATTGCACTAGCTGTGTTTAAAGCTAACCATTCACAATAAAAAAAGTAAATGAGCAATATGTTACCTTATAATTAGATATGCTGCCTTGTATGTTTATTTTGGAGATTAGAGCAGAAGCATTAAAAAACCCTCTACAGTACAGGCTGCAGTGCCCAGTGCGGAAGTGATTGTACATTCAATGTGAGCTCCACAGCACATATGTCTTAGTGCACAGTATGGGTTACCCTGCTTTGGATTTGCTGAGGAATTTTTTTTTCCCATACTGATAGAAGAATAACAGCATTTTAGTCCTGATGGCTGCAGCCAGTAAAATAGCCCTATGTGAAATACGAAATCTGGTGTCAACAGGCATGCTATCCTGAAAGATTGGACAGCATTACACAACACAAACCCCTTTGTGTTTGCTGCATGTCATTGCTTGGATACTTCTAAGATCACTTGCCCAGCATCTGACTCCTCGATTTTTCCCTCTAAGATTTGGACTGTTGAGACTGAAATACTGTACCACTTGCTGTTAATATGGGCTATAAACAGCCACTGTATTCAACCTTTGTATCTCTGCAGGCTTTCTATCTTGAAAAGATGATGTGACTTTGCTGAGCAACACTAAACATTAGATAATTATGTAGATGTACTCCAGAGATTTGTTTTGAGATAAACATTTTGAAGCCATAAAATGTACTGGATCTGTAGTAAAGCTGACAGTATATTTGCTTTTAGCACAAGAGCCATCTTGCCAACAGGAGAAAATACTATTTCCTATAAAACCCAAATGGACTCAAATGTTTTTTGGTTGGCTGTTTTTGGGGGGATGTGGGTGTGGTTTGTTGTTTGTTATTTTTAAAGCACCTGGAACTGACTTTAACTAATGTTCCTGTGTTAATTTCAGCATCTGATTCTTCCTTTTTCTGTGATCACACATGGATACTTTGAATGATGTTCTATTGGGAAAAGGCCAATTAAAAACACTTGAGCAGCAAACAATCTACTCAAATGAGACTAATCTTTGCATAACAAGAGTAAAGGAGCATATTTTGAAACACGTCTCCTTTTGCAGGAGGCAGGCAGTGCTGTTGGCATATCAAGATGTGTGTTACTGCTTGTCTAATGTCCAGTACAATGAAACTGTGATTTGCTAGGTGCTCTCAAACCTGCAAAGTTCACCCAGACCACACAATAAGGGTTATCTGGCTACTAATGAGATGCAAAAATTATGGTTACTGTACAGCTTCCAGTATGCAAATATAAGTAAATTAGAGCTCTCTTGAAAGCCCGGCATACTCTGAAGGGTGATGATGGGTGACGTTTTTTTTTTTCTGTAACTAGACCCTATAAGAGTTGGCTTCTGGTGAGTCCTTCTTTTTCCACTCTCAAAGAGTTAAACATGGGATGTTAATGATATGCTCTGTAGATGTACATGTGCTGCTGAAGCTGTAATTTTAAAATCTACATTTTAAGTCAGGTGATCAGTCTGGTCAAAACTTGTTGGCTTGGCTTTCTTTATCGCTAAACAAGCAAGTAGGTCACTGTCCTGGGTTTGGCCCAGATCAGTGGAGGGGGGGCATAGCCAAGACTCTAATGTTATATGACACCACCTCACATCATTGCCGGGGTGGGGGGAAAGGGTGGAAGAAAGCATGGCAGGTGAAATGGTCCAGTATTGTTTTATTTTACATGTAAATTGTTTCTGTTTCCTTGTCTTACACGTTTCCTTATTAATATTGTTGCTGTTACTGTTCCTTTTCTTACCTCATTGCTGCTTCAAGTAAACTGTTCTTATCTCAACCTGTGACCTTTACCT
>NW_008237443.1:0-731 GCF_000691975.1 Corvus brachyrhynchos | reverse complement strand
TCTGCCCTAGGAGCCATGGGTATGTGAGTTGAGAGGAAGAACAACCACCATGGGAAATTCTTCAAGGATAAATGCTGCTTGAGTTTCCAGTGGGCAGGTCCTCAGGCAGAATGGAAGGTGCTGATGTTACTTCCTATCCTCTTGAAGGGACCTGCGGTTCATCATATTTACAACAAGTGAGCAACGAGTACCATGACCAGAACTAGAGGGGCCCTGCCTCCAGCCAGGTGGAGGAAAGGGACAATCGGATCTATTGGACTGTGTGGATCCGATGGCCTGGCACATCAGACCCACGGGAGTATAAGGCTTTAGTTGACACTGGTGCACAATGTACCCTGATGCCATCAAGATATAGTGGGGCAGAATACACCTCTTTTTCTGGGGTGACAGGGGCATCTCAACAGCTGACTTGTACTGGAAGCTGAACTGAGCCTGGCTGGGAATGAATGGCAAAAACACCCCATTGTGCCTGGCCCAGAGGCCCCATGTATCCTTGGCATAGATTACCTCAGGGGAGGGTATTTCAAGGACCCAAAAGGGCATTGTTGGGCTTTTGGAATAGCTACTGTGGAGACAGAGGAAATTAGGCAGCTGAATACCTTGCCTGGTCTCTCAGAGGACCCTTCTGCTGTGGAGCTGCAGAGGGTCGAAGAACAACAGGTACTGATCCCTATCACAACAGTGCACTGTTGACAATGCTGCACCAACCAGGATTCTGTGACCCCTGACCC
>NW_008237442.1:52366-52766 GCF_000691975.1 Corvus brachyrhynchos | reverse complement strand
ATATGGGACAGGGATTTGGGGCCGGGATATGGGATTGGGATACGGGGCAGGAGGTCAGGAATGGGATTGGGATACGGGGCAGGGATTTGGGGCAGGGATTTAGGGCGAAGGGTCAGGGATGGAGCGGGGATGTGGGGCAGGAGGTCAGGAATGGGATCGGGATCTGGGGCCGGGATATGGGGCAGGAGGTCAGGAATGGGGCGGGAATTTGGGGCAGGAATGTGGGGCAGGAGGTCAGGAATGGGATTGGGATATGGGGCAGGGATTTGGGATGGGAATTTGGGATGGGAATAGGGCCGGGATACGGGGCAGGAATTTGGGCCGGAATTTGGGATGGGAATAGGGCCGGGATATGGGGCAGGGGGTCAGGAATGGGGCGGGAATTTGGGGCAGGAATTTG
>NW_008237442.1:51328-51893 GCF_000691975.1 Corvus brachyrhynchos | reverse complement strand
TTTTTTTTGGATGGGATAAAAAGTTGGATTCGCCTCGGAAATGGGGGGGTTTGGCCTGAAAATGGGAGTTTTCCGTGAAAAAAAAAAAAGCTGGATTTTTCCTGGAGAATAAACGGGGGTTTTTCCCCCCCAAAAAAACCTTGGGGTTTCACTTGGAAAAAGGGGTTTTCTTCACAAAAAAATCTGGATTTTCCCCCCCCAAAAAAACCTGGATTCCCTCCCCTCCCCCCAAACACCTGGAATTCCTCCCAAAAATCTGCGTTTTCCTCCCCCCAAAGGGCGGGATTTTCTCCCCAAAAATCTGGATTTTTCTCCCTCCAAAAAACCTGGATTTTCCCCCCAAAAACCCCAAATCCCCCCAAAAACCTGGATTTCCACCCAAAAAAACCCTGAATCCCTAAAACACCTGGATTTCCAACTAAATCCCCCCAAAAATCCTGGATTTTCCTCCAAATCACCCCAAATTCCCAAAAAACCTGGATTTTCCCCCAAAAAACCTGGATTTTCCCCAAAAAACCTGGATTTTCCCCCAAATCACCCCAAATCCCCCAAAATCCTGGATTTT
>NW_008237442.1:43914-49568 GCF_000691975.1 Corvus brachyrhynchos | reverse complement strand
ACTGGTGGTGTTGCTGGTGTTGTTACTGGTGTTACTGGTGTTACTGGTGTGTTACTGGTGTTACTGGTGTGTTACTGGTGTTACTGGGACGGCGTTGGCCCCGCAGTGCGACCCCGGCCAGGCCACCAAGTTCCTCTACGAGCTCCTCTACAACGACCCCATCAAGATCATCCTCATGCCCGGCTGCAGCAGCGTCTCCACGCTCGTGGCCGAGGCCGCGCGCATGTGGAACCTCATCGTGGTGAGCCAGGCCGGGAGTTTGGGGAAGTTCGGGAATTTTTGGGGAATTTTTGGGGATTTTTTGGGGATTTTTGGGGATTTTTAAAGGAATTTTTGGGGGGTTTTTGGGGGGTTTTTTGGATTTTTTTTGCATTTTTTTTGGATTTTTGAGGGATTTTTTTGGATTTTTTAGGGATTTTTTTGGGGTTTAAAAAAAAAAAAAATTAGGGTTTTTTTGGGATTTTTTGGGGGATTTTTTGGGAATTTTTTTGGAATTCTTTGGGATTTTTTGGGATTTTTTTTTGATTTTTTGGATATTTTTTAGGCATTTTTTCCGGATTTTTTTGGATTTTTTGAATGATTTTTTTAAGGGAATTTTTTGTTACTGGTGTTGTTACTGGTGTTACTGGTGTTACTGGTGTGTTACTGGTGTTACTGGTGTGTTACTGGTGTTACTGGGACGGCGTTGGCCCCGCAGTGCGACCCCGGCCAGGCCACCAAGTTCCTCTACGAGCTCCTCTACAACGACCCCATCAAGATCATCCTCATGCCCGGCTGCAGCAGCGTCTCCACGCTCGTGGCCGAGGCCGCGCGCATGTGGAACCTCATCGTGGTGAGCCAGGCCGGGAGTTTGGGGAAGTTCGGGAATTTTTGGGGAATTTTTGGGGATTTTTTGGGGATTTTTAAAGGAAGTTTTTTGGATTTTTTAGGGTTTTTTATGGATTTTTTTTGCTTTTTTTTTTGCATTTTTTAGGGATTTTTTTTTGATTTTTTGGGGATTTTTGGGGGATTTTTTAGGGATTTTTTAGGGATTTTTTGGGGATTTTTTGGGAATTTTTTTGGGAATTTTTAGGGATTTTTTTTGATTTTGAAAGGATTTTTAAAATATGTTAAAGGAATTTTGAGGGATTTTTTGGGGATTTTTTTGGATTTTTTTTGATTTTTTAATGATTTTTTAAGGGAATTTTTTGTGAGTTTTTGAGGATTTTTTAGGGATTTTTTTGAGATTTTTGGGGGATTTTTTGGGGATTTTTTGGGGTTTTTTTCAGATTTTTTGGGGAATGTTTTGGGATTTTGGGGGGATTTTTTAGGGATTTTTTGAGGAATTTTTAGGGTTTTTTTGGGATTTTTAAGGCATTTTTAAGGGATTTTTGGGGGATTTTTTAAGGGATTTTTAGGGATTTTGGGGGATTTTTTGAGGATTTTTAAAGCATTTTTTGGGGATTTTAAAGGGATTTTTTTGGGGTTTTTTTCAGATTTTTGGGGAATTTTTTGGGGATTTTTGAGGAATTTTTAGGGATTTTTTGGGGATTTTTTAGGCATTTTTTTAGGGATTTTTGGGGGGATTTTTAAGGATTTTTTGGGGATTTTTTAGGCATTTTTTGGGGATTTTTTGGGATCAAGATCATCCTCATGCCCGGCTGCAGCAGCGTCTCCACGCTCGTGGCCGAGGCCGCGCGCATGTGGAACCTCATCGTGGTGAGCCAGGCGGGAGTTTGGAGGCATTTTTAAGGGATTTTTGGGGGATTTTTTAAGGGATTTTTAGGGATTTTGGGGGATTTTTTGAGGATTTTTAAAGCATTTTTTGGGGATTTTAAAGGGATTTTTTTGGGGTTTTTTTCAGATTTTTGGGGAATTTTTTGGGGATTTTTGAGGAATTTTTAGGGATTTTTTGGGGATTTTTTAGGCATTTTTTTAGGGATTTTTGGGGGGATTTTTAAGGATTTTTTGGGGATTTTTTAGGCATTTTTTGGGGATTTTTTGGGATCAAGATCATCCTCATGCCCGGCTGCAGCAGCGTCTCCACGCTCGTGGCCGAGGCCGCGCGCATGTGGAACCTCATCGTGGTGAGCCAGGCCGGGAGTTTGGGGAAATTTGGGAATTTTTTTTGGATTTTTTTGGATTTTTTTTGCTTTTTTTTTTTGCATTTTTTAGGGATTTTTTCGGGATTTTATTGCGGATTTTTTGGGGATTTTTAAAGGATTTTTGAGGGATTTTTGGGGGATTTTTTGGGGATTTTTAAGGCATTTTTTGGGGATTTTTTTTGGATTTTTTGAGATTTTTGGGGGGATTTTTTTCAGATTTTTTTGGGAATTTTTTTTTGATTTTTGGGGGATTTTTAGGGATTTTTTGGGATTTTTTAGGGATTTTTTGAGGATTTTTAAGGCATTTTGGGGGGATTTTTTTGGGATTTTTTGAGATTTTTGGGGGGATTTTTTTCAGATGTTTTTGGGAATTTTTTTTGATTTTTGGGGGATTTTTTGAGATTTTTGGAGGATTTTTTGGGGATTTTTTGGGATTTTTTGAGATTTTTTGGGGGATTTTTTTCAGATTTTTTTGGGATTTTTTTTTGTATTTTGGGGGATTTTTTTTATTTTTAAAGGATTTTTTTAGGGATTTTTTTGGCATTTTTTTGGCTTTTGGGGAATTTTTTAGGAATTTTTGGGGGTTTTTTGATTTTTTTGAAAATTATTTTGGAATTATTTTGAAATTTTTTGGATTTTTTTTGATTTTTAAAAAACTTTTGGGGGTATTTTTCTTTTTTTAAATTTTTCTCTGAATTTTTGGGGCTTTGTTTTGAATTTTTCTAATTTTTTTAATATTTTGGAATAATTTTTAAATTAAAAAAATTTAATTTTTTTTTTTAATTTTGGGGGAATTTTTGGGACTTTTTTGGATTTTTTTAAAAAATCTTTTTTCTGGATTTTTTGGGGGGATTTAAAAAAATTTATTCATTTTTTGGTTAATTTTGAATTAAAATTTTTTTAAAATTTTTTAAATTTTAAGGTTGATTTATTTTGGAATTTTTTGTGGGGAGGAAATTTTTTTTGAATCTTTTTAAAAACATTTTGGGAACGTTGGGAGTTTTTTGGGGGGGAAATTTTTTTTTTGATTTTTTCCAGGAATATTTTGGATTTATTGGGAGGGAATTTTGGGGATTTTGGGGAAATTTGGGAATGCCGTGGGATCGGGCCCTGCTCGGTGCCGGGGGGAGCTCAGGAGGGGGGATCGGTTGTTCCTTTCCGCTTGTTCCTTTCCATGGATTATTTTCCCAGTCGTTCCCATCACTCCCAGGCCATTCCCATCATTCCCAGTCATTCCCAGTCATTCCCAGTTGTTCCTGGTTCTTCCCAGTTGCTCCCATCACTCCCAGGCCATTCCTATCACTCCCAGTCCTTCCCAGTCCTTCCCAGTTGTTCCCAGTTGTTCCCGGTTCTTCCCAGTTGTTCCCATCACTCCCAGGCCGTTCCCATCATTCCCAGTTGTTCCCAGTTTTTCCCATCACTCCCAAGTTGTTCCAGTCACTCCCATGTCATTCCCACCATTCCCAGTTGTTCCCAGTCCTTCCCAGTTGCTCCCATCATTCCCAGGCCATTCCCAGTTGTTCCCATCACTCCCAGGCCATTCCCGCTATTCCCAGTTCTTCCCAGTCCCTCCCAGTTGTTCCCATCACTCCCAGATTGTTCCCTACTCCCCATTCCCACCATTCCCATCACTCCCAGGCCATTCCTGTCGTTCCCAGTTGTTCCCAGTCGTTCCCAGGCCATTCCCGCCATTCCCAGTTCCCAGTCGTTCCCATCACTCCCAGGTCATTCCCAGGACATTCCCATCATTCCCAGATCGTTCCCTACTCCCCATTCCCACCATTCCCATCACTCCCAGGCCATTCCCGTTGTTCCCAGTTGTTCCCAGTCGTTCCCAGTCATTCCCAGTTGTTCCCATCACTCCCAGATCGTTCCCAACACCCCCATTCCCACCATTTCCACCATTCCCATCATTCCCAAGTCGTTCCCAGGTCGTTCCCAGGTCATTCCCAGGACCTTCCCACCATTCCCACCATTCCCATCACTCCCAGGCCATTCCTGTCGTTCCCAGTTGTTCCCAGTTGTTCCCATCACTCCCAGATCGTTCCCAACACCCCCATTCCCACCATTTCCACCATTCCCACATCATTCCCGACACCCCCATTCCCACCATTCCCATCACTCCCAGATCGTTCCCGACACCCCCGTTCCCACCATTCCCACCATTCCCACATCATTCCCGACACCCCCGTTCCCACCATTCCCAGGCCATTCCCAGTTCATCCCCTACTCCCCATTCCCGCTATTCCTCCCCATTCCCATCATTCCCACCATTCCCAGATCATTCCTTACTCCCCATTCCCACCATTCCTCCCCATTCCCATCATTCCCAGATCATTCCCATGTGATTCCCAGGACATTCCCACCGTTCCCACCATTCCCACCATTCCCACCATTCCCATCACTCCCAGGCCATTCCCGTTGTTCCCAGTCATTCCCAGTCATTCCCAGTCGTTCCCAGTCATTCCCAGTTGTTCCCATCACTCCCCCCCCTCTCCCCCCCCCCACCATTCCCACCATTCCCACCATTCCCAGTTCATTCCCAGACCATTCCCAGGTGATTCCCAGGACATTCCCACCATTCCCACCATTCCCAGATCATTCCCGACACCCCCATTCCCAGCATTCCCAGGCCATTCCCAGCATTCCCAGCATTTCCAGTTCATTCCCAACACCCCCATTCCCAGGTCATTCCCAGGACATTCCCACCATTCCCATCATTCCCATCATTCCCATCCCATTCCCATCATTCCCATCACTCCCAGGCCATTCCTGTTGTTCCCAGTCATTCCCAGTCATTCCCAGTTGTTCCCAGTCATTCCCAGTTGTTCCCAGTTTTTCCCATCACTCCCAGGTCATTCCCGACACCCCCATTCCCACCATTCCCATCATTCCCAGATCATTCCCACCATTCCCACCATTTCCAGATCATTCCCACCATTCCCATCATTTCCATCATTCCCACCATTCCCAGGTCGTTCCCAGGTCGTTCCCAGATCATTCCCACCATTCCCACCATTTCCAGATCATTCCCATCATTCCCATCATTTCCATCATTCCCATCATTCCCACCATTCTCAGGTCATTCCCAGGACATTCCCACCATTCCCAGGTTGTTCCCAGGTCATTCCCAGGACATTCCCACCATTCCCAGATCATTCCCAACACCCCCATTCCCACCATTCCCACCATTCCCAGATCATTCCCAGATCATTCCCGACTCCCCATTCCCACCATTCCCATCATTCCCAGGTCGTTCCCATCATTCCCATCATTCCCACCATTCTCAGGTCATTCCCAGGTCATTCCCTGGACATTCCCACCATTCCCACCATTCCCAGATCATTCCCGACACCCCCATTCCCAGCATTCCCAGGCCATTCCCAGCATTCCCAGCATTTCCAGTTCATTCCCAACACCCCCATTCCCAGGTCATTCCCAGGACATTCCCACCATTCCCAGATCATTCCCAACACCCCCATTCCCACCATTCCCACCATTCCCAGATCATTCCCAGATCATTCCCGACTCCCCATTCCCACCATTCCCATCATTCCCACGTCGTTCCCA
>NW_008237442.1:40690-43565 GCF_000691975.1 Corvus brachyrhynchos | reverse complement strand
CCCCCCCCCCCCGGCCCCCCCCAACCGCCAGCGCTTCCCGACCTTTTTCCGGACGCACCCCTCGGCCACGCTCCACAACCCCACGCGGGTCCAGCTCTTCAAGAAGTGGGGCTGGACCAAGATCGCCACCATCCAGCAGACCACCGAGGTCTTCACCTCGGTACGGACCCCGAAACCGTCCCGGTGTTCCCGATCCGTGTCCGAGTCAATCCCGGAATTCCAACCCGGCCTTGGTGGCCCCAAATCCCTCCTTGGTGGCCCCAAATCCCTCCTTAGTGGCCCCAGATTGTCCTTGGTGGCTTCAAATTGTCCTTGGTGACCCCAAATCCTCCTTGGTGGCCCCAGATTGTCCTTGGGGACCCCAAATCCTCCTTAGTGGCCCCAGATTGTCCTTGGTGGCCTCAAATTGTCCTTGGGGACCCCAAATCCCTCCTTGGTGACTCCAAATTGTCCTTGGTGGCCCCAAATCCTTCTTGGTGGCCCCAGATCCCTCCTTGGTGGCTTCAAATTGTCCTTGGTGACCCCAAATCCTCCTTGGTGGCCTCAAATTGTCCTTGATGGCCCCAAATCCCTCCTGGGTGGCCTCAAATTGTCCTTGATGGCCCCAAATCCCTCCTTGGTGGCCCCAGATCCTCCTTGGCGGCCTCAAATTGTCCTTGATGGCCCCAAATCCCTCCTTGGTGGCCCCAGATCCTCCTTGGCGGCCTCAAATTGTCCTTGATGGCCCCAAATCCCTCCTTGGTGGCCCCAGATCCTCCTTGGCGGCCTCAAATTGTCCTTGATGGCCCCAAATCCCTCCTTGGTGGCCCCAGATCCTCCTTGGCGGCCTCAAATTGTCCTTGATGGCCCCAAATCCCTCCTTGGTGGCCCCAGATCCTCCTTGGCGGCCTCAAATTGTCCTTGATGGCCCCAAATCCCTCCTTGGTGGCCCCAGATCCTCCTTGGCGGCCTCAAATTGTCCTTGATGGCCCCAAATCCCTCCTTGGTGGCCCCAGATCCTCCTTGGCGGCCTCAAATTGTCCTTGATGGCCCCAAATCCCTCCTTGGTGGCCCCAGATCCTCCTTGGCGGCCTCAAATTGTCCTTGATGGCCCCAAATCCCTCCTTGGTGGCCCCAGATCCTCCTTGGCGGCCTCAAATTGTCCTTGATGGCCCCAAATCCCTCCTTGGTGGCCCCAGATCCTCCTTGGCGGCCTCAAATTGTCCTTGATGGCCCCAAATCCCTCCTTGGTGGCCCCAGATCCTCCTTGGCGGCCTCAAATTGTCCTTGATGGCCCCAAATCCCTCCTTGGTGGCCCCAGATCCTCCTTGGCGGCCTCAAATTGTCCTTGATGGCCCCAAATCCCTCCTTGGTGGCCCCAGATCCTCCTTGGCGGCCTCAAATTGTCCTTGATGGCCCCAAATCCCTCCTTGGTGGCCCCAGATCCTCCTTGGCGGCCTCAAATTGTCCTTGATGGCCCCAAATCCCTCCTTGGTGGCCCCAGATCCTCCTTGGCGGCCTCAAATTGTCCTTGATGGCCCCAAATCCCTCCTTGGTGGCCCCAGATCCTCCTTGGCGGCCTCAAATTGTCCTTGATGGCCCCAAATCCCTCCTTGGTGGCCCCAGATCCTCCTTGGCGGCCTCAAATTGTCCTTGATGGCCCCAAATCCCTCCTTGGTGGCCCCAGATCCTCCTTGGCGGCCTCAAATTGTCCTTGATGGCCCCAAATCCCTCCTTGGTGGCCCCAGATCCTCCTTGGCGGCCTCAAATTGTCCTTGATGGCCCCAAATCCCTCCTTGGTGGCCCCAGATCCTCCTTGGCGGCCTCAAATTGTCCTTGATGGCCCCAAATCCCTCCTTGGTGGCCCCAGATCCTCCTTGGCGGCCTCAAATTGTCCTTGATGGCCCCAAATCCCTCCTTGGTGGCCCCAGATCCTCCTTGGCGGCCTCAAATTGTCCTTGATGGCCCCAAATCCCTCCTTGGTGGCCCCAGATCCTCCTTGGCGGCCTCAAATTGTCCTTGATGGCCCCAAATCCCTCCTTGGTGGCCCCAGATCCTCCTTGGCGGCCTCAAATTGTCCTTGATGGCCCCAAATCCCTCCTTGGTGGCCCCAGATCCTCCTTGGCGGCCTCAAATTGTCCTTGATGGCCCCAAATCCCTCCTTGGTGGCCCCAGATCCTCCTTGGCGGCCTCAAATTGTCCTTGATGGCCCCAAATCCCTCCTTGGTGGCCTCAAATTGTCCTTGGGGACCCCAAATCCTCCTTGGTGGCTCCAAATCCTCCTTGGTGGCCCCAAATCCTCCTTGGTGACCCCAAATTGTCCTTGGTGACCCCAAAAACGCCCCCGGGGTCCGACTGACGCCGTTCCCGACGCCCCGAAACCGTCCCGGTGTTCCCGATCCGTGTCCGAGTCAATCCTGGAATTCCAACCTGGCCTTGGTGGCCCCAAATCCCTCCTTGGTGGCCTCAAATTGTCCTTGGGGACCCCAAATCCTCCCTGGTGGCTCCAGATCCTCCTTGGTGGCCCCAAATCCCTCCTTGGTGACTCCAAATTGTCCTTGATGGCCCCAAACCCCTCCTTGGTGGCTCCAAGTCCTTCTTGGTGACCCCAAGTCCTCTTTGGTGACTCCAAATTGTCCTTGGTGGTCCCAACCCCTCTTTGATGCCCTCAACCCATTTTTGGTGCCCCCAACCCATTTTTGATGCCCCCAACCCATTTTTGATGCCCCCAACCCGTTTTAGGTGCCCCCCACCCCCTCTTTGATGCCCCCCAACCCATTTTTGGTGGCCCAAACCCATTTTTGGTGCCCCCCAACCCATTTTTGATGCCCCCCAACCCATTTTTGATGCCCCCGTGTCCCCCCCCGACTCTCGCTGACCTCGCACAGCGGCGGAA
>NW_008237442.1:33382-39863 GCF_000691975.1 Corvus brachyrhynchos | reverse complement strand
AAGGGGAATGGTGGGAATGGGATGGGAATGGGGTGGGAATGGTGGGAATGGGATGGGAATGGGATGGGAATGGGATGGGAATGGGGTGGGAATGGTGGGAATGGTGGGAATGGGGTGGGAATGGGAATGGTGGGAATGGGATGGGAATGGGATGGATCCCAATGATGGATGATGAAAATTGATGGATGATGAAAATTGATGGATGATGGATGGATGGATGATGATGGATGATCAATGATGGACTCCAATGCTGGATTCCGATGATGGATCACGGAAATTGATGGATCATGGATGGATCCCAATGATGGATGATGGAAATTGATGGATGACGGATGGATGATGACGATGGATGGATGATGACGATGGACGATGGATTTGGATGATGGATTCCGAGGATGGATGATTGAAATTGATGGATGACGGATGGATGATGACGATGGATGGATGATGACGATGGACGATGGATTTGGATGATGGATTCCGAGGATGGAAACTGATGGATCGTGGATGGATCTCCCCACCCTTCCAGGTCTACAAGGAGAAGCTCTACGGCAAGAAATACGTCTGGTTCCTGATTGGCTGGTACGCCGACAACTGGTTCCGCATCAAGGACCCGGCCATCAACTGCACCGAGGCCGAGATGGCCGAGGCCGTTGAGGGCCATGTCACCACCGAGATCGTCATGCTCAACCCCGAGAACACCCGCAGCATCTCCAACATGGTACTGGGAGCACTGGGAGCACTGGGAGGGGTCAACCGACCCAACTGTTGGGTTCTTGTTGGGTGATGGCCAACCCAACCGTTGGGTGTTGGCCAACCAAACCATCAGGTCAACCTTGGGTGGTCTCCAACCCAACCATGGGGTCAACCTTGGGTGGTCTCCAACTCAACCATGGGGTCAACCTTGGGTGTTGGCCAGCCCAACCATTGGGTCAACCTTGGGTGTTGGCCAACCCAACCATGGGGTCAACCTTGGGTGGTCTCCAACTCAACCATGGGATCAACCTTGGGTGGTCTCCATCCCAACCATGGGATCAACATTGGGTGGTCTCCAACCCAACCATGGAGTCAACACTGAGTGTTGGCCAACCCAACCACTGGGTCAACCTTGGGTGGTCTCCAACCCAACCATGGGATCAACATTGGGTGGTCTCCAGCCCAACCATGGGATCAACATTGGGTGGTCTCCAACCCAACCATTGGGTCCACCTTGGGTGGTCTCCAACCCAACCGTGGGGCCAACATTGGGTCAATGTTGGGTGTCGACCAACCCAACCGTTGGGTCAACGTTGGGTGTTGGCCATCAGACGTCGCAGGAGTTCATCGAGAAGCTCCAGAAGAGGTTGGGGAAGAACCCGGAGGAGACCGGGGGTTTCCAGGAGGCGCCCCTGGCCTACGACGCCATCTGGGCCTTGGCCTTGGCGCTCAACAAGACGTCCCAAGAGTTGGTCAAGAAGGGGCTGCGGCTGGAGGACTTCAACTACAACAACAAGAACATCACCGACGAGATCTACCGGGCCCTCAACTCTTCGGCCTTCGAGGGCGTCTCGGTGCGTCCCCGGTGGCCCCAAAATGGCCCAAATGGGTGGAGGTGACACCAAAACGCGTCCCCAAAAGTCATCCTCGGATGGAGGGGACGTTGAGGTGTCACCAAATCTTCGTGTCGGGTGAAGGTTCCTCAAAAATGTGGCCCCGAAAGTCACCCTTGGGTGAAGGCGACACCAAGGGTGGCCCCGAAAGTCGGCCTTGGGTGAAGGTGCCGTCGAGGTGTCCCCAATGTGGTCCCCACCCTCCTTCTTGGGTGAAGGTGACACCAAGGGTGTCCCCAACTCCATCCCCGTGTCCCCACCAGGGCCACGTCGTCTTTGACGCCAGCGGCTCCCGCATGGCCTGGACCCTCATTGAGCAGCTCCAAGGTGAGGGGACAACCGGGTGGCATCGGGGGACAACCGGGTGGCATCGGGGGACAATTGGGTGGCATCGGGGGACAATTGGGTGACACTGAGGGACGTTGAGGTGACATCAAAGGACATTGAGGTGACACCCAAGTGCCACCAACGCCCTCTGGCTCCACCACCCACGGATGTCCCCCAAAAACCGGGATCGGGGTGGCCCTGGAAGTGCCACCGGTGCCACCCCTGAGGTGTCACCACCTGTCCTGGTGTCACCTGTCCCGGTGTCCCCACAGGTGGCGTCTACAAGAAGATCGGGTACTACGACAGCACCAAGGACAACCTGTCCTGGTACAACAATGACAAATGGATCGGTGAGAATGAGGGAAAAATGGGGAAAATTGGGAAAATGGGGGAAAAAAAATGGGGGAAAAAATGGGAAAATTAAGGGAAAAAATGGAGGAAATTGGGGAAAAAATGGGGAAAATTGGAAAAAATGGGGAAATTCGGGGAGAAAATGGGGAAATTTGGGGGGAAATTGGGAAATGGGGGTAAAAATGGGGAAATTTGGGTCAAAACTGGGGAAATCGGAGCATTTTGGAGCCCAAAAATGGAGGAAATGGGGCAAAAAGGGCCAGAATTTGGGAAAAGCTCGGGAATTTTTTGGGAAATCCTCGGGAATTTGGGGTGAAACCTCGGGAATTTTTTGGGAAATCCTCGGGAATTTGGGGTGAAACGGTGTATTTTTGGGAAAATAGGGGGGAAATGGGGGAAAAAATGGGGGGGAATGGGGGGAAATGGAAAAATGGGAAATGGGGAAAAAATGGGGAAAAAATAGGGAAAACTGGGAAAAATAGGGGAAAATGGAAAGGCCTGGGGAAAACTGAGGAAAAACTGGGAAAAAATGGGGGAAAATGGGGAGAAATGGAAAAATGGGAAATGGGGAAAAATGGGGAAAAATAGAGGGGTAAATGGGGAAAAATCGGGGGGGGGGGGAGAAGGGGAAAGAGGGGGTGGGGGGGGAATAGGGGAAAGATGGGAAAAAACCTGGGAAAAATGGGGGAAAAATTGGGGGAAAAATGGGGAGAAAATAGGGGAAAATAGGGGAAAAATGGGGGAAAATGGGGGGAAATGGAAAAATGGGAAATGGGGAAAAAATGGGGAAAAAATTGGGAAAAACTGGGAAAAATGGAAAAACCTGGGGAAAGCTGAGGAAAAACTGGGAAAAAACAAGGAAAAAACAGGGAAAAACAGAGAAAAATGGGGGGGAAATGGGGAAAAACGGGGAAAATCCCTCTGAATATTCCCAGATTTGGGGGGATTGGTCCTAAATTCCCGATTTTTTTCCCCAGGGGGTTCCCCTCCGGCCGATTACACCAAGGTGATCACCACGTTCCGGTTCCTGTCCCAAAAATTGTTCATCTCCGTGTCGGTGTTGGCGTCGCTGGGGATTGTCCTGGCCGTCGTCTGCTTGGCCTTCAACATCTACAACGGGCACGTGAGGTGGGCAAAATCCCCAAATTCCCCAAATTTCCTGGGATTTTGGGTGTTTGGGGCAAAACACGCCCCGAATTTTAGGGATTTAACCCAAAAAACCCCCCGGATTTCGTAGGTTTAGTCCCAAAGTTTCACATTTTTACAGGGGGTGGCTCCAAAATTTCAGGGATTTAACCCAAAAACCCTCGGCAGATTTTCGGGGTTTATTCCCAAACCTCCCCAAAATTCCAGGGAGGGGGAAAATGAGGAAGAGTTGGAAAAAAAACCCAGGAAAAACAGGGAAAAGTGGGGAAAATGGAGAAAAACGTGGGGAAAACGGGGAAAATTGGGAGAAACTGAGGAAAAACTGGGAAAAAACGGGAAACCCATTTAACCCAAAAACCCTCGGCAGATTTTCGGGGTTTATTCCCAAACCTCCCCAAAATTCCAGGGAGGGGGAAAATGAGGAAGAGTTGGAAAAAAAACCCAGGAAAAACAGGGAAAAGTGGGGAAAATGGAGAAAAAAGTGGGGAAAACGGGGAAAATTGCGAGAAACTGAGGAAAAACTGGGAAAAAATGGGAAACCCGGGAAAAATGGGAGAAACTGGGGAAAAACTGTGAGAAGCAGATAAAAATAGGGGAAAACTAGGGAAAAACAGGGAAAATGGCGAAAAAAACAGGGAAAAATGGGGGAAAATGGGGAAAAATGGGAAAAAAATGGGGGAAAATTGGGGAAAAACTGGGAAAAGACACCTTCAACTGACAGTGACATTGTTGGGACACCCCAGCTGTGTCCGGGTGTTGCCGGAGCTCCGGTTGTCGCACTCCATTTCCCATTTTCCCACCTCCCATTCCTGTTTTTCCCTCGGAAAAAGGACAGGGGTGGTGGGGGGGGAGGTGTCACCTCCTCATTCCCATTTTTTTTCCGGCAGGTACATCCAGAATTCCCAGCCCTACCTGAACAACATGACGGCCGTCGGTTGTACCCTGGCGCTCGCTGCCGTTTTCCCGCTGGGACTCGACGGGTACCACATCGGGCCGGGATTGTTCCCGTTCGTCTGCCAGGTGGGAATGGGGCGGGAACAGGTGGAGAGGGGGGGAGAAAACCAGGGAATGGGAACAATCGGAGGAGGAACAGGCGGAAACACGGCCAGGGATGAGGAGAACTGGAGGAGGAAGAGCTGGGAACAGTGGGAAGAGGAAATCGGAGGAGGAACAGTCGGAGATGCAGCTGGGAAGGGGGAAAAACAGGGAATGGAACAGGCGGAGGGACATGGAATGGGAACAATCAGAGAAGGAACAGTCGGAGACGCAGCCGGGAAGGGGGAAAACCAGGGAATGGGAAGAGGTGGGGAGACAGGAAATGGAGATAAATGGAGGAAAAACAGTCGGAGACACAGCCAGGAATGGGGAGAATTGGAGGAGGAAGAGGTGGGAACAGGCGGAGGAGGAACAGGTGGAAACACAGCCGGAGATGGGGAAAACAGGGAATGGGAAGAGCTGGAGGAGGAACAGTCAGAAACACAGTCGGGGATGGGGAAATGGAAGTGGAACAGTCGGAGACGCAGCCGGGGATGGGGACAAATAGAGGAGGAGGAACAGTCGGAGCTACAGCCGGGAATGGGGGAAAAACAGGGAATAGGGACAGGCAGAGGAGGAACAGTCAGAAACACAGCCGGGAATGGGGAAATGGAAGTGGAACAGTCGGAGACGCAGCTGGGGATGGGGATAAATAGAGGGGAAAACTTGGGAACAATCGGAGGAGGAACAGTCGGAAACACAGCCGGGGATGGGGGAAAAACAGGGAATGGGAACAGGCAGAGGGACAGGGAATGGGAAAAATGGAACAGTCGGAGACGCAGCCGGGGATGGGGATAAATAGAGGGGAAAACTTGGGAACAATCGGAGGTGGAACAGTCGGAAACACAGCCGGGAATGGGGGAAAAACAGGGAATGGGAACAGGCGGAGGAGGAACAGTCGGAAACACAGCCTGGGATGGGGGAAAAACAGGGAATGGGAACAGGCAGAGGGACAGGGAATGGGAAAAATGGAACAGTCGGAGACGCAGCCGGGGATGGGGACAAATAGAGGAGAAAACTTGGGAACAATCAGAGGTGGAACAGTCGGAAACACAGCCGGGGATGGGGAAAACAGGGAATGGGAAGAGCTGGAGGTGGAACAGTCGGAAACACAGTCGGGGACGGGGAAATGGAAGTGGAACAGTCGGAGACGCAGCCGGGGATGGGGGAAAACCAGGGAATGGGAAGAACCAGAGGAGGAACAGTCGGAGCTACAGCCGGGGAGGGGGAAATGGAAGTGGAACAGGCGGAGACGCAGCCGGGGATGGGGGAAAACAGGGAATGGGAAGAGCTGGAGGAGGAACAGTCGGAAACACAGTCGGGGACGGGGAAATGGAAGTGGAACAGGCGGAGACGCAGCCGGGGATGGGGGAAAACAGGGAATGGGAAGAGCTGGAGGAGGAACAGTCGGAAACACAGTCGGGGACGGGGAAATGGAAGTGGAACAGGCGGAGACGCAGCCAGGGAGGGGAAAACAGGGAATGGAACAGGCAGAGGGACATGGAATGGGAACAGTCAGAGGAGGAACAGTCAGAGATGCAGCCAGGGATGGGGAGAACTGGAGGAGGAAGAGTTGGGAACAATGGGAAGAGGAAATTG
The DNA here is from genome assembly GCF_000691975.1 of Corvus brachyrhynchos. NCBI lineage: Eukaryota > Metazoa > Chordata > Aves > Passeriformes > Corvidae > Corvus > Corvus brachyrhynchos. Next base: position 33,816 of record NW_008237442.1, on the reverse strand, counting down.
GAGGAGGAACAGTCGGAGATGCAGCCAGGAAGGGGGAAAAACAGGGAATGGGAAGAGGTGGAGGAGAAACAGGCGGAGGGACAGGGAATGGGAAAAATGGAGGAGAAACAGTTGGAGACGCAGCCGGGGATGGGGAAAAACAGGGAATGGGAACAGGTGGAGGGACAGGGAATGGGAAAAATGGAAGTGGAACAGTCGGAGACGCAGCTGGGGATGGGGATAAATAGAGGGGAAAACTTGGGAACAATCGGAGGAGGAACAGTCGGAAACACAGCCGGGGATGGGGGAAAAACAGGGAATGGGAACAGGCAGAGGGACAGGGAATGGGAAAAATGGAACAGTCGGAGACGCAGCCGGGGATGGGGATAAATAGAGGGGAAAACTTGGGAACAATCGGAGGTGGAACAGTCGGAAACACAGCCGGGGATGGGGGG
>NW_008237442.1:30008-32545 GCF_000691975.1 Corvus brachyrhynchos | reverse complement strand
TTGGGATCCAGGTGTTCCATTGGGGTTGGGGTCATTGGGATCCAGGTTTTCCATCACGATCCGGGTGTTCCCTTGGGATCTGGGTGTTCCCTTGGGATCTGGGTGTTCCATTGGGATCCAGGTGTTCCATTGGGATCCGGGTGTTCCATTGGGATCCAGGTTTTCCATCAGGATCTGGGTGTTCCTTTGGGATCTGGGTGTTCCATTGGGATCCAGGTGTTCCATTGGGATCAGGGTCATTGGGATCCAGCTTTTCCATCAGGATCCGGATGTTCCTTTGGGATCCGGGTGTTCTGTTGGGATCCGGGTGTCGTTGGGATCAGGATCATTGGGATCCAGGTTTTCCATCAGGATCCAGCTGTTCCTTTGGGATCCAGGTGTTCCCTCAGGATCCGGCTGTTCCCTTGGGGTCAGGCTTGTCGGGATCCGCTTTTTCCATCGGGATCCACGTTTCCCATCGGGATTTGGGTCTTCCATTGGGATTTGGGTGTTGGCATCCGGCCCTTCCCTCACGTCCTGGCCGTTCCCTGGGCCTCCGGCCGGCCCCTCGCTGCCGGTGACCGGGAATTCCGCCCTTTCCCTGGATGCCGGTGACCGGGAATTCCGCCCTTCCAGAGCCTGGAGCCCTGGAAGCTCTACGCCACCGTGGGGGGGCTGGTGGCCTTCGACGTCGTCACCCTGAGCGTGTGGCAGATCGTGGACCCCCTGCACCGCACCATCGAGGTGGGGAGGGGGCTTCTTTTTGGGGGGGGTCGAGGTGTTTGGGGTCGGTTTTGGGGTGTTTTGGGGCGTTTTGGGGCGTTTTGGGGCTGCTCGAGGTGTTGGGGGAGGTTCTCAAGGTGTTTGGGGAGGGGCTCTTTGAGGTTTTGGGGATGGATTTTGGGGTGCTCGAGGTGTTGAGGAACACCTGGAGGGTTCTGCCCTGCTGTGTCCGCCTCAAAGCACCTCAAAGCACCTCAAAACGCCCCAGAACGCCTCAAAAACACCTAAAAATACCTCGATACTCCTCAAAACTCCTCCAAAATCCTCAAACCACCTCAAAACGCCCCAAAACTCCCCAAAACTTCTCAAAGCTCCCCAAAACATCTCAAAACACCTCAAAACACCTCAAAACTTCCCAAAACTCCTCAAAACTGCCCAAAACACCTCAAAATGCCTCAAAACTCCCTAGAACACCTCAAAACACCTGAAAACACCCCAAAACGCCTCAAAACTCCCCAAAACTCCGCAAAACAGCCCAAGACACCTCAAAACGCCTCAAAACTCCTCAAAACTATCTAAAACTCCTCAAAACTCCCTGAAACACCTCAAAACTCCTCAAAACTGCCCAAAACACCTCAAAATGCCTCAAAACTCCCGAAAACTCCCAAAAACTCTTCAAAACTCCCCAAAACTCCTCAAAACACCTCAAAACTCCCCAAAACTACTCAAAACTCCCCGAAACTGCTCAAAACACCTCAAAACTCCCCGAAACTCCCCAAAACTTCTCAAAACTCCCCAAAACTCCTCAAACCACCTCAAAACACCTCAAAACTCCCTGAAACACCTCAAACCACCTCAAAACTCCCCAAAACTGCCCAAAACACCTCAAAACGCCTCAAAACTCCCTGAAACTACTCAAAACTCCCCAAAACTCCCCGAAACTGCTCAAAACACCTCAAAACTCCCCGAAACTCCCCAAAACTTCTCAAAACTCCCCAAAACTCCTCAAACCACCTCAAAACACCTCAAAACTCCCTGAAACACCTCAAACCACCTCAAAACTCCCCAAAACTGCCCAAAACACCTCAAACCACCTCAAAACTCCCCAAAACTGCCAAAACCTCCTCAAAACACCTCAAAACTCCCTGAAACTCCCCAAAACTCCTCAAAACACCTCAAAACTCCCCAAAACTACTCAAAACTCCCCAAAACTCCCCGAAACTGCTCAAAACACCTCAAAACGCCTCAAAACTCCCTGAAACTACTCAAAACTCCCCAAAACTCCCCGAAACTGCTCAAAACACCTCAAAACTCCGCGAAACTCCCCAAAACTTCTCAAAACTCCCCAAAACTCCTCAAACCACCTCAAAACACCTCAAAACTCCCTGAAACACCTCAAACCACCTCAAAACTCCCCAAAACTGCCCAAAACACCTCAAACCACCTCAAAACTCCCCAAAACTGCCCAAAACACCTCAAAACTTCCCGAAACTACTCAAAACTCCTCAAAACACCTCAAAACTCCCCAAAACTCCCCGAAACTGCTCAAAACACCTCAAAACTCTGCGAAACTCCCCAAAACTTCTCAAAACTCCCCAAAACTCCTCAAACCACCTCAAAACACCTCAAAACTCCCTGAAACACCTCAAACCACCTCAAAACTCCCCAAAACTGCCCAAAACACCTCAAACCACCTCAAAACTCCCCAAAACTGCCCAAAACACCTCAAAACTTCCCGAAACTACTCAAAACTCCTCAAAACACCTCAAAACTCCCCGAAACTACTCAAAACTCCCCAAAACTCCCCGAAACTGCTCAAAACACCTCAAAACTCC
>NW_008237442.1:24510-26297 GCF_000691975.1 Corvus brachyrhynchos | reverse complement strand
TGGGGTGTTTTAGGTGGGATTTTTGGGGGGGCTTTGAGGTTGGATTTGGGGCTCCAGGGAGGATTTGGGACGGTTCAGGTGGAATTTGGGGGGATTTAGGTCGAATTTGGGAGTTTTAGGAGGAGTTTGGAGGGGATTCTGGTCAAATTTGGGGGGATTCAGGTGAAATTTGGGGGATTTCAGAGCAGATTTGGGGGCTTTGAGGTTGGATTTGGGGCTCCAGGGAAGATTTGGGAGTTTCAGGTGGAATTTGGGGGATTTTCAGAGGATTTGGGGGATCTGGAGACGATTTGGGTGGGATTTGGGTGGGATTTGGGAATTTCAGGTGGGATTTGGGAATTTCAGGTGGGATTTGGGAATTTCAGGTGGGATTTGAGGGGTCCATGGGTGATTTTTGGGGTGTTTTAGGTGGGATTTTTGGGGGGGTTGAGGTTGGATTTGGCGCTTCAGGGAGGATTTGGGACGGTTCGGGTGGAATCTGGGGGGATTTAGGGAAGATTTGGGGAGATTTAGGTTGGATTCGGGAGTTTCAGGTGGGATTTGGAGAAGATTTCGGTCAAATTTGGGGGGATTCAGGTGAAATTTGGGGGATTTCAGGGCAGTTTTGGGGCGTTCGAGGTCGGATTTGGGAGTTTCAGGTGGAATTTGGGGGGATTTCGGTCAAATTCGGGGCGGATCCATCGGGATTTGAGGGGGTTCCGGGCGCTTTTTGCTGCCTCTCTCCACCCCAAATGAATTTTGGGATTTCATTTTTGGACCCTTTTTCCCGTTTTTCCAGGGATTTTTTATGGATTCAAGGGGCTCCTGCTCCTGCTGGGAATTTTCTTGGCCTACGAGACCAAGAGCGTCTCCACCGAGAAGATCAACGACCACCGCGCCGTGGGCATGGCCATCTACAATGTGGCGGTAAAATCCCGGCAGGAATTCCCGAAAAAAAACCAGGAATTCCCCAAAAAAAAAAAAAAATGGGGAAAAAAAAAATTAAATTTAAAAATTAAAAAAAAAAAAACCACAAAAAATTGAAAAAAATGCCAAAAATTGAAGAAAAAAAACCCCCAAAAAAAGCCCCAAAAATGCTCCCTCAAAAATTGCCTCGAATCCTGAAAAAGGACAAAAAAAAAGTTTAAAGAATTCCCAAAATATAAAAAAATGGGAATGGTTTTAAAAATAAAAAGAATTCCCCAAAATCTCCAAAGTATCCCCAAGAAATCCCAAAAAATCCCCCAGAAAATCCCCAAAAATTCACCCAAAATTAAAAAAAAAATTTTAAAATTCTTTTAAAAGTTAAAAGAAACTAAAAAAAAATCCAAAAAACCTCCCAAAAAAACCCCAAAAAATTCCCCCCAATTTTTTTTAAAATCCCCCAAAAAATATTTTTTTAAATCCCCCCCAAAACTGCACAAAATTGAAAAAAATTCAAAATACATTAAAAAAATACAAAATAGATTTTTAAAAATTCAAAATAAATTCTAAAAAATTCAAATAAAATTTAAAAAATTCAAAAGAAATTAAAAAGAAATCAAAAAAAGTCAAAAAAACCCCCCAAATGTCCAAAAAATCCCAAAGAATTCCCTAAAAATTTTGTAAAAACTTCTCCAAAAAATATTTTTTAAAATCCACCCCAAAAAATTGAAAAAAATTCAAAATAAATTTTAAAAAAATTCAAAAAATAATTCTAAAAAAAAAATCCAAAAAAATCCCCAAAAAATTCTGAAAAAATTCCAAAAAAATTCCAAAAAATCCCAAACCCCCAAATTTTTTTAAAAATCCCCAAAAATTCCAAAAAA
>NW_008237442.1:20097-21768 GCF_000691975.1 Corvus brachyrhynchos | reverse complement strand
AAATGGGAAAAAAATGGAGGGAAAATGGGAGGAAAATGGGGAAAAATGGGGAAGAATGGGGAGAAAAAATGGGGAAAGTGGGAGAAAAAATGGGAGGAAAAATGGGACAAAAATGGAGGGAAAAATGGGAGGAAAATGGGAAAAAATGGGAGGAAAAATTGGGGAAAATGGGAGGAAAAATGGGGGAAAAATGGGGAAAATGGGGAAAAAAAGGGGGAAAAATTGGGGAAAAATTGGAGAAAAATGGGGGAAAATTGGGGAAAAGTCAGGGAAAAATTGGGGAAAAATCAGGGGAAAGGGGGAAAAATTGGGGAAAAATTGGGGAAAACTCTGGGAAAAATTGGGGGAAAATGGGGAAAAATCAGGGAAAAATAGGGAAAAATCGGGGAAAATCGGGGAAAAATTGGGGAAAAATTGGGGAAAAATCGGGGGAAAAGGGGAAAAATTGGGGAAAAATTGGGGAAAACTCTGGGAAAAATTGGGGGAAAATGGGGAAAAATCAGGGGAAAATAGGGAAAAATCAGGGAAAATGGGGGAAAAATCGGGGAAAAATCTGGGAAAAATAGGGAAATTCCGGGCAAACTCTGGGAATGTTGGGGCCGCCAGATGCGGCGGCTGATCACGCGCGGGGAGTGGCAGGCGGAGCAGCAGGACACGATGAAAACGGGATCCTCCACCAACAACAACGAGGAGGAGAAATCCCGGCTGCTGGAGAAGGAAAACCGGGAATTGGAGAAGATCATCGCCGAGGGGGGGGGGGGGCCGCCGCGATTTCGGGATGGGGTTGGGATCGGCCTTGGCATGGAGCCGCTTTTCCCGGGAGGTTTTGTCTTTTTCTGGGCTTTTTCCCGGTGTTTTCTTCATTTTCCCGTCATTTCTCAAGTTGTTTCCCATTTTTTCTCCTTTTTCCCACCATTTTTTTCCCGGTTTTTTCTCTTTTTTTCCCCCCTTTTCCCACCATTTTTTTCCCGGTTTTTTCTCTTTTCCCCCCCCACCCTTTTCCCACCATTTTTTCCCCATTTTTTGCTCTTTTTCCCATTGTTTTATCCCATTTTTTTCATTGATTTTCCCATCATTTTTTTCCCATTTTTTTCCCATTTTTCCCCATTTTTTCCTTTTCCCATTGTTTTATCCCATTTTTCCCATGATTTTTCCCATTATTTTCCCCCCTTTTCCCACCGTTTTTTCCCCTTTTTCTCATGATTTTTCCCACCATTTTTCCCATGATTTTTTCCCCTTTTCCCACTATTTTTTCCCATTATTTCCCCCCTTTTCCCACCATTTTTCTCACGATTTTCCCCATTCTTTTCCCCCCTTTTCCCACTGTTTTCCCCCCTTTTTCTCACGATTTTCCCAATGATTTTTCTCCTTTTCCTCACGATTTTCCCGTTTTCCCCCCTTTTCCCACCATTTTTCTCATGTTTTTTCCCCTTTTTCTCACCATTCCCCCCCCATTTATTTCCCATTTTTCCCATTCTTTTCCCCCCTTTTCCCCCCATTTTTTTAATTTTTTTCCCTTTTCTCACCATTTTTTCCACTTTTTTTTCCCATCATTTCCCCCCTTTTCCCACAATTTTCCCCCTTTTCTCATGATTTTTCTCACGATTTTTCCCATTATTTTCCCCTTTCTCCCACTATTTTTTCCCATTCTTTCCCCACCATTTTCCCCAT
>NW_008237442.1:11029-18011 GCF_000691975.1 Corvus brachyrhynchos | reverse complement strand
CCATTTTTCTCACGTTTTTCTCCCCTTTTTCTCACGATTCTTCCAATGTTTTTTCCCTTTTCCCACCATTTTTCTCACCATTTTCCCCCCTTTTCCCACCATTTTCCCCATTTTTCTCACGTTTTTCTCCCCTTTTTCTCACGATTCTTCCAATGTTTTTTCCCTTTTCCCACCATTTTTCTCACCATTTTCCCCCCTTTTCCCACCATTTTCCCCATTTTTCTCACGTTTTTCTCCCCTTTTTCTCACGATTCTTCCAATGTTTTTTCCCTTTTCCCACCATTTTTCTCACCATTTTCCCCCCTTTTCCCACCATTTTCCCCATTTTTCTCACGTTTTTCTCCCCTTTTTCTCACGATTCTTCCAATGTTTTTTCCCTTTTCCCACCATTTTTCTCACCATTTTCCCCCCTTTTCCCACCATTTTCCCCATTTTTCTCACGTTTTTCTCCCCTTTTTCTCACGATTCTTCCAATGTTTTTTCCCTTTTCCCACCATTTTTCTCACCATTTTCCCCCCTTTTCCCACCATTTTCCCCATTTTTCTCACGTTTTTCTCCCCTTTTTCTCACGATTCTTCCAATGTTTTTTCCCTTTTTTCACCATTTCCCCCCTTTTCCCACCATTTCCCTCACCATTTATTTCCTGTTTTTCCCATTATTTTCCCCCCTTTTGCACCATTTTTCCCACCATTTTTCCCACCATTTTTCTCATGTTTTTTCCCATTTTTCTCACCATTTTCCCCCCATTTTTCCCCCTTTTCCCACCATTTTTCTCACCATTTTTTCCCCATTTTTCCCATTCTTTTCCCACCATTTTTCCCCCTTTTCCCACCATTTTCCCACCATTTTTCTCACGTTTTTCTCCCCTTTTTCTCATGATTCTTCCAATGTTTTTTCCCCTTTTTCTCACAATTTCCCCCTTTTCCCCGATTCCGACAACCACTTCCCGCCGGGATCCTCCTCATCCCACCCGCATTCCCAACATTCCCAACATTCCCAAGGATCCTCGCCCTTCTACCAGCCCAGCCTCGTGCGCTGCCTGGTGTCGGAGCAGGCGGAGAAACTGGGCCGCGGGAATTGCGACGGGAGCCGCGTCCACCTCCTGTACAAGTGAAATTCCCAGAGAATCCCCGGAATTCCGCGGGAAAAACCGACTCGGAAACCGAGAAACCGGGAATTGCGACGGAAAAGCGGGAGGAGTTTGGGGGTTGGTTCGGAGTGGAGTGAAGAGGGGGGGGGTTTTTCCATGGATTTTTGGGGTTTTCTGCGGTTTGGGAATTGTGGGAGGGAATTCCCGGTGCGGGCGTTGAGTGGATCCCATGGAATTCCCGTAAATGCCATGGAACTCTCGTAAATCCCACGGAATTCCCAGAAATCCCACGGAATTCCCTGCGGTTGTTCCCTAAATCCCCCAGGATTCCCGACAGCCATCCCAAAAACCCCCCAGAATTCCCAGAAATCCCGCCGAATTCCCAGTTTTCCTCCAGCCATCCCATAAATCCCCCTGGAATTCCCATGAATCCCACGGAATTCCCATAAATCCCCTGGAATTTCCATAAATCCTACAAAATTCCCAGTTTTCCTACAGCCATCCCATAAACCCCCCAGAATTCCCAGAAATCCCCCCGAATTCCCAGTTTTCCTACAGCCATCCCATAAATCCCCCTGGAATTCCCATAAATCCCACAGAATTCCCAGAAACCCCCCAGAATTCCCATAAATCCCCTGGAATTCCCATAAATCCTACAAAATTCCCAGTTTTCCTACAGCCATCCCATAAATTCCACAGAATTCCCATAAGTCCCCACAGAATTCCCATAAATCCCCCAGAATTCCCAGTTTTCCTACAGCCATCCCATAAATTCCACAGAATTCCCATAAACCCCCACAGAATCCCCATAAATTTCCTGGAATTCCCATAAACCCCCCAGAATTCCCAGAAATCCCATGGAACTCCCATAATCTCCCGGAATTCCCAGAAATCCCCCAGAATTCCCAGTTTTCCTACAGCCATCCCATAAATCCCCTGGAATTCCCATAAATCCCATGGAATTCCCAGAAACTCCAAGGAATTCCCAGTTTTCCTACAGCCATCCCATAAACCCCACAGAATTCCCATAAATCCCCACAGAATTCCCATAAATCCTCACAGAATTCCCAACATTTATCCCACAATTCCCCCTCTCCCCCCCAAAAAAATTCCCGACCCCATCCGGGTGGGCAAAATCCCGGAATTCCGAGCAAAAGTCGGGATCATCGGGGTTGGGATCGTTCCCGGGGCCGGGAATTCCCGGGAATTCTCCGACTGTCGCGTCCGGGGTCTGGTTTTGCCGAAATTCCCACGGAAAACCGGGATCCTGCTGCTTCCCACGGCTCCGAGTGGTTTTTTGGGAGGAATTTTCGGGAATTTCGGGGGGTTTGGGGGTGGATTTGGGATGGGGGGGTGGGATTGGCCTGGAATTCCCAAAAAAATCTTGTGGAATTGGCAGGAAAATGCCCAGAATTCCCTAAAAAACGCCCGGAATTCCCTAAAATAACACCCAGAATTCCCTAAAAAATGCCCAGAATTCCCTAAAAAAACGCCTGGAATTCCCCAAAAAACGCCTGGAATTCCCCAAAAAATGCCCGAAATTCCCTAAAATAACACCCAGAATTCCCTAAAAAATGCCCAGAATTCCCTAAAAAAACGCCTGGAATTCCCTAAAAAACGCCCGGAATTCCCTAAAATAACACCCAGAATTCCCTAAAAAATGCCCAGAATTCCCTAAAAAAACGCCTGGAATTCCCCAAAAAACGCCCAGAATTCCCTAAAAAACACCCGGAATTCCCTAAAAAATGCCCAGAATTCCCTAAAAAAACGCCTGGAATTCCCCAAAAAACGCCCGGAATTCCCCAAAAAATGCCCGAAATTCCCTAAAATAACACCCAGAATTCCCTAAAAAATGCCCAGAATTCCCTAAAAAAACGCCTGGAATTCCCTAAAAAACGCCCGGAATTCCCTAAAATAACACCCAGAATTCCCTAAAAAATGCCCAGAATTCCCTAAAAAAACGCCTGGAATTCCCCAAAAAACGCCCAGAATTCCCTAAAAAACACCCGGAATTCCCTAAAAAATGCCCAGAATTCCCTAAAAAAACGCCCAGAATTCCCTAAAAAATGCCCGGAATTCCCCAAAAAACGTCCAGAATTCCTAAAAAAATCCCAGAAAATGCCCAGAATTCCCTAAAAAACGCCCGGAATTCCCTAAAATAACACCCAGAATTCCCTAAAAAATGCCCAGAATTCCCTAAAAAACGCCCGGAATTCCCTAAAATAACACCCAGAATTCCCTAAAAAATGCCCAGAATTCCCTAAAAAACGCCCGGAATTCCCTAAAATAACACCCAGAATTCCCTAAAAAATGCCCAGAATTCCCTAAAAAACGCCCGGAATTCCCTAAAATAACACCCAGAATTCCCTAAAAAATGCCCAGAATTCCCTAAAAAACGCCCGGAATTCCCTAAAATATCCCTCCCAAAACCCCCCAAATTCCCTTAAAATGCCCCAAAGAAACCCCATTCCCAAGAAACCCCCCAAAATCCCCAAACCCTACCCAAAATCCCAAAAAAATCCCCCAAAATTCCCAAATATTCCCCAAATTCCCAAAAGAAACCCCCAAAACCCCAAAACCCCTAAAATTCAAAAAAAAAACCACCCCAAATTCCGTTTAAATTCCCCCAAAAAATCCCCAAAATTCCCCAAAAAAACCTCAAAATTCCCAACCCCCCCAAAATTCCCAAAAAACCCCCAAATTCCCATAAAATTCCTACAAAATACCCCAAAATTCCCAAAAAACCCCAAATTCCCAAAAAACCCAAGTTCCCTTAAAATTCCAAAAAAATCCCTCAAATTCCCTTAAAATTCCCAAAACCCCCCAATATTTCCCAAAAAACCCCCAAATTCCCAAAAAAAACCCCAAATTCCCTTAAAATTCCTAAAAAATACCCCAAAATTCCCAAAAAACAACCCAAATTCCCTTAAAATTCACAAAATCCCCCCAAAATTCCCAAAAGCCCCCAAATTCCCTTAAAATTCCTAAAAACCCCAAAAATACAAAAAAAAATCCCCAAAAACCCCCCCATTCTCAAAAAATCCTAAATTCCCTCCAAAACCCCCAAATTCCCAAAATAAACTCCAAAATCCCCCCCAAAACCCCCAAATTTCCTTAAAATTCCTTAAAAAAACCCCAAAATCCTTAAAAAAACCCAAATTCCTTTAAAATTCCCCCCAAAAAACCCCCAAATTCCCAAAAAACCCCACAAAATCCCCCCCAAAATACCCCAAATTCCCTTAAAATTCCTAAAAACCGCCCCAAAATTCCCAAAAAAAACCCCCAAATTCCCTTAAAATTCCCAAAAAAACCCCAAAATTCCTAAATCCCCCCCCAAAATCCCCCAAAATTCCCAAATATTCCCCAAATTCCGGGGCCGGGCGGGTGAGAAATCCTCGGATCTTTATTTGGGAAGGGCCCCGGATGGGGGGAATTTTGGGAATTCCGGGAATTTTGGGAATTCCGGCCTCTAACGGTTGGATTTGGCCACGCGCTCCAGCTCGTCCTTCTTCTTGATGGCGTAGGAGTTGGAGGAGCCCTGGAAATGGGGCAAAAACGGGAGAAATTGGGAAAAAAGGGAGAAAAACGGGGAGAAAAGGGGGGAAAATGGGAAAAAAGGGGGGGATTGATGGGAAAATGGGGAAAAAATGGGATAAATGAGGGGAAAATTGGGAATATTGGGGGAAAAGGGGAAAATGGGGAGAAAAAGGGGGGATTGAGGGGAAAATGGGGAAAAATTGGTAAAAATGGGGGAAAAAAGGGGAGAAATTGGGAAGAAAAGAGAGAAAAATAGGGAGAAAGGGGGGGATTGAGGGGAAAATGGGGAAAAATGGGAAAAAATTGGGAAAAAGGGAGAAAAATGGGGAGAAAAGGGGGGGGAAATGGGAAAAAAGGGGGGGATTGATGGGAAAATGGGGAAAAAATGGGGAAAATGGGGAAAAAGGGGGAAAAGGGGGAAAAACGAGGGAAAAGATCAAAAAAATGGGGAAAAAATGGGGGAAAAGAGGAAAAAAGCAGGAAAATGCAAAGAAAAGGGGGAAAAAGAAAAATGGGGAGAAAAGGGGGGGAAAATGGGAAAAAAGGGGGAAAAGGGGGAAAAACGAGGGAAAAGATCAAAAAAATGGGGAAAAAATGGGGAAAATGGGGAATAAGCAAAAAAAATAGGAAAAAATGGGGAAAATGGGGAATAAGCAAAAAAAATAGGAAAAAATGGGGAAAATGGGGAATAAGCAAAAAAAATAGGAAAAAATGGGGAAAATGGGGAATAAGCAAAAAAAATAGGAAAAAATGGGGAAAATGGGGAATAAGCAAAAAAAATAGGAAAAAATGGGGAAAATGGGGAATAAGCAAAAAAAATAGGAAAAAATGGGGAAAATGGGGAATAAGCAAAAAAAATAGGAAAAAATGGGGAAAATGGGGAATAAGCAAAAAAAATAGGAAAAAATGGGGAAAAAGGAGAAAAAAATGGAGAAAATTGGGAAAAATCAGGGAAAATGGGAAAAAATGGGGGAAAAATAGGGAAAAATCAAGAAAAATAGGGAAAATATGGTGAAAAAAGGCAAAAAAACAGGGAAAAATGGGAAAAACCTGGGGGGAACTGGGAAAAACCCAGGGAAAAGTGGGGAAAAGGGGAAAATGAGAAAAAAAGGGAAAAATGGGGAAAAATGGGGAAAAATGGAGGAAAAAAGGGGAAAAATGGGGAAATGGGCAGGAAAAATGGGAGAAAAAATGGGGAAAATGGGGAAAAGGCGAGAAAAATCGGAAAAAAATGGGGGAAAAAAGGGAAAAACTGAAAAATGGGAAAAAAGGGGAGAAAAAAGGAAAAATGGGGAAAAATTAGGAAAAACGGGGAAAAACGGGGAGAAATGGGAAAAATAGGGGAAAATGCAAAGAAAATGGGAAAAATGGGGGAAATTGGGGAAAAAGGGGAGAAAAAAGGGGAAAATGGGAAAAATGGGGGAGAATGGGGAAAAAATGGGGAAAAAAGAGGAAAAAGCAAGAAAAGAAGGGGGAAAAAAGGGAGAAAAAAATGGGGAAAATGGGAAAAATGGGGGAGAATGGGGGAAAAAATGGGGAAAAAATGGGGAAAAATGGGGAAAAAATGGGGAAAAATTGGGAGAAAATGGGAAAAAAGTGAGAAAAATAGGAAAGAAATTGTGAAAGAAAAAAATAGGGAAAACAAAAAAATGGGGGGAAAATGGGAAAAAAGGGGTGAAAAAAATGGGGAAAATGGAAATGGGAAAAAATGGAGGGAAAATGGGGAAAAATGGGGAAAAAATGGGGAAAAATGGGGGAAAAATGGGAAAAAAGCGAGAAAAATAGGAAAGAAACTGAAAAAAGAAAAAAATGTGGAAAAGAAAAAAATGGGGGAAAAATGGGAAAAAAGGGGAGAAAAGAATGGGGAAAAAGGGAAAAAATGGGGAAAATGAGGAAAAATGAGGAAAATCGGGGGAAAACAGGAAAAATGGGGGGAAATGAGGAAAAAAGGGGGAAAAAAGGGGGGAAGGGAGAAAAATAAGAAAAAAATAGGGAAAAAAGGGGGGAAAATAGGAAAAAATCAGGGAAAAATGGGAAAAAACTGGGGGAAACTGGGAAAAAGCCAGGGAGAAGAGGGAAAAGGGGAGGAAAAGGGGATTTTTGGGAATTGAAAAGGGGATTTTTGGGAATTAGGGGGGATTTTGGGGACTCCCACCCACCTTGGCAGCGTTGATGAGCTCGTCAGCCAAACATTCGGCGATGGTTTTGATGTTCCGGAAAGCGGCTTCGCGAGCGCCCGTGCACAGCAGCCAAATAGCCTGGAAAATCCGGGAATTTCGGGAATTCCGGGAGGAAAACGGGGATAAACGGAGGGAATTGAGGGAAAGGAAGGGGAGAAAGGGGGGAAAAAGGGGA
>NW_008237442.1:10239-10981 GCF_000691975.1 Corvus brachyrhynchos | reverse complement strand
GGAGAGAGGGGAGGTGGGGGGAGAAAAGGGGAAGAAATGTGGGAAAAATTGGGGAAGTTCAGGAAAAATTGGGATAAATGGGGGAAAAAGGAAAAAATTGGGGGGAAACGAGGGGGAAAATTGGGGAAATGGGGAAAAAGGAGAAAATTGGGGGGGAAATTCAGGGAAAATTGGGAAAAATGGGGGAAAAAGGGGAAAATTGGAGGGAAATGAGGGGGAAAATTGGGAAAAATGGGAGGAAAAAGGGGAAAATTGGGGGGAATGGGGGGAAATGAGGGGGAAAATTGGGAAAAATGGGGGGAAATAGAGGGGAAATGGGGAAAAAGGGGGATTCAGGGGGATTTTGGCAGGGGAAGGGAGAGAAATGTGGGAGAAGTTGGGGAAGTTCAGGGAAAATTGGGAAAAATGGGGGGAAAAGGGAAAATTGGGGGGGAAACGAGGGGAAAAAATGGGAAAAATGAGGGGAAAAACAGATTAATAGGGAAAAATGAAAGAAAAAATGGGGAAAATGAGGAAAACGAGGGAAAATGAGGGGAAAAACAGATTAATAGGGAAAAATGAAAAAAAATGGGGAAAATGAGGAAAATGAGGGAAAACGAGGCAAAAAGAGAAAAAGAGAGAAAAAGAGAACAATGAGGGAAAAAATGGGAAAAATGAGACGAAAAAGGGAATAATGGAGGGAAATGAAGGAAAAAAATGGGGAGAATGAGGGAAAATGAGGGGGAAAGAGGGAACAATAAAA
>NW_008237442.1:6496-10220 GCF_000691975.1 Corvus brachyrhynchos | reverse complement strand
AATGAAAGAAAAAATAAGGGAAAATGAGAGAAAGAACGAGAGAAAAAATAAGGGAAAATGAGAGAAAAATGAGGAAAAATGAGGGAAAAATGAGGGAAAAATGAGGGAAAAATGACGGAAATGGGGAAAAATGAGGGAAAAATGAGGAAAAATGAGGAAAAATGAAGCAAAAAGGAAGAAAAAAGAGATAACGACACCCAACTAATGGGATCCACTCTGGAATTGGGATCACAAACCCCCCTGGATAAAGGAAAAATGGGATCCCCTGGAACCAGGAAGAAGGGGATCACCAGAAAAGTGGGATAAAGGTGCTGGAAAAGTGGGAATTGGGGGAATTTGGGGAATTTTGGGCTGGGGAAGCACCTGGTTGACCCTACGGAGAGGGGAAACATCCACGGCCTGCCTGCGGACGGTGCCGGCGCGGCCGATCCGGGTGGAATCTTCCCGAGGGCCGGAATTAATGATGGCGTTAACGAGCACCTGGAGAGGGTTCTGGGAAAAAAAGGGATCGAGGAATGGGATTTCCATGGGAATTCCTAAACAAACCAGCCCCAAAGGCCTTTTTTTGCTGGTTTTTCTGCATTTAAATCTTTTTTTTTTTGGGTTTTTTCTCAGACAAAGGCAGTTTTGTGGCTGGTTTTCCAGCAGATTCTGGGATTGTTCAGGGAATGTCTTGATTTTTTCCTGGAATTCTTGGATTTTCCCACCTTCCCAGGGAGCAGGTGGATGATCTGGAAGGACCTTTTCCCTTTTCCCCTCCCGTTCCTACTTTTCCCCTTCCCAAATGCCATTTTTCTATGATTTGCTCTCCCAAACTCCCATTTTTTCCCCAAATTCCCACATTTTCCCCTTCAAAGCCCTGCAATCCCCACCTCCCTGGTGAGCACCTGCACAATCTCAAACACCTTTTCCTTCCATCCTCCTTTTCCCCTTCCCAAACCCCATTTTTCCACGATTTCCCCCCTTCTCCCCTCCCAAAACCCCATTTTTTTCCTCCGTTTTTCCCCAAATTCCCAGATTCTTCCCCCTAAAATCCCTGCAATTCCCACATCCCCCTTTTCCCCTCCCCAAATCCCATTTCTCCAGGCTCTTCCCCCTTTTTTCCATTATTTCCCCTTCCCAAACCCCATTTCTCCCCAATTTCCCTTCCCAAACCCCATTTTTTCCCTGTTTTCCCCCAAATTCCCAGATTTTTCCCCCAAAACCCCCGGAATCCCCACCTCCCCGGTGAGCAGGTGGATGCTCTCCAAACACCTTCCTCCTCCATCCTCCTTTTCCCCTTCCCAAACCCCACTTTTCCCCCAATTTCCCCTCCCCAAAACCCCATTTCTCCACTATTTCCCCCCATTTCCCCTCCCAAAACCCCATTTTTTCCCTGTTTTTTCCCCATTTTCCCCCATTTCCCCCCCAAATCCCTGCAATCCCCACCACCCCGGTGAGCAGGTGGATGCTCTCAAACACCTTCCCCCTTCATCCTCCTTGTCCCCTTCCCAAACCCCACTTTTCCCCTAGCGGGTGCCGGCGCGGCCGATCCGGGTGGAATCTTCCCGAGGGCCGGAATTAATGATGGCGTTAACGAGCACCTGGAGAGGGTTCTGGAAAAAAAAGGGATCGAGGAATGGGATTTCCATGGGAATTCCTAAACAAACCAGCCCCAAAGGCCTTTTTTTGCTGGTTTTTCTGCATTTAAATCTTTTTTTTTTTGGGTTTTTTCTCAGACAAAGGCAGTTTTGTGGCTGGTTTTCCAGCAGATTCTGGGATTGTTCAGGGAATGTCTTGATTTTTTCCTGGAATTCTTGGATTTTCCCACCTTCCCAGGGAGCAGGTGGATGATCTGGAAGGACCTTTTCCCTTTTCCCCTCCCGTTCCTACTTTTCCCCTTCCCAAATGCCATTTTTCTATGATTTGCTCTCCCAAACCCCCATTTTTTCCCCAAATTCCCACATTTTCCCCTTCAAAGCCCTGCAATCCCCACCTCCCTGGTGAGCACCTGCACAATCTCAAACACCTTTTCCTTCCATCCTCCTTTTCCCCTTCCCAAACCCCATTTTTCCACGATTTCCCCCCTTCTCCCCTCCCAAAACCCCATTTTTTTCCTCCGTTTTTCCCCAAATTCCCAGATTCTTCCCCCTAAAATCCCTGCAATTCCCACATCCCCCTTTTCCCCTCCCCAAATCCCATTTCTCCAGGCTCTTCCCCCTTTTTTCCATTATTTCCCCTTCCCAAACCCCATTTCTCCCCAATTTCCCTTCCCAAACCCCATTTTTTCCCTGTTTTCCCCCAAATTCCCAGATTTTTCCCCCCAAACCCCCGGAATCCCCACCTCCCCGGTGAGCAGGTGGATGCTCTCCAAACACCTTCCTCCTCCATCCTCCTTTTCCCCTTCCCAAACCCCACTTTTCCCCCAATTTCCCCTCCCCAAAACCCCATTTCTCCACTATTTCCCCCCATTTCCCCTCCCAAAACCCCATTTTTTCCCTGTTTTTTCCCCATTTTCCCCCATTTCCCCCCCAAATCCCTGCAATCCCCACCACCCCGGTGAGCAGGTGGATGCTCTCAAACACCTTCCCCCTTCATCCTCCTTGTCCCCTTCCCAAACCCCACTTTTCCCCTATTTCCCCTCATTTCTCCACAACTTCCCCTCCCCAAACCCCCATTTTTGCCCGTTTTTCCCCCAAATTCCATGACTTTTTCCCCCAAAACACCTGGAATTCCCACCTCCCCCTCCATCCTCCTTTTCCCCTCCACAAAACCCCACTTTTCCCCTATTTCCCCTCATTTCTCCACAACTTCCCCTCCCCAAACCCCATTTTTACCCCGTTTTTCCCCTAAATTCCATGATTTTTGCCCCTAAAACCCCTGCAATCCCCACCTCCCTGGGGAGCACCTGCACGACCTCCAACACCTTTTCCTTCCATCCTCCTTTTCCCCCTCCCAAACCCCATTTCTCCCTTATTTCCCCCCATTCCCCCACAATTTCCCCTCACTTTCCCACATTTCCCCTCCCCAAACCCCATTTTTTCCTCGTTTTTCCCCCATATTCCCAGATTTTTCCCCCCAAAATCCCTGCAATTCCCACAACCCCCTTTTCCTGTCCCCAAACCCCATTTTTCCACCATTTCCCCTCCCCAAAACCCCATTTCTCCACTATTTCCCCCCATTTCCCCTCCCAAAACCCCACTTTTTCCCCATTTTTTCCCATTTTCTCCCAAACCCCCACTTTTTCCCCATTTTTTCCCATTTTTCCCCCATCTCCCCCCCAAACCCCTGCAATCCCCACCTCCCCAGTGAGCAGGTGGATGCTCTCAAACACCTTCCCCCTCCATCCTCCTTTTCCCCTCCCAAACCCCATTTTCCCCCAATTTCCCCCCTTCTCCCCTCCCAAAACCCTCTTTTTTCCCTGTTTTTCCCCCATTTTTTTCCCATTTTTTCCCTGTTTTCCCCCAAATTCCCTGATTTTTCCCCCAAAACCCCCGGAATCCCCACCTCCCCGGTGAGCAGGTGGATGCTCTCAAACACCTTCCCCCTCCATCCTCCTTTTCCCCTCCCAAACCCCATTTCTCCACAATTTCCCCCCTTCTCCCCTCCCCAAAACCCTATTTTTATCCCGTTTTTTCCCCATTTTTTCCCTGTTTTCCCCCAAATTCCCTGATTTTTCCCCCCACAACCCCCGGAATCCCCACCTCCCCAGTGAGCCGTTGGATGATCTCAAACACCTTCCCCC
>NW_008237442.1:2519-3268 GCF_000691975.1 Corvus brachyrhynchos | reverse complement strand
AATCCCCACCTCCCCAGTGAGCAGGTGGATGCTCTCAAACACCTTCCCCCTCCATCCTCCTTTTCCCCTTCCCAAACCCCATTTCTCTACAATTTCCCCCCTTCTCCCCTCCCCAAAACCCTCTTTTTATCCCGTTTTTTCCCCATTTTTTTCCCGTTTTTCCCCATTTTCCCCCCAAACCCCTGCAATCCCCACCTCCCCGGTGAGCAGGTGGATGATCTCAAAGGCGTGCTTGACGATCCGGACGGTCATGAGCTTCTTGCCGTTGTTGCGGCCGTGCATCATCATGGAGTTGGTCAATCTCTCCACGATGGGGCACTGGGCCTTGCGGAAGCGCTTGGCCGCGTAGCGCCCGGCCGAGTGCGGCAGGTACTTGGCGTACTTCTCCTTCACCGCGATGTAATCCTGAGCAATTTTGGAAATTTGGGGGATTTTAGGAATTTTTTGGGATTTTTTGGGGTTTTTTGGGGGGATTTTGGGGATTTTTTGGGAGTTTTTGGGGATTTTTTGGGGGTTTTTCAGAGTTTTTTTGGGGATTTTTGGGAGTTTTTTTGGATTTTTTGGGGATTTTTTGGGGATTTTTTGGGGATTTTTGGGGATTTTTTGGGGAAACTTTGGGGATTTTTGGCGATTTTTTGGCGATTTTTTGGCGATTTTTTGGCGATTTTTTGGGAATTTTGGGGGGATTTTTGGGAATTTTTTGGGGATTTTTTGGGAATTTTTTGGGGATTTTTTGGGGATTTTTTGGG
>NW_008237442.1:0-548 GCF_000691975.1 Corvus brachyrhynchos | reverse complement strand
CCCGCCCCTCAGCACTCCGATCACCATTTTTCCCCCTTCCCCGGCTCTTACCCCCTATTTCCCCCCTCAGCACCTTCCCGATCCCTATTTTCCCCTCACAAAATGCCTTTTTTCCTCTCAAAATCCCATTTTTCCCCGAAAATCCCCGCTTTTCCCGCGCTCCCCCCTCACATGGCGGCAGCTCCGACTCCGACCGAGCAAAAAGGGCACTACGGGGCTTCCCGGCCTCTTATATAGCGGGCAGGGGTTCACTTCCGGTGGCGCATGCGTACTTTAACCGAACGAAGTCGCACTTCCGCCCTTCTCGCCCTCACTGGAGACGTCGCGCATGCGCCGTAGCGATGTTCCCGCCGCATTCGCCATGTTTGTTGAGGGCATCCGCCTCAATGGCCGCCGTAGTTGGTTATAACGGGGTAAAACCACGCGTGGGGGGAAAATGGGCGCTTTAGAGGAGTAAAACCAAGCTTGGAGGGGACAGAGAGGCCATAAAGAGGCGACACGGAGGTGACACGCGGAGGGGAAATGGCCGCTCACGCGTGGCCGCGGAA
>NW_008237441.1:53529-54099 GCF_000691975.1 Corvus brachyrhynchos | reverse complement strand
GCTGATTTGTCCCCCAAGGAGCGCTGGCGCTGCAGCTGGACCCCGAGTCCTACAGGTGAGATCCCGAATGGACCCAAACTGGACCCCAAACGGACCCCAAAAGTGACCCCAAAGTGACCCCAAACTGACCCATAAATGACCCAAAAATGACCCCAAACTGACACCAAAAGTGACCTAAAAGTGACCCAAAAATGACCCCAAACGGACCCCAAAAGTGACCCAAAACTGACCCCAAAACTGACCCATAAATGACCCAAAACTGACCCCAAACTGACCCCAAAAGTGACCTAAAAGTGACCCAAAAATGACCCCAAACGGACCCCAAAAGTGACCCAAAACTGACCCCAAAACTGACCCCCCCCAAACCGCCCCCTGGCCGGACATCGGGGGGTCAGGGGGTCCCAAAACTGACCCCAAAACTGACCCCCCCCAAACCGCCCCCTGGCCGGACATCGGGGGGTCAGGGGGTCCCAAAACTGACCCCAAAACTGACCCCCCCCAAACCGCCCCCTGGCCGGACATCGGGGGGTCAGGGGGTCCCAAAACTGACCCCAAAACTGACCCCCACGA
>NW_008237441.1:48333-49630 GCF_000691975.1 Corvus brachyrhynchos | reverse complement strand
TAATAATAATAATAACTTTCCGGCCATTTTACAGGTTTAAATTTCGGGGAAATCCAACTTTTGGGGGTTTTTTAGATGTTTAAATTCACGTGGGGAATGTGAGGGGAAAAAGGGCAAAAAAGGGGAGTGAAATTTGTATTATTCTGTATAATGGCTAAAAAGGCGTCTTTGGTATAACGGAATTGAAATGATTTAAAAGTTGAAAGTAATGAAAAATAATGAAAAATGAAACGAAAAATAAAATGAAAAATATAATGAAAAATATAATGGAAAATATAACAAAAATTACTGAAAATGTAATGAAAAATACGATGAAAAATACTGAAAATGTAACAAAAACCACTGAAAAATATAACGAAAAATACAGTGAAAAATATTGAAAAGGTAACAAAAAATACTGAGAAATATAACAAAAAATACTGCAAACGTAATGAAAAATATAATGAGAAATACTAAAAAACACTATGAAAAATACACTGAAAAATACCACAAAGGTAACAAAAAAGCACTGAAAAATATAATGAAAAATACAGTTAAAAATACTGAAAATGTAACAAAAAACCCTCAAAAATACAATGAAAAAAATACTGAAAACGTAACAAAAACCACTGAAAAATGTAACGAAAAATACTGAAAAAGTAACCAAAATATGATGAAAAATACTGAAAATGTCATGAAAAATATGAAAAATACTGAAAAGGTAACGAAAAATACTGAAAAATACAACAAAAAATACAGTGAAAAATACTGAAAATGTCACAAAAAATAGAATGAAAAATACGATGAAAAAAATACTGGAAATGTAACAAGAAGCACTGAAAAATATAACAAAAAATACACTGAAAAATGTAACGAAAATGTAATGAAAAATATGATGAAAAATACTGAAAATGTCACGAAAAATACTGAAAAATACAATGAAAGATACACCGAAAAATGCTGAAAAGTTAACAAAAACCACTGAAAAATATAATAAAAAATACACTGAAAAATACTGAAAAGGTAACGAAAAACACTGGAAAAAAAAGAAAAAAAATACTGAAAACGTAACGAAAAATACGATGAAAAATACTGAAAAACACAATGAAAAACACCCTGAAAAATACTGAAAACGTAACGAAAAATCTGACGAAAAATACTGAAAAAATACAACGAAAAATACTGAAAACGTAACCAAAACCGCTAAAAAATCGAACAAAAAATACAGCTAAAAAATAACTTTAAAAGAAAATAAAACGCCCCCCCTCCCCTCCTCCGAAATCCAGCCCTAACCCCCCTCCGGCCGCCCCCGTGCCCC
>NW_008237441.1:42975-43543 GCF_000691975.1 Corvus brachyrhynchos | reverse complement strand
CCCGGGGGGGGCGCGGCCGGGGGGGTCGCGGCCGTCGCAGCCCCAACAGCGCAGCCCCGAGGGCGGCGGGTCCTCTGCACCAGTAGGAACCAGTATGAACCAGTAGGAACCAGTATGAACCAGTAGGAACCAGTAGGAACCAGCAGGAAACCAATAGAACCCAATAGGAACCAGTAGAAACCAGTGCCCCCTCCCACCGCTGAGCTCGCCCGGTGCCCTGCAAGACCCTCCCAGTACATCCCAGTATGTCCCAGTACAAACCAGTTCCCCCTCCCAGCGTATCCCCCTCCCAGAGCCACCGAGTTCCTCCCAGTCCATCCCAGTTCACTCCAGTGCCCTCCCAGTGCTCCCAGTGCCCCCACAAATCCCCTCCCAGTATATCCCAGTATGTCCCAGCATGTCCCAGTCCCTCCCATTGCCCTCAAATCCCCTCCCAGTGCCTCCAAGTCCCCTCCCAGTCCCCTCCCAGTGCCCCCCAATCCCCTCCCAGTGCTCCCAGTCCCTCCCAGTGCCCTCCAGTCCCTCCCAATCCCCTCCCAGTCCCCCCCCATTCACCTCCCAGTCCGCC
>NW_008237441.1:40878-41544 GCF_000691975.1 Corvus brachyrhynchos | reverse complement strand
GCAGCGCCGCCAGGGGGCGCCCGCAGGAGCCGTCGGAGCTGTCGCAGGTGGGGCACAGCAGGGGGCGCCCTGCGGCCGCTGGGGACCAGTACGGACCAGTACGGACCAGTATGGACCAGTACGGACCGGTATAGACCGGTATAGACTGGTATAAACCAGTACAGACCAGTATAGACCGGTACGGACCGGTATGGACCAGTACCGACCAGTATAGACCAGTACGGACCGGTATAGACCGGTATAGACCGGTATGGACCAGTACGGACCAGTATAGACCAGTACGGACCAGTATAGACTGGTACGGACCAGTATAGACCGGTACAGGCCAGTATGGACCAGTACGGAGCGGAATAAACCAGTATAGATCAGTATAAACCGGTCCCATCCAGTATTAACCCCTGGTACGGACCAGTATAGACCGGTACAGGCCAGTATGGACCAGTACGGAGCGGAATAAACCAGTATAGATCAGTATAAACCGGTCCCATCCAGTATTAACCCGTACGGACCAGTATGGACCAGTACGGACCAGTACGGACTGGTATAAACCAGTACAGACCAGTATGGACCAGTATAAACCGCTATGGACCAGTAAAAACCTGTATAAACCGGTAGGGACCAGTATGGACCGGTATAAACCAGTACGGACCAGTATGGACCGGTATG
>NW_008237441.1:38250-39102 GCF_000691975.1 Corvus brachyrhynchos | reverse complement strand
ACATCGGGCTGGGCTGTCCCGTCCACACCGACGTCACTCTGGGTGGCCACCAGGACACTGTCCCCTCCTGGGGATGCGGTCACAGGTCCGGCCAGGGTGGTGGCATCTCCAGAGACCTCATTGAGGTGGCCCAAAGTGTCCCTGGGGTCGCCAGTGACGCCAGGCGGGGCCGTCCCCTCCATAGCTACGTCCCCACTGGTGGCCACCAGGACTTTGTCACCTTCTGGGGACGCGGTCACAGGTCCGGCCAGGGTGGTGGCACCTCCGGGGACCTCATTGAGGTGGCCCAAAGCGTCCCCAGGACGTTCGGTCACATCGGGCTGGGCTGTCCCCTCCAGCGGTAGCCACGTCCCCACTGGTGGCCACCAGGACTTTGTCACCTCCTGGGGACACTGGGACAGAGGTCACCGTGGTGGTGGCACCTCCAGAGACCTCATTGAGGTGGCCCAAAGTGTCCCTGGGGTCACCGGTGACATCGGGCTGGGCTGTCCCCTCCATAGCGACGTCACTCTGGGTGGCCACCAGGACACTGTCACCTCCTGGGGGGGTGGTGACAAGTCCAGCCAGGGTGGTGGCACCTCCAGGGACCTCATGGACGTGTCCAGCGATGTCTCCAGGACGCTCGGTGACATCGGGCTGGGCTGTCCCCTCCACACCGACGTCACTCTGGGTGGCCACCAGGACACTGTCACCTCCTGGGGACGCCGTGACCGGTGCCACCAGCGTGGTGGCATCTCCGGCGACCTCGAGCAGGTGGCCATGGACGTCCCCGGGGCAGTTGGTGGCACCGGGCTGGGCCGTCCCCTCCAGGACAAGGTCCCCAGCACCGGCCCTGCCCGTGGGAGACGTCAC
>NW_008237441.1:32765-34743 GCF_000691975.1 Corvus brachyrhynchos | reverse complement strand
ACAGAGTCGGGGCCCCCCCCCCCGTGTCATGGCCCCATGGATTGGGAGCCCCCTGTCCTGGCCCCACAGATTTGGGGTCCCCCAATGTCTCTGCCCCACAGATTTGGGGTCCCCCAATGTCTCCGCCCCACAGATTTGGGGTCCCCCAGAGTTTTGGCCCCACAGATTTGGGGTCCCCAAATGTCTCCGCCCCACAGATTTGAGGGTCCTCAGAGTTTCAGCCCCACAGATTTGGGGTCCCCCAGAGTTTCGGCCCCATGGATTGGGAGTCCCCTGTCCTGGCCCCACGGATTTGGGGTTCCCCAATGTCTCTGCCCCACAGATTTGGGGTCGTCTTTTCCTGGCCCCACAGATTTGGGGTCCCCCAGAGTTTCGGCCCCATGGATTGGGAGTCCCCTGTCCTGGCCCCACGGATTTGGGGTTCCCCAATGTCTCTGCCCCACAGATTTGGGGTCGTCTTTTCCTGGCCCCACAGATTTGGGGTCCCCCAGAGTTTCGGCCCCATGGATTGGGAGTCCCCTGTCCTGGCCCCACGGATTTGGGGTTCCCCAATGTCTCTGCCCCACAGATTTGGGGTCGTCTTTTCCTGGCCCCACAGATTTGGGGTCCCCCAGAGTTTTGGCCCCACAGATTTGGGGTCCCCAAATGTCTCCGCCCCACAGATTTGAGGGTCCTCAGAGTTTCAGCCCCACAGATTTGGGGTCCCCCAGAGTTTCGGCCCCATGGATTGGGAGTCCCCTGTCCTGGCCCCACGGATTTGGGGTTCCCCAATGTCTCTGCCCCACAGATTTGGGGTCGTCTTTTCCTGGCCCCACAGATTTGGGGTCCCCCAGAGTTTTGGCCCCACAGATTTGGGGTCCCCAAATGTCTCCGCCCCACAGATTTGAGGGTCCTCAGAGTTTCAGCCCCACAGATTTGGGGTCCCCCAGAGTTTCGGCCCCATGGATTGGGAGTCCCCTGTCCTGGCCCCACAGATTTGGGGTCCCCAAATGTCTCTGCCCCACAGATTTGGGGTCCCCCCCCCGTGTCATGGCCCCATGGATTGGGAGCCCCCTGTCCTGGCCCCACAGATTTGGGGTCCCCAAATGTCTCCGCCCCACAGATTTGAGGGTCCTCAGAGTTTCAGCCCCACAGATTTGGGGTCCCCCAGAGTTTCGGCCCCATGGATTGGGAGTCCCCTGTCCTGGCCCCACGGATTTGGGGTTCCCCAATGTCTCTGCCCCACAGATTTGGGGTCGTCTTTTCCTGGCCCCACAGATTTGGGGTCCCCCAGAGTTTCGGCCCCATGGATTTGGGGTCCCCCAATGTCTCTGCCCCACAAATTTTGGGTCCCTCAGAGTTTCAGCCCCATAGATTTGGACTCGTCTTCTCCTGGCCGCACAGATTTGGGGTCCCCCAATGTCTCCACTCCACAGATTTGGGGTCCCCCAGAGTTTCGGCCCCACAGATTTGGGGTCATCTTCTCCCAGCCCCACAGATTTGGGCCTCCCACCTGTTCCAGCCCCACAGATCACGGCGTCCCCCATCAATTTGGGGTCCTCCCCCCCCCCGGCTGTGCCCCACAGATTCGGGGCTCCCCCCTCTTCCTGCCCCAGAGATTTGGGGTCCGCAGAGTCCAGGCCCCACAGATTTGGGGATCCCCCGTGTCTCTGCCCCACAGATTTGGGGTTCCCGGAATCTGGGCCCCACAGGATGGGGTCTCCCTTGTGCTGGCCCCACAGATTTGGGGTTCCCAGCCCCACAGCCCCAAAGATCTGGGGGTTCCCAGCCCCACAGATTTGGGGGTTCCCAGCCCCACAGCCCCACAGATTTGGGGGTTCCCAGCCCCACAGATTTGGGGTTCCCAGCCCCACAGATTTGGGGGTTCCCAGCCCCACAGCCCCACAGATTTGGGGTTCCCAGCCCCGCAGATTTGGGGGTTCCCAGCCCCACAGCCCCACAGATTTGGGGTTCCCAACCCCACAGATGTGGGGGCTCG
>NW_008237441.1:28709-29157 GCF_000691975.1 Corvus brachyrhynchos | reverse complement strand
GGGGCGGGGCTGCCGTGGGAGAGGGCGGTGATGTCATTGTTTGGGGCGGTGATGTCATGGGAGGGGCAGTGATGTAATAGGAAGGGCGGTGACGTCATCGTTCGGAGTGGTGATGTCATCATTTGGGGTGGTGATGTCATTGTTGGGGCGGTGACGTCATCGTTCGGAGCTGTGATGTGATGGGAGGGAGCGGGAATGTCTCTCTTGGGGCAGTGATGTCATCATTTTAGCAATGATGTCATTGTCGGGGTGGTGATGTCATTGTTTGAGTGGTGGTGTCATCGTTTGAGTGATGATGTCATCGTTGGGGCAGTGATGTCATCGTTTGAGCGATGATGTCATCATTTGGGCGGCGATGTCATCGTCGGGAGCTCGCGACGGCGCTGTGATGTCACGCGGTGATGTCGTCAACAGGATGTGATGTCATGGATCACGGCCGTGGTATCGG
>NW_008237441.1:26001-26583 GCF_000691975.1 Corvus brachyrhynchos | reverse complement strand
GTCTGGCGCTGGGCACAACCCAGTGCTCCCAGTACGGCTCCAGTACAAACCAGTGCTCCCAGTACGGCTCCGGGATAAACCAGTGCTCCCAGTACGGCCCCAGTACAAACCAGTGCTCCCGGTACGGCTCCAGTACAAACCAGTGCTCCCAGTACGGCCCTGGGACCCCCGGGGTTCACCCCTCTCCTCCCCAGTCCCTCCCACCTCCATCCCGGTCCCTCTTAGTGCTCCCAGTTCCATCCCAGTCCCCCTTAGTGCTCCCAGTTCCATCCCAGTCCCTCCCAGTGCCTCCCCAGTCCCTCCCAGTTCCATCCCAGTCCCTCCCAGTGCCTCCCTAGTTCCTCCCAGTTCCATCCCAGTCCCTACCAGTTCCATCCCAGTCCCTCTTAGTGCTCCCAGCTCCATCCCAGTCCCTCCCAGCTCCATCCCGGTCCCTCCCAGCTCCATCCCAGTCCCTCCCAGTTCCATCCCGGTCCCTCCCCGTCCCCTCCCAGTCCCCCCCAGTGCTCCCAGTTGCAGCCCGGGTTACGAATCGGGGGTTTTTATTGCGTATCAAAGGTGGTTAAAAGGTTATTTACAGCC
>NW_008237441.1:23020-24092 GCF_000691975.1 Corvus brachyrhynchos | reverse complement strand
GCCCCCCCCCCCGGCCCCGCCGCCGCCGCGCCCGGGTCTGCGGGGACCGGCACCGTCAGGGCCTCGGCTGGCCCTGGTGTCCCCTGGGTGTCCCCGGTGTCCCCAGCACGACCCCAGCAGTGTCCCAGGGTGCCCCGGGTGTGTCCCAGTATGACCCCAGGTGTCCCAGGATGTCCCCGGGGTGGCCCCTGGGTGTCCCAGCACGACCTCCGGTGTCCCAGGGTGTCCCTCGGGTGTCCCGGGTGTCCCCAGCAGTGTCCCCAGTGTGTGCCCAGTGTCCCCAGTGTGTCCCATGTGTCCCCAGCAGTGTCCCCAGGGTGTGCCCAGTGTCCCCAGTGTGTCCCATGTGTCCCCAGCAGTGTCCCCAGGGTGTGCCCAGTGTCCCCAGTGTGTCCCCGGTGTCTCCCCAGTGTCCCCAGGTGTGTCCCAGTGCCCCCAGCAGTGTCCCCAGGTGTGTCCCCAGTGTCCCCTCTGTGTCCCAGTGTGTCCCCGGTGTCTCCCCAGTGTCCCCAGTGTGTCCCCAGTAGTGTCCCTGGTGTCCCCTCTGTGTCCCAGTGTCCCCTGTGTGTCCCCAGTGTGTCCCAGTGTCCCCAGCAGTGTCCCAGGTGTCCCCGGGCTGTCCCCGGGCTGTCCCCCCGCCGTGTCCCCAGTGTGTCCCCGATGTCTCACGTGTGTCCCAGTGTCCCCTCTGTGTCCCAGTGTCCCCAGCAGTGGCCCCAGTGTGTCCCCAGCGTGTCCCTAGTGTGTCCCAGTGTCCCAGTGTCCCCAGCAGTGTCCCCAGTGTGTCCCGTGTGTCCCCAGCAATGTCCCCGGTATGTTCCAGTGTCCCCAGCAGTGTCCCCAGTGTGTCCCCAGTGTGTCCCAGTGTCCCCAGTGTGTCCCCGGTGTGTCCCCAGCAGTGTCCCCAGTGCCCCCAGTGTGTCCCCAGCAGTGTCCCCAGTGTGTCCCCAGTGTGTCCCAGTGTCCCCCGGTGTCCCCCAGTGCCACTGACCGTACACCACCAGCACGTAGGTGTCGGAGGCGCGGCCGTGCGCGTTGCCCACGTGGCAGCTGTAGGAGCCGTTGTCCTGCG
>NW_008237441.1:20892-21664 GCF_000691975.1 Corvus brachyrhynchos | reverse complement strand
GCACCGGGACATCCCCGGTGTCCCCTGTCCCCAGGGCCCCAGGGATCCCAGTGCCTCCCAGTCCATCCCAGTGCCTCCCAGTCCATCCCAGCGGGCTCACACTGTCCCCTGTGTCCATCCCAGTGCCTCCCAGTCCATCCCAGGGGGCTCACACTGTCCCCTGTGTCCATCCCAGTCCATCCCAGTGCCTCCCAGTCCATCCCAGGGGGCTCACACTGTCCCCTGTGTCCATCCCAGTGCCTCCCAGTCCATCCCAGGGGGCTCACACTGTCCCTGTGTCCATCCCAGTCCATCCCAGGGGGTCCACACTGTCCCCTGTGTCCTTCCCAATCCATCCCAGTGCCTCCCAGTCCTTCCCAGTCCATCCCAGCAGGGTCACACTACATGTCCAGCTTGGATTGGGACTGTCCCCCGTGTCCCCTGTGTCCTTCCCAGTCCATCCCAGTGCCTCCCAGTCCCTCCCAGTGCCCGCAGCGGGCTCACACTGCACGTCCAGCTTGTACTGGGTCTGTCCCCCGTGTCCTCCCGTGTCCCCTGTGTCCATCCCAGTCCATCCCAGTGCCTCCCAGTGCCCGCAGCAGGCTCACACTGCACGTCCAGCTTGTACTGGGTCTGGCGGCGCTGGCCGCGGCCCGGGGCCGGGTGCGTGGCCTCGCAGGTGACGATGGCGCCGTGGTCGCGGCGCTCCACGCGCAGCCGCAGGACGCTGCGCTGCCAGAACACCTTCCCGTCCTGGTGGTGGCTGCGGGGGGCCGGGGGGCCCCCGGGGGCA
>NW_008237441.1:19681-20128 GCF_000691975.1 Corvus brachyrhynchos | reverse complement strand
GGGGGGGACCAGCCGGGGCCAGCCCCGGGACAGCCGGGGACAGCCACGGGACACGGGGACACGGCGGGAGACAAGAGCAAAGGGATAAGGGACAAGATAGGGGACTCAGGGGACAAGGGACAGGTGTCACCACGTGTGGCACGTGTCCCCAGGTGTCCCCTCCGTGTCCCCAGGTGTCCCCTCTGGTGTCCCCAGGTGTCCCTCTGGTGTCCCCAGGTGTCACCACGTGTGGCCCCAGGTGTCCCCTCTGCGTCCCCAGGTGTCCCTCCTGTGTCCCCAGGTGTCACCACGTGTGGCACGTGTCCCCAGGTGTCCCCTCCGTGTCCCCAGGTGTCCCCTCTGCATCCCCAGGTGTCCCCTCTGCATCCCCAGGTGTCCCCGCTGTGTCCCCAGGTGTCCCCGAGGAGCGGAAGGGGACACGAGGGTGTGGGTTTGGGTGTGTGGGAG
>NW_008237441.1:17987-19278 GCF_000691975.1 Corvus brachyrhynchos | reverse complement strand
CACGGTCTCACACGGGGTCACACGGACCCCCAGGGCCACCCCCAGCTCGCCCTTCAGCGCTGGGGACACAGGGACAGCAGTGTCACCCATGGGGTCACACGGGGTCACACGGACCCCCAGGGCCACCCCCAGCTCGCCCTTCAGCGCTGGGGACACAGGGACAGCAGTGTCACCCATGGGGTCACACGGACCGCCAGGGCCACCCCAAGGCCTCGTGGCCACCACTGGTCCACCAGTGTCCCCGCCATGTCCCCGATGTCCCCGTCCCTCACCGCAGGTGCCGTTGAACCCCAGTGTTCCCCTGGCGTCCCTGATGACCCCAGTGTCCCCCCAGTGTCCCCTCAGTGTCCCCCCGGTGTCCCTGATGACCCCAGTGTCCCCCCGGTGTCTCTGATGACCCCGGTGTCCCCTCAGTGTCCCCCCGGTGTCCCCTCAGTGTCCCCCCCGTGTCCCTCACCGCGGGTGCCGTTGAAGAACAGCGTCTGCCGGGCGGGGTTCTGGATGACCACGATGGAGCCGTCGTACCTGTGCAGGTGACAGGTGATCTCGGCCGTGCCACCCTCCAGCACCGTCACGTTCTCGGCCTGCACCTCCTGCGCCCGCCCTGGGGACAGGGACAGGCACAGGGGACGGGGTCACCGAGGGCACGGGGGACAGGGGGACATGGGGACACAGGGGACAGGGTCACTGAGGGGACAGGGGACAGGGGGCAGGGTCATGGTCAGGGGAAGGGGACGTGGGGACACGGGGCAGGGTCACCAAGGGCACAGGGGGCAGGGTCATCGAGGGGACAGGGGGCAGAGGACAGGGTCAGCGTGGGGGACATGGGGACACGGGGCAGGGGACAGGGTCAGTGTGGGGGACAAGGGACACAGGACAGTCATGGGGACAGCGGACATGGGGACAGGGCCAGCGTGGGGGACAGGGTCACTGAGGGGACAGTGGACACAGCGACCGGGCACCCACACACCCCCTGGACACAGGGACAGGGCCAGCGTGGGGGACAAGGGACACAGGACAGTGTCACCATGGGGGACAAGGGACACACACAGACCAGGGGCCAGGGTGACTGGAGGACCATCCCTGGGGTGCTGGGGACGTTTGGGGACACCGACAGCACTGGGGACACCTGAACTGGGGTGCTGGGGACCCCAGGGGCACGCACACAGGGACGGTGACACCGCTGGGGACGGTGACACCGCTGGGGACACCAGCACGAGGTCCCCGACACCAGGGACAGCAGCACGGATGTCCCCAGCAGCAGTGGCACCGCCGGTGGCACCTCCGGGAC
>NW_008237441.1:14338-15639 GCF_000691975.1 Corvus brachyrhynchos | reverse complement strand
GGGATGGGGACAGTGGGATGGGGGAATGGGGGGGGAAAAGAGGGATAAAGGGGGGAAAAGAGGGGTAAAGGGGGTCAAACTGGGTCTGAACGGGGATAAAATGGGGTCTGAACAGGGTAAAATGGGAGTAAACTGGACGAAACGGGGCTCAAGGGGGTCAGAGTGGGGCTAAAGGGGGTCAAAATGGGGCTCAAGGGGGTCAGAGGGGGGCTAACAGGTCAAACTGGGTCTGAACAGGGATAAAATGGGAGTAAACGGGACAAAAAGGGGCTAAAGGGGGTCAAATTGGGGCTAAAGAGGGACAAAATGGGGCTCAAGGGGGTCAGAGGGGGGCTAACAGGTCAAACTGGGTCTGAACAGGGATAAAATGGGAATAAACTGGACGAAACAGGGCTCAAAGGGGTCATATTGGGGCTAAAGAGGGATAAAATGGGGCTAAAGGGGGTCAAAATGGGGCTCAAGGGGGTCAAATTGGGGCTAAAGAGGGACAAACTGGGGCTCAAGGGGGTCAGAGGGGGGTTAACGGGTCAAACTGGGAGTAAACTGGACGAAACGGGGCTAAAGGGGGTCAAATTGGGGCTAAAGAGGGACAAACTGGGGCTCAAGGGGGTCAGAGGGGGGTTAACGGGTCAAACTGGGAGTAAACTGGACGAAACGGGGCTAAAGGGGGTCAAATTGGGGCTAAAGAGGGACAAAATGGGGCTAAAGGGGGTCAGAGTGGGGCTAAACAGGACAAAACGGGGCTAAAAAGGGGATGAAATGGGACAAAGCACAGTAGAAGAAGGGCTAGAGAGCCAAAAAGGGGCTGAAATGGCCAAGATGGGGCTAAATGCAGCCAAAAGAGGGTCAAGCGAGGACAAAACACAGCTTCAATGGTCAAACGAGGATGAAACAGGGCCCAAATGAGACAGAAACGACCAAAATGGGCTGAAACGCCCAAAATGTCCAGAGCCAAACAGGGCCAAAATAGGAATGAACTTGAGCTTAAAAGGACCAAAACACGGCTTAAACGGCAAGGCCGCGGCTGAACAGGGCCAATATGCAACCGAAATGGTCAAAACGGGGCAAATAATGGCTAAAACAAAGGGTTTGGGACACATGGGGCACTTAGGAGAGGCCTCAAGTTTTGGAGACAAAGCCACACGCGCGGGGACAAGACACGAAGTCGGCACCAATCCGCCTCCAATTTCTGCATCTTTAGCCCCAAATTCCCTGGTGGGGGATGAATCGAGGGCTTCAAAAATCTTTGGGAAGGGTGAAGGAACCCCACAGGAGGATGAAGATGATGGGGGGCGGGGGGG
>NW_008237441.1:12341-13737 GCF_000691975.1 Corvus brachyrhynchos | reverse complement strand
AGCTTTTCCCGCCCTTTTGCCGCGGCCACGCCCCCTGCCGACGCTCCGACCAATCAGAGCCCGCCGTCACCGCCCCGCCCCGCCCCCTCCCGCAGTCCCTGAGGCGAGCGGCGGCTGCGTGAGGGGGAAAAGCCTTTTCTGAGGCAAAACCCTCGGTTTCTGAGGTAAAAATTACCGATTTTGGGGGAAAAACGTGGTTTTGAGGCAAAAGCATGATTTCCTGAGGCAAACCTCTTTTTTTTTTTCCCCGAAGCTATAGTTGATTTTTCTGGCAGAACCCTAGATTCTGTGAGGTAAAAATCACAGCTTTGTGGGGGGAAACCCCCCTGCTTTTCAAAGGCAAAAAAAAAAAAAAAAAGGTTTTCTGAGGTAAAACTACAATTTCATGAGCTAAAACTTGGGGGACAATGGGGAATTTATCGCATTTTCCAATCCTGGAGCCTGCCAGAGCACTCATGGAAGCAAAGCGGGGATGGAACGATGGGTAAGTGCCACGAACACCAATTTTAGGTGGTTTAGACCCAAATCCCCACCTTTTCCCTCTCAGTTCAAAGCTGGAAATCCCACACACAAGGAAAACCCCATGTGAAACACAAAACTGTCTAAAGAAAACCGCATTCCCTCTTCCAAATCTGTTTTCAGCCCAGACCTGGCCCCTTTACCTGTAAAACCCAGCACTTGCTGCAAAAAATTGACATTTTAGGACAAAACCGACTTTTTTTTCCCCACTTATCTCCTGCTAAAGTTGCTGCAGTTGGAGGCTGGGGAGATAGTGAACCAAAACTGCCCTAAAAACAGGGAGATTTTGGGTTTTAACACTTTTTTTCCCCCCCGATTTCAAGTATGAGATCCCTGATAATGTCCCAGCTCGGGCTAAACCTTCTAAATTTTTAACTAAAAATTCCTCTTTATTTTAAAATTCCCTATTTTTAAGGCTTTTTTTTTTTAACTTTAAGGGCATTGTCACCCTTTGGGGAGCTTTTCCCACTAATTGAGGATTTCTCCTCCTGTTTTGGGGCATTTCCCACCCTTTCGACATTCCCTCCTTAGGTTATTGAAAAATTCCCACTATTTTGGGGCCGGTTTCCCTGATTTTTGGCGGTTTCTCCTCAAAAACACACTCGAGCTCAGGGAGGGAATGATTTATTTGGCTTCCTCAGTGCTTCTTGCTGGCGGCGGCGACCTGGTGGGTGGGAAAACACAGGGAAATTGGTTAAATTTCCTCAAATTTGCCCCGAATTTGTGGGAATGTCCCCGGACCCACCTGCCCTGCGATGCGATCCAGGTCCCGCTGCCCCTGCGGAGTCAACTTGCGGCCCCTGGGTGGGGAAAATAGGGACAAAAATGGTAAAAAATGGGAAACAGGGAGTGGAAAAAGGGAGAAAAAAGAGGAAAC
>NW_008237441.1:11355-12218 GCF_000691975.1 Corvus brachyrhynchos | reverse complement strand
TAAAAATGAGGGGAAATGGGATAAAAATGAGGGGAAATGGGGAATTTCAGGTAGGAAAATAGGAAATTATGAGGGAAATGGGGTAAAAATGAGGGGAAATGAGGAATTTTAGGTAGGAAAATAGGAAATTATGGGAGAAATGGGATAAAAATGAGGGGAAATGGGGAATTTCAGGTAGGAAAATAGGAAATTATGGGGGAAATGGGATAAAAATGAGGGAAATGGGGAATTTTAGGTAGGAAAATTGGAAATTATGGGGGAAATGGGGTAAAAATGAGGGGAAATGGGATAAAAATGAGGGGAAATGGGATAAAAATGAGGGGAAATGGGATAAAAATGAGGGGAAATGGGATAAAAATGAGGGGAAATGGGATAAAAATGAGGGGAAATGGGGAATTTTAGGTAGGAAAATAGGAAATTATGGGGAAATGGGGATTTTTAGGTAGGAAAATAGAACAATTATGGGGAAATGGGATAAAAAGCAGGGGAAATGGGATAAAGATATAGGGAAATGGGGAATTTTAGGTAGGAAAACAGGAAATTATGGGGAAATGGGATAAAAAAATGAGGGAAATGGGGAATTGGATGAAAAGGGAATTAAAGCGCAGGAACATAAAAAAATTAAGTAACTGAAAGAATAGGAAGAACTGAAAAGGACAAACTGGAGAATAAAACGGGAAAACACAAAATTTAATTAAGGGAGGAGGATTAAAAGGCGGAAAAAGCGCAAACTCAGAGGAAGAAAAAGGGGGAATTCGAAGGAGAAAAGGGGAAACTTAAGAGTGAAAAAAACCGAGCAACAAAAACCCAGGGAAAAGGCAGAGCAGCCAGACCCCAAAATCCCCACTTTTCACCCCAAACTG
>NW_008237441.1:8738-9728 GCF_000691975.1 Corvus brachyrhynchos | reverse complement strand
CGCCGGGAACGGGGAACCGGGAACGGGAATGGGAGTCAGGGAACGCCGGGAACGGGGAACCGGGAATGGGAACCGGAGTCAGGGAGCGCCCGGGGAACGGGAATGGGGAACCGGGAATGGGGAACCGGGAATGGGGAACCGGAGTCAGGGAGCGCCCGGGCAACGGGAATGGGAACGGGAGTGGGAACCGGAGTCAGGGAGCGCCCGGGCAACGGGAATGGGACTCGGGAACGGGGAACCGGGAACGGGAATGGGGAACCGGGAATGGGAACCGGAGTCAGGGAGCGCCCGGGGAACGGGAATGGGAACGGGAATGGGAGTCAGGGAGCGCCGGGAACGGGGAACCGGGAACGGGAGTCAGGGAACGCCGGGAACGGGAATGGGAGTGCCCAGGGAACGGGAGTCAGGCAGTGTCCAGGGAGTGCTGGGAACGGGAGTCAGGGAGTGCCGGGAACGGGAATGGGCAGTGCCCAGGGAACGGGAGTCAGGGAGTGCCCAGGGAACGGGAGTCGGAGAGTGCTGGGAATGAAGTCAGAGAGTGCCGGGAACGGGGTCAGGGAGTGCCCAGGGAACGGGAATGGGGAACCGGGAACGGGAGTCAGGGAGTGCTGGGAACCGGCAATGGGAGTCTGGGAGCGCCCGGGGAACCGGGAATGGGAACCGAGAATGGGAATCACAGGGAGTGCCGGGAACGGGGTCGGAGAACCGGGAATGGGAGTCAGGGAGCACCCGGGAACGGGGAAGCGGGAACGGGGAACCGGGAACGGAGTCAGGGAGTGCCGGGAACGGGAGTCGGGGAGTGCCGAGGGAACGGGAACGGAGAACCGGGAATGGGAAACGGGAGTCAGGGAGTGCCCGGGGAACGGGAGTCAGAGAGCACCGGGAACCGCGCCCGGGGAACGGGGACCGCCCCCCGAGACCGCGGCGGCCGCACGGGCGGAGAGCGGGGGGACCCGGGGCCGGCGGGGCCCCCGGGCCGGGGCCGGGGGC
>NW_008237441.1:6138-7121 GCF_000691975.1 Corvus brachyrhynchos | reverse complement strand
CAGTGTCCCCAGGGTGTCCCAGTGTCCCTCCTGCGGTGTCCCCAGTGTCCCTGTGCCACCCCCGAGCTGTCCCCAGGCTGTCCCAGTGTCCCCAGAGTGTCCCAGTGACCCCCTCGAGCTGTCCCAGTGTCCCCAGGGTGTCCCAGTGACCCCCCTCGAGGTGTCCCGCTGTCCCCGTGCCACCCCCGAGCTGTCCCCAGAGCGTCCTAGGGACCCTCCCGAGATGTCCTCGTGTCCCTGTGCCACCCCTGGGGTGTCCCAATGTCCCAGTGACTCCAGAGTGTCCCAGTGCCCCCCCAGGGTGTCCCCGTTGTGTCCACAGTGTCCCCGTATCTCTGTGCGAGCCTCGAGGCATCCCCAGAGTGTGCCAGTGACCCTGTGCCACCCCTCTTGTGTCCCCACAGTGTCCCAGTGTCCCTCCTGTGGTGTCCCCAGAGTGTCCCAGTGTCTCCCAGTGTCCCTGTGCCACCCCTGTTCTGTCCCCAGGGGGTCCCAGTGACTCCCCTGTGGTGTCCCCAGTGTCTCCCAGTGTCCCCAACATGTCCCTCCTGTGGTGTCCCAGTGTCCCTCCTGTTCTGTCCCCAGAGTGTCCCAGTGTCCCCTGAGTGTCCCAGTGTCCCAGTGCCACCGCTGTGGTGTCCCCAGTGTCTCCCAGTGTCCCCAGGGTGTCCCAGTGTCCCTCCTGTGGTGTCCCACTGCCACCACCATGGTGTCCCCAGGTTCTCCCAGTGTCCCGAGTGTCCCAGCGTCCCTCCTGCAGTGTCCCCAGGGTGTCCCAGTGTCCCTCCTGTGGTGTCCCAGTGTCTCCCAGTGTCTCCCAGTGTCCCTCCTGTGGTGTCCCAGCATCCCTCCTGAGAGTCCCCAGGGTGTCCCAGTGTCCCTCCTGTGGTGTCCCAGTGTCCCTCCTGAGAGTCCCCAGGGTGTCCCAGTGTCCCTCCTGTGGTGTTCCCAGTATCTCCCAGTGTCCCCCAAGGTGCCGTGCA
>NW_008237441.1:4453-5302 GCF_000691975.1 Corvus brachyrhynchos | reverse complement strand
GGAACGCGGCCGTGGCCTGGGCTGGGGGCACAGAGAGGGACAGAGAGGTCAGGGGACAGTCAGGGGACGGTCAGGGGGCAGTCAGGGGACACGGGGGATGGTCAGGGGCAGTCAGGGACACTCAGGGACACAGGGGACACGGGATGGTCAGGGGTGCTCGGGGACACTCAGGGACAGTCAGGGGACACGGGGGATGGTCAGGAGCAGTCAGGGACACTCAGGGACAGTCAGGGACACAGGGGACACGGGATGGTCAGGGGTGCTCGGGGACACTCAGGGACAGTCAGGGGACACGGGGGATGGTCAGGGGACAGTCAGGGGACAGTCAGGGACAGTCAGGGGACAGTCAGGGACAGTCAGGGGACAGTCAGGGACAGTCAGGGGACAGTCAGGGACAGTCAGGGGACAGTCAGGGACAGTCAGGGGACAGTCAGGGACAGTCAGGGGACAGTCAGGGACAGTCAGGGGACAGTCAGGGACAGTCAGGGGACAGTCAGGGACAGTCAGGGGACAGTCAGGGACAGTCAGGGGACAGTCAGGGACAGTCAGGGGACAGTCAGGGACAGTCAGGGGACAGTCAGGGACAGTCAGGGGACAGTCAGGGACAGTCAGGGGGACACAGGATGGTCAGGGGACAGTCAGGGGACAGTCAGGGGACAGTCAGGGACAGTCAGGGGGACACAGGATGGTCAGGGACAGTCAGGGACAGGCAGGGACACAGGGGACACTCGGGACACTCGGGGACACTCAGAGACAGCCAGGGGACACTCAGGGGACACGGGACGGTCAGGGATGCTCAGGGACGCTTGGGGACACTCGGGGGCACAGGGGGAGGCACGGGACGCACGC
>NW_008237441.1:1597-3551 GCF_000691975.1 Corvus brachyrhynchos | reverse complement strand
TCAGGGGGGTTTTGGGGCGATTCCCAGGGATTTTGGGGCTCACCCGAGGGGAAGAAGCCGCGCTCTGGATTTCGGGATGACTCAGGGGGGTTTTGGGGCGATTCCCGAGGGATTTTGGGGCGATTCCCGGGGATTTTGGGGCTCACCCGAGGGGAAGAAGCCGCGCTCTGGATTTCGGGATGACTCAGGGGGGTTTTGGGGCGATTCCCGAGGGATTTTGGGGCGATTCCCGGGGATTTTGGGGCTCACCCGAGGGGAAGAAGCCGCGCTCTGGATTTCGGGATGACTCAGGGGGGTTTTGGGGCGATTCCCGAGGGATTTTGGGGCGATTCCTGGGGATTTTGGGGCTCACCCGAGGGGAAGAAGCCGCGCTCTGGATTTCGGGATGACTCAGGGGGGTTTTGGGGCGATTCCCGAGGGATTTTGGGGCGATTCCCGGGGATTTTGGGGCGATTCCCGGAGATTTTGGGGCTCACCCGAGGGGAAGGAGCCGCGCTCTGGATTTCGGGATGACTCAGGGGGGTTTTGGGGCGATTCCCGAGGGATTTTGGGGCGATTCCCGGGGATTTTGGGGCTCACCCGAGGGGAAGAAGCCGCGCTCTGGATTTCGGGATGACTCAGGGGGGTTTTGGGGCGATTCCCGAGGGATTTTGGGGCGATTCCTGGGGATTTTGGGGCTCACCCGAGGGGAAGAAGCCGTGCTCCTGGAAGAGCTGCATCACCAGGGCCCGGCGCTGGTCCAGGGTGCGGCGCAGGGACGAGAACGGGACCTTGTCGTACTCGAGCTCCCCCAAAACGTCCTCACCCTCCCCCCCTGCGGGAAAACGGCGTCAGGGGCGCCCCAAAATTCGGGAATTTCGGGTTTCCCTCCCCCCGTATTTTGGAATTCACCTCCACCCCCAATTCCCCAAAATTCCCCTCAATTTTGCGGTTTCCCAGAATTTCACTGCTCTCTCTCTGCTCACTTTGCATTTCCCTTCCCCACATCTCGGGGTGGTCCCCAGCCCCAATTTCGGGGCGTTTCTGCCCGGATATTTTGGGGTTTCTCCTCCCAAGCTCCGGTGCTCCCCCAGCCCCAATTTTGGGCTGTTTTCCCCCGGATATTTTGGGATTTCTCCCACCAGATTTCGGGGTGGTCCCCAGCCCCAATTTTGGGCTGTTCCCCCTGGATATTTTGGGGTTTCTCCCCCCAAGCTCCGGCGCTCCCCCAGCCCCGATTTCAGGGTATTTCCCCCCGGATATTTTGGGGTTTCTCCCCCCAGCTTTCAGCACTCCCCCAGCCCCAATTTCGGGGCGTTTCTCCCCGGATATTTTGGGGTTTTTTGTCAGTGTTTTGGGGTTTCTCCCCCCAAATTTTGGGGTGGTCCCCAGCCCCAATTTTGGGCCATTTCTCCCTGGATATTTTGGGGTTTCTCCCCCCAAGCTCCGGCGCTCCCCCAGCCCCGATTTCAGGGTATTTCCCCCCGGATATTTTGGGGTTTCTCCCCCCAGGCTCCAGCGCTCCCCCAGCCCCAATTTCGGGGCGTTTCTCCCCGGATATTTTGGGGTTGCTCTGTCAGTGTTTTGGGGTTTCTCCCCCCAAATTTTGGGGTGGTCCCCAGCCCCAATTTTGGGCCATTTCTCCCTGGATATTTTGGGGTTTCTCCCCCCAGCTTTCAGCACTCCCCCAGCCCCAATTTCGGGGCATTTCTCCCCGGATATTTTGGGGTTTCTCCCCCCAGATTTCGGCGCTCCCCCAGCCCCAATTCCAGCCCCTTTTTCCCCCCTGCCCATTTCGGGGTCCCCCCTCTCACCGGGCCTCTCGAAGGTGAAGATGTCGCCCTCGCATTTGGCGCTTTTGGGGGTGGTGGGGTCGGAGCCGCAGCTCGAGCGGCGCCGCAGCTTCCGCTTGGGCGAGGAGGGGGCGTCCCCGGCCGGCTCCAGCTCTGGGGACAGCGCGGGGTCACGGGGGGTG
>NW_008237441.1:0-479 GCF_000691975.1 Corvus brachyrhynchos | reverse complement strand
GCCGGGGCCGGCAGGGTGGGGGAGGGAAGCACCTCCTCGGGCCGGAACTCGGGGAGCTCCGCGAAGCGCTCCTCGAAATCCACCTCCGACAGCACCCTGGGGGCGAGAGCCCGGCCACTGACCCCAAAAACCGCCCCAAAATCACCCCAAAACCGCCCTAAATACCCCAAAAACCGCCCCAAAACCGCCCTACATACACCCAAAATCACACAGACCCCGGTGACCCCAAAACCACCCCAAAAACCCCCAAATCACACGGACAGACCCCGATGACCCCAAAACCACCCCAAAAACCCCCAAAATCACACAGACGGACCCCAAAAACCCCCCAGGGGCTCCTCGAAATCCACCTCCAACAGCACCCGGGGCTGGGGAACCCCCCCAGGAACCCCAAAACCGCCCAGAAATACCCCAAAAACACCCCAGCGACCTCCCCAATCACCCCCAAACTGCTCCTAAACGACCCCAAAACCACCCCA
>NW_008237440.1:4280-5686 GCF_000691975.1 Corvus brachyrhynchos | reverse complement strand
CGGAGGAGTCTAAAATAGTTACTGTAAATACGGCAATGAGATCCAAGCCGGCGCTACCAGAGGTGGCTGGTTGCAAGGCTGAAACACTCCTGCTGCTGCCGCGGGGGTCACGTGGGGAGGGATTTGTGTCTGCGCGCAGGGCCGACTCCCGCTCTGTTTCGCGTTTCCTGGAATTGGTTTGCCGTCAATATCATATTTAGACCGACACTAATTCGCAAAATGCCACCCTTTTTGACAGCGCAGGCAAACTCCGGGTTTTTTGGACTTTGCTCCCTTTGAGGCATAGCAGTCTTTCTTAAGGTGGCCCAGTTTTCCACAGCCAAACCAAGTCTGTCCCGTGGGACCAGGAGCTGCCTTAAGAGCAGCAAAGGCAGCAGCCATGGCTTCATATTTGTGTTCAACTGTTCCAATACAATTGCAAGCTTCAACCATTTCTACAATTGTGGGGTTTTAAAGTGGCCTTAATACTTTCTGGCAGTCTGAATTCGCATTCTCAACCTCCAATTTTAAAAGAATAACATTGCAGGCCTCCTGATGGGCTACCTGTCTCTCTAACGCCTGTCGCAATCAGTCTATGAACTGCACGTAAGACTCTTTCGGCCCCTGGGTTATGGATGTAAAAGACTTGTGGCTTGCTGACATCAGGGACTTTCATAAAAGCGCAGTATGCATCATCTCTGATATCACCTAGGGCTTCAAGCGGGATATCCTGAGCTTGAGCTTCTGGTGTGGAGTGCTGACCCATTCCCATGAGGTGGTCAAGTGTTAAAGCTGCGAGCTGTTGATTTGCATTCCCCGCCTAAGTTTGCAATCTCACTTCTAACAACCTCCTCCACTCTGCTTCCCAAAGTGCATACTGCATAGGCAAAAGGAGCAGCTGGGAAGAGATTTTAAATTGTGGGGGGTCATAACATAAGAATTGAGCAGAGTAGAAAGCATATTAGTGAAATAAGGAGAGGAAATACCATAATCAGTTACGCAAAGTCTTAATTCCTTAATAACACCTTATGATGTGTATCCCATATTGCTGCCTATGCCCAGAAATTAATTCCTGTGCCTTTCTATGCCTCTAAACTGAGCCTGAGAGGGGGAAGGAAAAACTGAGCAAAACTTTTTCAAAGCAGTTTGCAGCTTGTTCAAGGTCACACACACAGATAGCAATTTGTTTCCCAGCTGCGGCAGGGGAGGGAGGAAGCACCCGGCTTGCTGTTTCCCAAGGACAGTTTTTTTGGCCAGTGGTTCAGCTGCTTTTTCTCTGGAGAGAGACTGAGAGTTGAATTTTTCCTTCCCTGGAATTTCAGATTCTCCCTTTTCTACTGGACTGATTGATTGCTTTAACATCAGAGCACATCGGGAGGACTTTCCACTGGGCACAAAGGGCCTGGCCCTGGGCCAAGCCCCAGCTC
>NW_008237440.1:0-266 GCF_000691975.1 Corvus brachyrhynchos | reverse complement strand
GGGGGTGCCCCCCCCACCCAAGCGGCGGCCCGTAATGGCTACAGCGGGGACAAGCCCGCACTATGCCTTTCGCTTCTGTCAGCGGGATCTTAAACTGTCTCTGCAGGGATTTTGTGTTTTGGTGGAACAAATCATGGCTACATCTGGCTTGCTCAAAAGTGTTCCCAGGCTGGAGATGCACTATGGGGGCACAGGTCACCTCCTCATCTGCACGGGCATTGCCCTCTCCCAGTCCGATGTTCCACTGGTGGCTCCGAACGTGCAGG
>NW_008237439.1:0-1270 GCF_000691975.1 Corvus brachyrhynchos | reverse complement strand
TACTTTATTGCAGATTTTTCACCAAAATCTTAGTTCTTCTATCATCTGTAAAATATGTGGATGCCATTTTTACTGTGAATGTTTTTAATCAAATGTTATTCAATCAATCTTATTGCTTGGCAATTTGTCTGTAATTTATTTCCCCACTTTCATATAACAAACTTTTACATATGAGCTTACAGTAGTTTTGTAAGTTTCTTTTTATAACTTACCACCCTAGAAATGTATTCCTACGCAGCCCCAGAAAAGGTTTATATCAGATATAATAGAGATTAAGCAGGTTCCTCTAACTCATCCATATTCTCATTTCTTTATTCTTGCCACTTTTATCTATCATGCATACCTACTCTGCAATGAATTCTAGCAGGACAAAATTGGATTTGCTCATAGACTTTTTATTCATGAACAATCAAACATAAAAACAAAGTTCTTTATATTTTAAACTACCCACTCTAAAGTAATTTCTTGATTGATCACCTTCACCAGCCCATTCCTTAAAAAGCATATGTGATCCAAAAAAATTGGTGCATTCTGTGACACTGAAACAAGAAAAAGCTGTATCATAATTTCATAATATATGAGGCTGCCTATTTTAGTATCTTTATACTGACCAAGATAGATCTTTAGATTTGGCACTATTACTAATCACTGTTTCTGCAAATAGAGAAAACTTCTTTTCAGACTTTCTTAAAGACAGGATCTGTTTGCATGCCTAATCTATCTATTTTGTAGGGTTAATCTTTCATTATAATGACAGTAACTTTTTAAATTTAATATATAAATATCTCATATATATAATATTTTGTAGGGTTAATCTTTCATTATAATGACAATAACTTTTTAAATTTAATATATAAGTATCTCATATATATAAAAATAAATAAATATATTCCATTGTGCTTTAGCATCAACTGGTGAAGCACAATGATTCAGTGTGTAAAGATAATCAGGAAAGTAATTGTATGATATGTTTAAAACACATATACACCATACATCAGAACTGTGTCAATGAGAAAGTATTCCTACCATTTCTAGTTAAAGTCACAGTAAGACTGTGAAAAGAAAAAAAAAGGCATCCATCCAATCTTAGTCATCTAACTTAGCCACACCTATGGTCAGAGAAAGGATGGTGGCTTCTTCAAGCGATGGAAGCATCTTAATTGAGTTTCTGCTCTGACCTGCCTGATGGAGAAGTCATTACCAACAGAACAGGGCCCTTGGGGAACAGCTGAGGCCTATCCCTTCAATATCCTGAGTGCTCTTTTAAGGC
>NW_008237438.1:0-1391 GCF_000691975.1 Corvus brachyrhynchos | reverse complement strand
TATTTTACCAGCCTGTTTTTCTGTAAAAGAAGATGAAAATATTAACATGATTATTCCTCCCCTTTCTAAATACTGGTAAGGCCACAGCCTTACAGTGTCAAGCATTCCGTTCCTTGCAGAGTGGTACCTATGCCAAACTTGCTTCTTAAGTTCCTCTCCACAGACCCTGCCCCTTTCCTCTACTCATTGGCATCCCTCAAAAGAAAATATCAAAAAAGTAGGCTTTTCTTCAAAAGCAGGATAACAAGATCAATTATACTTTTATTGTGCGGTGGTTAGATGGAAGATGCATGGAAGAGACTTCATTTCTTTTATGACTCAAGGGTCAGCTGAGGAGTGACAGGTGCTCAGGTACAACAGAAGATATGCTCCAGCAATAAGTATTTTCCCTGACTTACTGTTTCTCAGCCCAGCAGAATAACTTACCTAATAGACATGTTGCAGAATATTATACCTCTGGAAGCATAATCCTATGTATAAATGCAGTGCTGGACTCCCACTCAACTCTAAGGGAGGCAGTAAGGGAGTCAGTGTGGATA
Organism: Corvus brachyrhynchos; assembly: GCF_000691975.1. Lineage (NCBI taxonomy): Eukaryota > Metazoa > Chordata > Aves > Passeriformes > Corvidae > Corvus > Corvus brachyrhynchos. The sequence continues at coordinate 852 of NW_008237438.1, read as the reverse complement.
GGTTTTTGAAAAAAACAGTTTGACTTTCAGACAAAAAAAGCAACAAGAACTGCAGGAAATTTTGGGGGAAGGAGTAGAGCTAAACCTGAAATGTCATTATGCCTCTGTGTCGACTAACACTTCCTGTTAAAAACGAGTATAGTATAATTAGAGAACAGACCTGGAAAGATGACGGGGATCATATAGATATGGAAATAATTGTGTGCAAAGAGTACTGAATAGAATAAACCTCTTCAATTTGGAAAAGACTTGTTAAGGAGAAGGAAGATATTATAAATCTAGAATAGAGAAAGTTTTTTTAAGGATTTATCAAAAAATAGGTCATTCAAACAAATGGTTGAGCAATTTTCAAAGAACCAAAACATTAAAAAAACCTCACAGATTTAGATTGTAGTTTTTATCGATTGTTTTCTGTATATCAAAATGTAACAAGAGATTAAATAATTCAATTAATAATATTTCCATCCTGTATTAAAAACAAAAAATCCATGTAAAATAAAGGTATTTCTATAACAGAATAATATCTTAATCATTGAAGGTAATATCTTAGTTTTCTCATAAGGATAATATGAATGAAATAACATCTGTAGCATGTCTATGAGTTCTGTTTCATAATACTAGCACACTAGATAATAAGGAAGTTTTGTCATCAGATTTCCTTGCTGATACCTGCTTGTGTTTTCCCTGTTTGAGGAGTACTGCTTCTTTCTTACCTGCTTTACCTGAATTTGAATATGATTTTGTCAGCCTTTCCAGATTTTGGCTGTGTGACCAGGTTTTTGATGCTCTGGTGCAAGGTACAGAGGATATATGCCTGTGGTTGCTATTCAGGTGTCTGCATGGTGGCTAGCA
>NW_008237437.1:55278-56234 GCF_000691975.1 Corvus brachyrhynchos | reverse complement strand
TCTCCTCTCTGTGAATCCGCTGGTGCACGAGGACATCGGAGCTGGTCTGAATCCTCTTCCCACACTCGGGACACTCATAGGGCCATTCCCCAGTGTGCATCTGCTGGTGGAAGCAGAGATGGGAGCTGGTGTGAAACCTCTTCCTGCACTTCTCACACTCATAGGGCTTCTCCCCGGTGTGGATCCTCTGGTGCTGGATCAGGTGGGATCTCTCCCTGAAGCACTTCCCACACTCGGGACACTTGTGGGGCCTCTTCCCGGTATGGATGTACTGGTGGACAACAAGGGTAGACTTCTGCTTGAAGCCCTTCCCGCAGTCGGGACACTCATAGGGCCTCTCCTCCGTGTGACTCCGCTGATGCACGACGAGAGTGGAGCGGCTTGGAAACCTCTTCCCACACTCGGGACACTCGTAGGGCCTCTCCCCACTGTGAGTCCTCTGGTGGCCGATCAGGCTGGAGCTCTGGCTGAAGCTCTTCCCACACTCCCCACACTTGTAAGGCCTCTCCCCTGTGTGGATCCTCTGGTGGACAATCAGGCTGGAGCCCTGGATGAAGCTCTTCCCACACTCGGGACACTCATAGGGCCTCTCCCCGGTGTGGAGGCGCTGGTGGGTGACGAGGGTGGAGTTGCGTTTGAAGCCCTTCCCGCAGTCGGGGCAGCGGAAGGGCCTCTCCTCTCTGTGAATCCGCTGGTGCACGAGGAGACTGGAGCTGCACTGAAACCTCTTCCCACACTCGGGACACTCATAGGGCTGATTCCCCAGTGGCGGATCAGATTGGAGCTTTGGCTGAAGCTTTTCTCACATTTTGAGCACTTGTACAGCTTCTCCCCATCTTGAAGCTGCTCGTGGACTCCCAGCTCCGATCTCCGGCCGGATCTCTGGCCGCCTTCCCGGCCCAGAAAGGGTCCTACCTCCTCAGAGCTCCCTGGGCTGTGTCTGCAGCCCCTTCTCA
>NW_008237437.1:52382-54036 GCF_000691975.1 Corvus brachyrhynchos | reverse complement strand
TTGGGAACGGGGCAGGGAATGGAATGGGACCGGGAATGTGGGACCGGGAATGGGGAAGGGGCCGGGAATGTTCGACCGGGAATGCGGGAACGGGAATGGGGAACGGACCGGGAATGTGGGAACAGGAAAGAGAATGGGACTGAGACCGGGATGGGAGCAGGACGCGACTGGGGACACACATAAATGGGGGGCAGGAGTGACAGCGGGGAGAGCGGAATCGTGGACAGGCAACACAAGGAACAGGGATGAGGGACATGGGGATAGGTCCAGGGCAGGGGGTCCTTGAGCAGCTGCCCCAGAACCTCCACCAGGGTCTCCCAGCACAGCTGGAGCTGCTCGGCCTGGGGTCCCCAAAGCCCTGAGCAACCCCCAAGTCCCTCCCAGGAACCCTAACCTCCCTCAAAGCCAGCATCCCCCACATCCCCTGGAAGATCCCCCCATGTCCCCATCCGCATCTCAGTTCTTTATTTTTACCCCGCTTTTGGGTGTTTTGAAAGGTCAGAGAGAAATGAAAAGAAAGTCAAGGCCCCGGGGAGCCAGGAAGAGGTGGAGACCCCCAGCCTGGTGTCTTCCCAACACGGATCACCAGCAACACGGGTCTCCAGGGCTCTGCCAAACGGGGGTCACTGGGGATCATCCAACGCCGATCCTCCCATGGGGGATGGGGTTGGAGCAGCGCACGAAGCTCTTCGTGCACTTGGGGCACTCGCAGAGCTGCCCTTAGCGGTGCCTCCGTTGGTGTTGAATCAAGTTAGAGCTCTGTGAGAAGCTCTTCCCGCACTCGGGACACTCATAGGGCCTCTCCCCGGTGTGGATGCGCCGGTGCTTGACAAGGGCAGAGTTGTACCTGAAGCCCTTCCTGCAGTCGGGGCAGCGGAAGGGCCTCTCATCCGTGTGAATCCGCTGGTGCACAAGGAGAGTGGAGCTGGTCTGAAACCTCTTCCCACATTCCCCACACTCGTAGGGCCTCTCTCCAGTGTGGATCATCTGGTGCTGGATCAGGTATCCAGTGTGGCTGAAGCTCTTCCCACACTCTCCACACTCATACGGCCGTTCCCCGGTGTGGGTCCTCTGGTGGACGTCCAGCTTGCTGCTCCGGCTGAAGCTTTTCCCACACTCTCCACACTCATAGGGCCGTTCCCCAGTGTGGATCCTCTGGTGGATTTTTAGCTGGCCGCTCTGGCTGAAGCTCTTCCCACACTCTCCACACTCATAGGGCCGTTCCCCAGTCCTCCCACATTGCCCACACTTGTAGGGCCGTTCCCCAGTGTGAATCCGACGGTGGTGGATCAGATGGCTGCTCTGGCTGAAGCTCTTCCCACACTCCCCACATTCGTAGGGCCGTTCCCCAGTGTGAATCCGACGGTGGTGGATCAGATGGCTGCTCTGGCTGAAGCTCTTCCCACACTCCCCACACTCATAGGGCCGTTCCCCTGTGTGGATTCTCCAGTGGCAGATTAGGTAGGATCTCTGGCTGAAGCACTTCCCACATTTTGAGCACTTATAGGGCTTCTCCTCCCCGTCGTGAAGCTGCTCATGGACCCCCAGCTCCGACCTCCGGCCGGATCTCTGGCCGCCTTCCCGGCCCAGCGAGGGTCCTTCCTCCTCAGAGCTCCTTGGGCTGCGTTTGCAGACCCTCCTCGTGCGGGATCTC
>NW_008237437.1:51937-52275 GCF_000691975.1 Corvus brachyrhynchos | reverse complement strand
CGTCGGCAGCGGGGTTGTCCTGCAGCCGGGGGCGATGCTGGGCTGGGAGATGGAGCAGGACAGAGGGGAAAGGGCCACTGACTTCCTCCTCACCTGCCTGCGGCTCCCGGGGCATCCTCCTCTTCCTCGCGGCCTTCTCCTCCTCCATTCGGCCGCGCCTTGGCGATGGCAAATCCTGCTCGGGGGGAAAACGAGGCCTGAGCGCCTTGGGTTTGGTGCTGCCCAAGCCCAAGCCCAGCTCGAGAAGTCCCCGCCCCGTTCAGCGTCGGGGGACCCGGACCCCGCTCATCTCCAGCCTCCCCCACCCCTCCCGGCTGCCGCGGGTCCCCCGGCTCCGC
>NW_008237437.1:51180-51653 GCF_000691975.1 Corvus brachyrhynchos | reverse complement strand
GGGGCGCCTGCAGCCTCAGCGGCCGGGCGGGGGAACCGCGCGCTTCTGCTGCTGCTCCTCCTCTTCCTCCTCTTCCTCCTCCTCCTTTTCCTGTTCCTCTTCTTCCTTTTCCTCCGCTCCTCCTCCTCCGTCCTCTTCCTCCCGCGGCTCCTCCGCTCCTGCCCCGGCCCGGGCAGGTTCCGACACCCCAAAGCAGCCGCGCGGTGCCCGGAGGGGTTCCCAAAGCGGCCCCGCCCCGCGCGGCACTGGGAGCGATACTGGGTGCAATGGGAGCGATACTGGGAGCACCGGGAAGGAACTGGGAGCACGATCCCTCCCAGCACGGCTCTTACTGGGAGCACTGGGAGCGATATTGGGAGCACTGGGAGGGAACTGGGAAGAATCGGGGATCCAAGGCGGCTGCAGCCGGAGCTGGGCGTGGCCAAGGCGGGGGGGCGGGGCTATGGAAATTTCGGAGCGGTCGGCCGCGGGGG
>NW_008237437.1:49247-51094 GCF_000691975.1 Corvus brachyrhynchos | reverse complement strand
AGTGGGGACGGGGACCGGGAATGGGACCGGGAATGTGAGACCGGGAATGTGGGAAGGGACCGGGAATGGGACCGGGAGTGTGGGACCGGGAATGGGGAAGGCACCGGGAATGTGGGACCAGGAAAGAGAATGGGAATGAGACTAGGAACGGGATTCGGACCGGGATGGGAGCGGGACGGGACTGGGATAGGGGGAACCGGGAAACGGGCCGGTGGGGGAGGAGTGACAGCGGGGAGAGCGGAATCGTGGACAGGCGACCCCGGGAACAGGGATGAGGGACATGGGGATAGGTCCAGGGCAGGGGGGTCTCTGATCAGCTGCCCCAGAACCTCCACCAGGGTCTCCCAGCACAGTCGGAGCCGCTCGGCCTGGGGTCCTCAAAGCCCTGAGCAACCCCCAAGTCCCTCCCAGGAACCCTAACCTCCCTCAAAGCCAGCATCCCCCACATCCCCTGGAAGATCCCCCCATGTCCCCATCCGCATCTCAGTTCAACGTCCTTAATTTACCCCGCTTTTGGGTGTTTTGAAAGGACAAAGAGAAATGAAAAGAAAATCAAGGCCACCGGGAGCCAGGAAGAGGCGGAGCCCCCCAGCCTGGTGTCTTCCCAACACGGATCAGCGGCACCACGGATCTCCGGGGCTCTGCCCAACGGGGGTCACTGGGGATCATCCAACACCGATCCTCCCACGGGGGATGGGGCTGGATCAACGCACGAAACTCTTCCCGCACTCGAGGCACTCAAAGGGCCTCCCTTAGCAGTGCTTCTTTTGGTGTCTGGTCAAGTGATAGCTCTGTGAGAAGCTCTTCCCACACTCGGGGCACTCATAGGGCCTCTCCCCGGTGTGGATCCTCTGGTGCACAAGGAGATTTGCCCTGGTCTGAAACCTCTTCCCACACTCAGGACATTCGTAGGGCCTCTCCCCGGTGTGGATACGCCGGGGGGAGACGAGGTTGGAGGTGGTTTTTTGTGCTTGAAGCCCTTCCCGCAGTCAGGGCAGCGGAAGGGCCTCTCATCTGTGTGAATCCGCTGGTGCACGAGGAGATCGGAGCTGGTCTGAAACCTCTTCCCACACTCGGGACACTCGTAGGGCCTCTCCCCAGTGTGCCTCCACTGGTGCTTGAGGAGATCAGAGCTCCTTGGAAACCGCTTCCCACACTCAGGACACACATAGGGCCTCTCTCCAGTGTGCGTCCGCTGGTGCACGAGGAGATCAGAGCTCCTTGGAAACCTCTTCCCACACTTGGGACACATGTAGGGCCTCTCCCCGGTGTGGATACGCTGGTGCACGAGGAGATCGGAGCTGGTTTGATACCCCTTCCCACACTCCCCGCACTTGTAGGGCAGTTCCCCAGTGTGGATCCTCTGGTGGACAGTCAAGTGGGAGCTCCGGCTGAAGCGCTTCCCACACTCCCCACACTCGTAGGGCCGCTCCCCGGTGTGGATTCTCTGGTGGACAATCAAGTGGGAGCTCCTCTTGAAGCTCTTCCCACACTCCCCACACTCGTAAGGACGTTCTCCTGTGTGGATCCTCTGGTGGACAATCAGGTAAGAGCTGTCTCTGCAGCTCTTCCCACACTCCCCACACTCGTAGGGCCGGTCCCCCGTGTGGATTCTCCAGTGGCGGATCAGATTGGAGCTTTGGCTGAAGCTTTTCTCACATTTTGAGCACTTGTACAGCTTCTCCCCATCGTGGAGCTGCTCATGGACCCCCAGCTTCGAGCTCTGTCCAGATCTCCGGCCGCCTTTCCGGCCCAGCGAGGGTCCTTCCTCCTCAGAGCTCCTTGGGCTGCGTTTGCAGCCCCTCCTCATGCGGCATCTCCGGGGCTTTTCCTCCCCGTTGCATTCC
>NW_008237437.1:46604-48646 GCF_000691975.1 Corvus brachyrhynchos | reverse complement strand
CCGCCCCCCCCACCCCTCCGGGCTGCCGGGGGCCCCCCGGCTCCGGGATCGCCCCTTCGGCTCTCCCCACTCCGGGGCTCCCGCCTTCCACCCCCCGCCTCTCCCGGAAATCCCCAAAACCGGGATCGCCCCCTCCCCTCCGGGACCGGGCAATCGCCACTTGGGACACCCCAAGACCCCACCCAAGGCGCATTTCCGGCTCAGCTTTGGGGTCCTGCAAGCTCCAAACATCGCCTGCCCAAACAAAAAAATCCCCTTCCGGAGAGCCCCGATGGATTTGGGGCGAGCTCCCCCTCCCGCTCACCTCGGAATGCGGGGGGGGCGATGCTGCCGGAGCTGGGAGAGCTGCGGCTTCTTCTGCTACTCCTCCTCTTCCTCCTCCTTTTCCTGCTCCTCCTCTTCTTCCTCCTCTCTCCTCTTCCTCCCGCGGCTCCTCCGCTCCCCCCCCGGCCCGGGCAGGTTCCGACACCCCAAAGCAGCCGCGCTGTGCCCGGTACGGCTGCAGCCTGCGCTGGGCGTGGCTGCGACGGGGGCGGGGTTATGCAAATTTAGGAGCGATCGAGCTCGGTGATTGGTTGGTGCCGGTGGGCGGGGGCGGGGCGAAGGCGGCGGCGTCCGGTGAGAGGGGCCAGGGAGCGGGAATGGGAAATTGGGAACGGCGCAGGGAATGGAATGGGACCGGGAATGTGGGACCGGGAATGGGGAAGGGACCGGGAATGTGGGAATGGGAAAGAGAATGGGAGTAAGACCGGGAACGAGATCCGGACCAGGATGGGAGCGGGACGAGACTGGGACTGGGGACACACATAAATCGGGGGCAGGAGTGACAGCGGGGAGAGCGGAATCGTGGACAGGCAACACAAGGAACAGGGATGAGGGACATGGGGATAGGTCCAGGGCAGGGGGTCCTTGAGCAGCTGCCCCAGAACCTCCACCAGGGTCTCCCAGCACAGCTGGAGCTGCTCGGCCTGGGGTCCCCAAAGCCCTGAGCAACCCCCAAGTCCCTCCCAGGAACCTCCAACTCCCTCAAAGCCAGCACCCCCACATCCCCTGGAAGACCCCCCAAGTCCCCATCTGCATCTCAGTTCAACGTCCTTAATTTTACCCTGCTTTTGGGTGTTTTGAAAGGACAAAGAGTAATCAAAAGAAAGTCAAGGCCACGGGGAGCCAGGAAGAGGCAGAGCCCCCCAGCCTGGTGTCTTCCCAACACGGATCAGCAGCAACACGGATCTCCGGGGATCTGCCCAACGGTGATCATCCAATGCTGATCCTCCCACAGGGGATGAGGCTGGAGCACGAAGCTCTTCCTGCACTCAGGGCAGTTGCAGGGCTGCCCTTAGTGGGGCCTCTGTTGGTGTTGGGTCAAGTTAGAGCTCTGTGAGAAGCTCTTCCCACACTCCCCACACTCGTAGGGTCTCTCCCCGCTGTGGGTGCGCCGGTGGTTGATGAGGTTGGAGTTGTACCTGAAGCCCTTCCCACAGTCGGGGCAGCAGAAGGGCCTCTCATCCGTGTGAATCCGCTGATGCCTGATGAGAGTGGAGCTGCACTGAAACCTCTTCCCACATTCCCCACACTCGTAGGGCCGTTCCCCAGTGTGGATTGTCTGGTGGTACATAAGGCTGGAGCTGTCTCTGAAGCTCTTCCCACACTCCCCACAGTTGTAGGGCCGTTCCCCGGTGTGGATTCTTTGGTGGGTGATCAGGTGGGAGCTGCGGCGGAAGCTCTTCTCACATTCCCCACACTCGTAGGGCCGTTCCCCCACGTGCACCCGCTGGTGGCGGATCAGGTTGGAGCTGTCTCTGAAGCTCTTCCCACACTCCCCACACTCATAGGGCCATTCCCCCATGTGGATTCTCCAGTGGCAGATCAGGTAGGATCTCCTGGTGAAGCTCTTCCCACATTTCGAGCACTTGGGCTTCTCCCCATCTTGAAGTTGCTCATGGACCCCCAGCTTCGAGCTCCAGCTGGATCTCCGGCTGCCTTCCCGGCCCAGCGAGGGTCCTTCCTCCTCAGAGCTCCTTGGGCTGCGTTTGCAGACCCTT
>NW_008237437.1:39176-44436 GCF_000691975.1 Corvus brachyrhynchos | reverse complement strand
CTGAGCTCCCCCCACTCTTTGTGCTGTCCCCAAGAATGTCCCGAAATCTTCCCCACCCTCGGGGACAGCTCAGGGAGGGTCCCTTCCATTCCCTTTTTCCCCCCCTCTTCCCCCCCCCGTTTGCCCTCCTTTCTCCCTTTCTCTCCTCCCGGGGCCGGCTGACCCCGATCCCGATCCTAATCCCGGTCCCGGTGCCAAGAAGACAACGTGAAAATTAGCCTAGCTAGTTCAATTACGCTATTAAAATATTTTCCTTAATAATTCTACTTTTATATGGTCAGCTAAGTTGAGGTCAGGAGTGGGAGAATCCATTTGCAGCCTTAGGAGAAGTAGCAAAAGTTTTTAACCTTAGCAATTGCTGGCTCTGTGGAGGGCCAGGAGGATCTGAAGAGTGGCCATGGTTGGCTAGGCCAGCTGAACCTAAACAATGGGTCAACACCCTACATGAGCTCCATGATGGCATGGGATTTTGGGACACAGAAGGAAGTCCACGGCCACTTCATTCTTCTCAAACGGGCGCCCCTAAGCAGGACAGGGGGTGTCTATGTAGGAAAAGGCGTTTGTGACTGGATTTCATCTTTGGGTTTAGATTCTTGGGCTCCCAACTGCCCTCCTCATGATTGTTCCAGGTATCGAGGCAGATGAAATCAAGTGCCTGTTAAGCTCACTAACGGTAGCTGGGTAAGGTGTTCCTTCTATCACCGCCAGCCTGAGCCCTAGGGTCTATCACCGTGTCCTGCAGCCGTAGGGAGGAGGAGGAGAGAAGATCCAACAGGCAGGAATTGTGCAGCAAGATTGATTTATTGAATTATTTTACAAACTCTTTTATAGACTTTTTTTCTTCATAGTCTAATTGGACAAAGGACCAGCCACCCCTTGGGGTGATTGGCTAAAATCCTAAAACATCCATTGTCAAAATATTTTCCTGCTATACCATAAACAACACTTTTCAAGGCTGCAGGTGTTTGGTTGTTTACATTCCCTGCTACCTCTCCTGTGAGAGAGAAAAGTCTCTCACGGACTTAGAAAATAGCAAGAAAATCCTTGCTAGCAGCATTTTTGTATCTACATCCTTCCATAATTACCAAAAGGACTTTGAAGCCTGTAAAGCAATGGGGAGGGACAAGGGGGTTTTTTGACCACCCATTTTTAAGCTGTCCCCGAGAAAATTCCACAAGTAGAATACATGCTGTTCGTGATTATCAGTGGGAATGGCAACACCGGATTGGAACTCAAAGCCTTTTAGTGAGTTCTGCTCCAAATCCAACCAAGCAACTTGCAGATGTAAATGTGGATGGGAACCCCGTGTGGGAGCTTGGAAATGCAAATACTGTGACCCTTATGGTGGGGCAACTATTGTTGGAGGACCGTTAGGCCCGGGAATCCTGCTGTATTTTGACCCACCAATTGATGACCAAGGGTAGGAAGGCCCCTTTGCTAATGGAACACGGGCTTTGAAAGGACATTATTGGATTTGTGGCCAACATGCTTAGTTCAGGTTACCTCCAAACTGGTCAGGGATGTGGTATATGGGGTATATTAGACCGTTGTTCTTTTTGCTACCACAAGTTCAGGGAAATCGCTTAGCAATCAAAATCTGTGATAATTTAGTTAGAGAAAAGCAGTCAGCTGATGCAGCCCTGGCTGGAGGGAGCACCCCAAAACGGGGAAAAGATGAATGGTCACCAGAACGAGTTACACAACACGATGGACCAGCCCCTTGGAAAGCTAAGGAATGAATCCCAGGTGCCTGGGAACCCATTTATCATTGGAATGGGATAATTAGGATACAAACTGTCTCCGGCCCCGCAATTGGCGCCACTGTTTCCTGCCCGCCAATGGCCGCTTGCGCTGGCCGTGACGTCACCCGTCACCGGGCAGATCCCGGCGCGCCGGGGGAGCCGCGGACGCGCCCAAGGGAGCGCTGCGGCTCTCCGGGATCCTCCTGGGATCTCCTTGGGGCTGTGAAAAACGAGGTTCACTCTTTTTAACATTTTAAGAAAAATTTAATAAAAGGGACAATTAGGAGACAATAGCAAAAAGGGTATTACGGCCGGGTGCTTTGGCAGAGAGCCAAAGGCACACCTCTACATCCAAAAGATCGTCTTTAAAAGTACATCTCTTATTGCATATTCATCACAATCATGCACGATTCATAAAGTCTTTGGAGTTACTGTGTATCGTCCCATCAGCCTTATCTCCCTCCTTGGCTCCATTCAGTCTCTGCTCCCTCCATAAATTCTTCTCTCTGGTTTCGGGTTGTCTTCTCCTCTGATAAGACATGCCAGGAATGTGAAGGCTTTCTCTGCCTATCTTTTTTTTTTAATTGACTACAGAAACAATAGACATTCTATGTCATGTATTACAGAACCTAGGTAAAGTTTTTCTAACGTTAAGGAACATGAAAAAAACCCATCTCAATACATTCATAACAATTATGTAACATGCGAAAATCCAGCATCACAATACATTTATAACAGGACCCTCCACGGCCATGCACCGTGGGACCCCGGGGCCCTGCGGTCAAACTCTGCCTGAAACCCGCTGGTTTCAGCCCAAACCCGGCGGAGCACCGGGGTCGGCGGATCCCGCGGGGGCAGGGGGGAGTGTCCCCTCCCCGAGCAGCCACCACTGCCCACCGCAGACCCTCAGCATCCCCCCCAACATCCTGCCAGCAGCGCTTCCCAGAGCTTCCCAGGGAAAGCTCCAGCGGACCCCGTCTGAACTCCTCTCAGGGGAGCTCCTGGGGCGTTCCTTGGCAGGGACTGAGGGCAGAAAAGCTCCGGTTTTCCCTGCGTGTGGGGGTCCCCACCCTCGAAGGAACAGGACTGGGCTCTGCGACTCCAACCCCTGATTCCGAGTCTTCTCTCTCTTTGTCCCCTTATCTCCCTTTCCTCTGGGTGATCATAAATCCAAGAGCGGCTGTAGACGGGACTATGCTTGCTAACCTATGACACTATGGTTCTCTCAATTACAATTCCAGAGACACCAAAAATAAAACCGGTTCCTGATGTCACACTGCTTCTTCAGCAGCATTTTGCTTTCACCCACTCCAAAGGATCCCTCAGGAAAAGAACCTGTGGCACTGCCTCCGAGGTGGGTCGTGACAGGGGCTCTCACGGTGCCACTTGTGGGAAGTGCTGGGCAGGAAGAGCTGGGGGGAGGTTGGACACAGAGGCTGGGGAGGTCAGGGGGGTCCATGCGTTAAGGAAAGGGGAAAGTAGCCGATTTTGGTATCAGCATCGCCCCAGTTCCCACTCCCTGCGTTTCCTGTTCATGGTGCAGTTGGAGCCCAGCCTGAGGCTCCCACAGTTCGTGATCCTGGGCTACGTGGATGGGACCCCCTTTGAGCAGGGTCAGATTTGAGCTGGAATATGGGGGTCCCGAGACCCAGGTCAGCGGGTGCGCCCAGCACATCCACCACCGACCTGGAGATGTTGCAAGTCCAGTACAACCAGAGCAGGGGTGAGTAGGGGGAGCCGGGGGCTGGGGGATCCCAGGGAATGGGGGGTATTTGTGGGGCTGGGATGGGAGTTACCCTCCCACTCCTCACCATCCTGTGTTTCCCAGGGCCCAGTCACTCCCAGTATGATCCCAGTTGCCCTCAGCATGGTTCCAGTTGCTCCCCGTTCTTCCCAGTGTAATACCAGTGGCCTCTGGTATAGTCCCAGTCACTCCCCATATGATCCCACTCTCTCCCACCAGGGTCCCAGGCATGCCCAGTTGCCCTCAGTGCAGACCCAGTCACTCCCACTTGCTCCCAATTGCCTCCAACACGGTCCTAGTTGTCCCCAGCATGGTCCCTGTTGCTCCCAGCATGGTCCCCGTCACCCCCAATAAGGTTGCAGACACTCCCAATCTATCCCAGTTGCCCTCAGCATGCTTGGAGTCATTCCCAGTCACTCCCAGTATGATCTCAGTATGATCCCAATATAGCCTAGTCACTTCCAGTAGGAGCCCAAAGCTTATGGAACACCTGGAGGACCCACCCGGAGGAGAGTCCCCACAAGTTCTCTGGCTGCAGGAAGAGCCCCAAGGAGCAGAGGTCCCACCAGAACCACCACTCGAAGTAGGAGGGGGTGACAGCAGGGGGGCCTCCAGACTGACACCCCAGCAAGCAGCTCACACAGCCTCTCATCCTGTCCCCAAAATCCCACCCTTGGGAACCCTCATCCCTCTCTGCAGTCCCCCCTCCAACATCTCCAGGCTCCTGGGAGGAGCCCAAAAGGGATGGAAGTGCATAAAACGCTGCTGAAGTGCCCGAATTGCTCCCAGCTGTGGACGTTCCTGACCACAAACCTCTCCTGGTCAGAGGGGGGCTGCAAATGGGTTTAGGGGATCCTGGGGGGATTGGAAGGGGGTTTTGGTGGCTCTTGGGGACATTTGTGGTGTGGGGAGAGGGTTTAGGGGGCTATGGAGGGGTCTGTGGGGGAGTTTTGGGAGCTCTGGAAGGGCTGTGGGGCTTGGAAAGAATTTGGGTGGGTCTTGGGGGAGATGGGAAAACGTTTTGGTGGCTCCTGGGGCCATTTATGTTGCAGGCAGTGGTTGGGGGGCGTCCTGGTTGGGAGCTGTGGGGTGGTTTGAGGGGACTGGGAGTGGCTGTGGGGCTGGGGAGCAATCCTTGGATAGACAGAATCTGGGAGGTAGAATCTCAGTTTTGGCCATGGGAGCCTGGATGAGAAGGACGGTTCTTTTCCTTAGGAAGGAAAGCACAGAGCCCCAGGAGCCCCAGGGCTGCTGAGCCAGCCCCTGCTGCCCCGGGAGGGAATTTGGGGAGGGGGCAGAGGGGGTGCGCAGCCCCCGCCGGGGGATGACCCCGGCCCAGCGCCCTTCGTTCAGCACCGAGCTGGGCTTGGGGCCGCAGGAGGAAGAGGCCGATGGGAAGCAGATCCTGCAGGGGGGACAGGGCTTGGCCTCAGGGCAAGGTCCTGCCCTGCACACCTGGCTCAGGTGTGAGCCTGCCCCGGGAAGGGAGCGGGACATTCCCATCCCCACGGATCCTGTCCCCAAAATCTCACTCTTGGGATCCCTCATCCGTCTTTGCAATCCCCCCTCCAACATCTCCAGGCCTCTGCGAAGAGCCCAGAGGGCTGCAAGTCCCCACCCAGGGTCCCCAGCAAAGCCCAGTTTGGATGTGCAGCCCCCAGTTTTCCCAGTTTCCCTCTCCTTTCCCCGGGCCGGGTTCCCCCGCCCCCAGCGGGTGGGAGCAGCCGAGAGCCCCGCGCTGCCCATCCCGACCTGTCCCGGCTCACTCCCCGCA
>NW_008237437.1:32706-39111 GCF_000691975.1 Corvus brachyrhynchos | reverse complement strand
GATTAAGAGGAGGAGGAGGAGGAGGAGGAGGAGGGAGGGAGGAGGAACAGGAAAAAGAGGAGGAGCGGGAGGAAGCCGTGGGATAGAGGAGGAGCAGGAACTGGAAGCAGAGGGAGCGCGTGTCCCAGCCCGGGCTGTGTCCGCTGCCCTTCCGCCGCCTGGGCCATTGTCCCCCCATCCCGCAGGTGACCGCGGAGGGGGAGCTCGCCCCACATATCCTGGGCGGTCCGTGGGAGGATTCTGGGGGGAGAGGGGGTATTTTTGGAACTTGAAGGACTCCCAAGCTAAGCCGCAAATGCCCTTGGGGAGATTTTTGGGGGATTCCCGGGAGGGCGTGTTTTCCCGGGAGAGAGGAGAACAGTGGGACACCGAGGTGTGTAGCCCAGAGATAGGCGACCCCCACGATTCAGCGTGAAGAGGGGTAAGCCCTGGAGCTCCCCGCACCCTGAAGCAGAGAGTCAGGGGAAGCGGGACCCCCGGGACCCCCAAACCCCCCATCTCTAAGTGGGACCCCAGAGAGGGGGACCCAGGGAACCCCCAGGGGACGCAGGGACCCCCCAGCAGCCCAGAGAAGAGGCAGCCCCAGAACCTTGAGGTCCGAAGACCAGAGAGGGGGGACCCTAGGGATTCCTGGGACCCCTGACAGCCTGGAGAGGGTGGGGGCCCAGTGAGGAGAACCCTCAATCCACGCAGGACCCCCAGAACTCCAAAGTGGAGATACCAGAGAGGGGGAACTCCTGCGAAGCTTTTTTTGGGATGATCATGATCCATTCAGGTCTTGGGGGGCTCAATCTTGGTATTTCTGAGAGTTTTTTCTGCTAAGTCTTGGTGATCTGGAGGTTTTTATGGATGTAGGATATCCAGTGATATCTTCTAGAGATGGGCTTGGGCAGGAGGAAAGGAAACCCCAACCAAACACTCTCACACCTTGTTTTTCTCCCGGAAACAGGATTTCTCATTCCCAACCCTTGGCTGGATGGAGGAGGAGGCTGTGAGGAAGAGGAAGATGCCCCGGGAGCCCCAGGCAGGTGAGGAGGAAGTCAGTGGCGCTTTCCCCTCTGTCCTGCTCCATCTCCCAGCCCAGCATCGCCCCCGGCTGCAGGACAACCCCGCTGCCGACGCCGTCCTGCCGGGGACGGACTGGGGGGATCTCCTTGCCCTTCCCTGTGGCACGGAGGCAAATCCCATCCTCTCCTTGTCCTTCCTCCCCAGACAAGGAGCTGAGCACGGAGCCCAGGGAGGACAAATCCCCGCAGCAGAACCTGGTGGAAGAGGAGAAGGAAGGCCCCTCGCTGGGCCGGAAAGGCGGCCGGAGATGCGGCCGGAGGTCGGAGCTGGGGGTCCATGAGCAGCTTCATGACGGGGAGGAGAAGCCCTACAAGTGCTCGGAATGTGGGAAGAGCTTCCGCTCTTGCTCCAGCCTCCTCACCCACCATCGGGTGCACACGGGGGAACGGCCCTTCGAGTGTGGGGAATGTGGGAAGACGTACGCCCATGGCTCCCACCTCCTCTACCACCAGCGGGTGCACACGGGGGAACGGCCCTACAAGTGCTTGGAATGTGGGAAGAGCTTCAGAGACAATTCCCACCTGCTCTGGCACCAGAAGATCCACACCGGGGAACGGCCCTACAACTGTGGGGAGTGTGGGAAGAGCTTCAGAGACAGCTCCGGCCTCGTCACCCACCGGCGCGTGCACACCGGGGAACGGCCCTACACGTGCTTGGAATGTGGGAAGAGCTTCAGCGTTCGGTCCAATCTCATCTCCCACCAGAAGATCCACACTGGGGAACGGTCCTATGAGTGTTCCGAGTGTGGGAAAAAGTCTCGGAGCAGTTCGGATCTCCTCAAGCATCAGCGCACACACACGGAGGAGAGGCCCTTCCGCTGCCCCGACTGCGGGAAGGGCTTCAAACGCAACTTCAGCCTTCTCACCCACCGGCGCACACACACCAGGGAGAGGCCCTACAGGTGTCCCGAGTGTGGGAAGAGGTTTCAGACCAGCTCAGATCTTGTCAGCCACCAGCGCATCCACACCAGGGAGAAGCCCTTCGAGTGTCCCAAGTGTGGGAAGAGCTTCTCCAGGAGTTCAGCCTTGACCAGACACCAACAGAGCCACCGCTAAGGGCAGCCCTGCGAGTGCCCCGAGTGCAGGAAGAGCTTCGTGTGCTGCTCCAACCCCATTGCCCACTGGAGGACCCACGTTTGGCAGAGACCCAGTGACCACATTCCCAGTGGCCCATGCTGGGAAGACACCTGGCTGTAGATTCCGAGGAGGCGAGCAGAGAAAAAATTCTCCACTTTTTACTGTCTCATGTGAAAGTCTCCGTTCTCACACAAGCCAGCTGTCTGACAGTTTGCTGTCTGGTAAACATTTGCACCTGCAGGGCTGTTGGGAGAACATAGTGGAATGTTTTGGTTCACTAAGAATAATATTTTGAAATGGGTGGTTATACCTCTTAGCCTATCACCTTGGTTGGTGGTTTACCGATGGGCCAATCATGTAATTTCTCTTTTGTGATCCATGCTATAAAAAGATGGGAGTTTTTGGCATTAAACGGCATAAAACCATACTTCTCTGGCCTGAATCTATGTTGTTTTTCGCCGTCCTTGCACACAACAGTGACACCCAGCTGGTGCTCTCCACATCCTCCTGGTTCCCCACAGGCAACTGGATGAGCGCTGGGGCAGGAACATCCGTCAGGACGGAGACTAACACCAGAAATTCATTGGGAAGAGGAGATTTGTTGACTTTAAACTCCAAAAAGTCTCACCTGCTCTGTGCAGTCATTTCTTCTGATAGCATCAAGCAGCACTGGATGATCTTGGACCCTCCCATGGCACAGCACAGCTGCTTTTGGGGTGTCAGCACCTGGCCAGAGCTGCAGATGGGGCCTGTGGGGGTAGCTGGGGCCATACTGGTGGTGCTGGGAGCCCCCCCAGCTGAGAGCCAAGGGAACTTGGGTGAGCAGGGAGCATGGGAAGAGAGGGGGGCGATACAAAATGTGGGGGAGAGGGAGGAAAAGAGGGGTGGGATCCCCAAATCGAGTGGGAGGGGAGTGGGACCCCCCAAACCAAGATCGGGAGGTGGGAGCTGGGGATTCAGGGCAGGATGGGAAAGGTGGGGGAGAGGGAGGAAAAGAGAGGGCTTTGGACCCTCAAACTGAGTGGGAAAGGGCTGAGATCCCAAAACTCAGCAGCACGGTGAGGCGCACTTCCAAACAGGCTGTGGGGGGAGCAGGGGTTGTGGGGACGATGGGAAGGAGGTGAGAGAGGCAGGAGAAGGGGTGGAACAGTGGGCAGGGGCGTCTCATGGGGGTCCTGTAGCAGGAGGCTCTGCCTGGAATGGGTTCAACCAACTTCAACACTGCCCTGTTTGCAAAGCCCCCCGTGGGGAATGCAGAAGGGGGGTCACGCTGCTTTTGGGGTGAATAATGCTGACACCAGCCTGGCTCCTCCATCCCAAAGTTCAATGTCCTGAGAGGAGCTGTGGCAGAGCTGGTAAAATCCCCGGAGAAAGGAACAACCGAGTGACACCGCTGAGAACTCCTGCAGGGCTGCTGAGCTGGCACAGCCCGGGCACATCCGACTGATGGGGCAGCACCTCGGACCAGAAAAGCAGCGTCTCCTGACCTTTCCCTCTGTGGGGAGTGTGGAGGTTCTTCCCTGGAGTGGGGATGCCCCTCAAGGTCACTCCTCAAGGCTGAGCCGAAGAGATTTGCCCACGGTTGTTGGTCTGGGGGAGTGACATTAATGTCTACTTAATAATTTGGTTTGCTTTAATGTAATTGCTTTAATACAATTGCTTCAATATTGCTTCACAGTACACTGTGTTATAATAGTTGTTATAGCTCCTATAGTGTGGAGGAAATAATTCTCATTAAGATCTTTATGTCTAGTCATTATCATGTATATTTATATAAATATATCTGGTTAACCCTGTGGGACAGTCATATAAAGGTTCAATTACACCTCTATAATCCTTCACACATAAACTCTTGACAAGTCTGGGGTTGGGATTGCACCCAGCTGCTGCCAGGCTCCTCTTGGAGGAGTTTAGAAAGCCTGGGGGGTTCTGGTGGCTTTGGGGGCCTACGGGGCATGTTGGGGATCCTTTCTGCACCGTGTGACTCAACAAGACCTTCTGTGTTAAATTTGGTCTGAAGTTCCCACTCTGCCCACGACAGGAACCCCTGTGAGTGTCTGTGACGCCCCTGCTCTTTAGCAGCCTGGGGACTCGTGGACTGTCACTGCAGAAGCCCTGGAGTGTCTGTCACAGACCGGCTCCTTAGCACGTAGAGACACCTCTGCTGTCACCAGAGAGCCCCTGTGACTGCCCGTGACTCCACGATTCCTTAACAGATTCAAGAGCCCTCAAATACCATGGAGACCCCATGACTGCACGAGCTCGTGGCTCTTTAGAAAAGCAGAGATCCCTGGGATGTCACGATGGAAGCCTGTGACCTCACTGTTCTTTAGGTGCCTAGAGACGTCTGGGAAGTCATCATGGAGCCCCTGTCACTGCTGGCGACCTCATATCACTTTAGCAGCCCTGAGACCCCTGGGATGTCACCGTGCAGCCCCTGGGAGTGCCTGTGACAGATCAGTGCCTTAGCAGCTTACTGCTGGTGGGAGTACGTCCATGGAGGGCCTGAAACCGGGAGGTTTCTTCTGGTCAGAGCTGAGCAGGTGTTGGGGTCTGTTATCTGTGACAGGGAAAGATCTGAGGGCAGAGAAACTGTTCCTGTAGGGTCGCTCCCAGCAGCAGACACACGAGCAGGGAGCTGTATGAAACTCCAACCAGGAATGTCGTGGGAGGGAGAACTTGCAAAGCTCCGTCATCCCCTGCAGCGCAGACACCTTCCTCTGAGCCAGACCCCCTGGTCTCCTCTCCCACTCAGCAGAGCTCTGCCCCCGGGGTTGCCTGGCCCAAGTCAGGAGCTTCCTCGGCAGTGAGAGCTCCGGCACAGCAGAGACATCTCCCTCCTGATGCGTGGTCATTTCCATCTGCCCAGCACGGGAGCTGAGAGCCGCTGCCCAGGGTTTTGCTCCCTGGGGGGAGCAGGGCTCTGCTGGGTGAGAAGACTTTCCTGAGTCCTGCCTGCCTCTGCTTTCCTTGCTTCCCTCTGGAGGAGAGTCACAGAGGTTTTCTGTGTTTTTCCAGCTGGTTGTGCTGCTCTTCTTGCTGCCCTCAGGGTCCCTGGCAATAAAGTGGTGGTGTTACACACGGGCTGGGGCTGTGGAGGGCCTGCTCTGACACTGTCCTGCTCTGACACTGCCCTGCTCTGACACTGCCCTGGAGGTGTTTCCATGGCCACAAACTGCCCGAGCAGTCTCTTAATTGTCCCGGCTTGAGACCGTGCAGTCCATGGTCGGGCGCTGAGATGCTCAGTCACTGCAGCCAGCACGGTAACACACCTGATTGTGCTGGACAGGGGGTCCTGCCGGGCTTGGCATCACTCCAGAAGAGCCCAACTCTCCTGTAGGACCCTTGTGATGTCTGAGAGCCGCTGATCTGCCCAGGCAAATCCGCATCCTCATCCTGTCCTCTTCATCGTTCTCTCCACAGCTGTGCTGGAAAGGGGAGGTGTGCACATTGAACAGGACCCCTCTGCTCCCAGTACAGCCCAGTTCTCCTTCAGAGCAGCCTCTGTGGGAGTGCTCCTGCAGCTGAGTGGAGCGAGCCCAGAGCAGCTGGCACCAGGCTGAGGGGCAGAGCAGCCCTCCTGGATGTCAGTGGCAGAGGTTTGCACTGGGGGCAGCGGGGCAATGGCCAATTTCAGCCTTCCCAAGGACATTTCCAGGTGGGCTGGGGTGTCTGAATACTAAAACCACAGGGTACCATTTGCTGCACCTCACATCCCTCCTTCCTCTGTGGAAAAGAGCATCTTCCTGAGCGCCTCACCCTCCCTACAGAGCAGCACAGGAACCCCTCCCTGGACCCTCCCTCCAAACGCCCGGGGCTGGGGCCCCTCCAAGTGCTGTAAAAGGGACTGGCCCTTAATGTAGGAACCCAGAGTGCCGAGAATATTTCTCTGCCTGTTTTTAAGGGTTCTTACCCCCCTGAACAACACTGTTTTAGCCTCCAACCTTGGAAAAAATTACCAACAGTCAGACAACAACTAGAAAATACAGTGGTGTGAATTAGGTGATAGACTACTATGTAAGATTGTCACAGGGTGAAAAAATTGAGAGGTTTTAGGCTTCTTTTTGTAGTAAATAGATAAGAGTAAAAAATATCAAAATGGAGGATTGTTGTTGTTCTCTAAACCTTCTTCTCCTTCTTCTACTACTCCATATTCTGCAGTAAAAGTAGTTTGGAATAATTGGATAGAAAATTCCGCAGTTTCTAGTCGTGTTACTGAATAATTGGTAGGAAAGTGAAAATAATGTACGTTTTTAGTAAC
>NW_008237437.1:32082-32608 GCF_000691975.1 Corvus brachyrhynchos | reverse complement strand
TCACGCTAGTGGCTCTGGTCCTCTGATAAGACTTAATAAACAACTATCTGGAAGCATTGAAACTAAAGGAAAAGTCTCGGTTTATCCTTGAAACTCCTTGCAAGGACTTTCAGCAAATTCTCTCCCATCAGGAGAGACTTATGGCACAGTAAAGTGTCACTTAAGGAGTCCAAGGGAAGAGGGCCCTGCTCTGCTCTGCAGCTCAGCGGCACAAAGCAGAGCTGGAGCCTCAGAGCTACACAGCACCCCCAGCACAGGAAAGCACAATTCAGACATTTCACAGTGAATAATGAAAGGAATGAGAGAGATTTGTCTTTACAAACAAACTGTGGGTCTGCTCCTAGGTAAAGATAGATACTGAGAGGTGGAAGAAACAATGGGAGGAATTCCACTGATTGATGAAAGGAGTGAGAGAGATTTTATAGGAGAAAGGTTCACGAAGGATGTCTGGACTTCAGGCAGCTCTCTTGAAAGCTGTTTATTGCATAGGCAAAGTTACAGCATTTCAGGGAGTGGGTATCCAGAG
>NW_008237437.1:18825-31787 GCF_000691975.1 Corvus brachyrhynchos | reverse complement strand
TGTTTTCTATTTACTTATGCTCTTCTTGAGACTCATTTACTTGGTGAAAAACATGTCTTTGTTTGTAGTCACATGCCTTTGTCCTATTTATAAAAATCTCCTTCCAACTCATCTCCAACCTTTGCCTTCTCAGTTATTCAGTGCTCAGTTTCTACATTCAGAGATCTTTCTGCCAAGCCTACATATCTGTGAAACTTTCTTACCAAACTTTCATCCTCTCCAACAGGATTTGTCTTTACAAACAAACTGTGGGTCTGCTGAAAGGTAAAGATAAATACTGAGAGATGAAAGAAGCAATGGGAAGAACCATAAATTCCATAAGAATTAAAATAAAGGGGGGATATAGACTAGAAGGGAACCTTAGGTATTAGGCATTTCGGGAACTCTGTACCTCTCGAGCACCTCAGCCGATGGGGAAAGAGAGAGGGAAATGCAGCTGGGAAATCAGGATAAAAAGGATGCTGCAGCCTCCAAAAATTTGAGAGACCCCAGGGGAATCCCCCATGGCCTCTCCCTTTATTCAAATCAAGTAACAGGACTCCTCTGTCTCCTTTTTGGACATAAACCTCTGGTGTTGGTGGATTAATTTTCCTGACAGTAATAAAGTCTTGCTGAAGAGCTTCTCTGAATTTCCCTGTTTAGTCTTTGGCAGTTTCCATGACCATAAGGAGCAGATGTCTAACGGCAGCTCCATCAGCCCCGTCCTCCTGCTGCCATTGGCAGACACGCGGCAGCTGCAGCTCCTGCTCTTCTGCCTCTTCCTGGGCATCTCCCTGGCTGCCCTCCTGGGCAACGGCCTCATCATCAGCGCCGGAGCCTGCGGCCAGCACCTGCACAGCCCCATGTTCTTCTTCCTGCTCAGCCTGGCCCTCACCGACCTGGGCTCCATCTGCACCACTGTCCCCAAGGCCATGCACAATTCCCTCTGGGGCACCAGCCACATCTCCTACTCAGCATGTGCTGCTCAGTTCTTTCTGCTTATCTTCTTCCTCTCAGCAGAGTATTTCCTCCTCACCATCATGTGCTACGAGCGCTACGTGTCCATCTGCAAAGCCCTGCACTACGGGACCCTCCTGGGCAGCAGAGCTTGTGCCCACATGGCAGCAGCTGCCTGGGCCAGTGCCTTTCTCACTGCTCTGCTGCACACGGCCAATACATTTTCCCTGCCCCTGTGCCAGGCAGGGCAATGCCTGTTCTTCTGTGAAATCCCACACATCTTCAAGCTCTCCTGCTCCAAATCCTGCCTCAGGGAGCTTGGGCTCATCGCTGTCAGTGTCTGTTTGCTCTTTGGCTGTTTTGTGTTCATGGTTTTCTCCTATGTGCAGATCTTCAGGGCCGTGCTGAGGATCCCCTCTGAGCAGGGCCGGCACAAAGCCTTTTCCACGTGCCTCCCTCACCTGGCTGTGCTCTTCCTGTATGTCAGCACTGGCACACCTGCCTACCTGAAACCCCTCTCCTTCTTAGGTTTTCAGTGGTAGTTGTAGGGGTCTTTCTTTATTCTTTTTTTATGTGCTAATGTGTGAATTGTATTATTCTTCTCTTTTGTAAACAATTCTCTATCTGTTGAACATGACCAAGAGACTACAGATGAGGGATTGTGCTCTCTGTACATTTAAACAAAATAAAGGACACTGCAAACACTTGTTCGTCCAAGATCCTTCCTCTGAGATGGTAGCAAAGCTGATGGCAGCACAAAAGGATAAAAGGATTCATGACTCCTTGCTAAAATATCTAGATAGAAAGCAAGATGAGAGAGACAAATTTCTACAAAATGTGGTTAACTCCTTACAAATATATTCAGATGGAGAGCAGAATGAGAGAGCAAAACTGGAATCTCTGCTGAATATGGAAAGGGACTTTACCAGACAAATGCGCCTCGGGCTGCGGAGTGGGAGAATCCATTGAGAGAGACATTGGGCACATTGACAGGGATGAGGAGCCGGCAGGGTGAACGCAAGGATGTGGACAGCGGGTCAGATGAGGAAGAGCTGGGAAACTGCAGGAAGAGTTAGTGTGTGAAAGGGAGAGGTGAGATCAGGCTTGGAAACTTTCAGAAGCAAAGAGAGTGACTAAGCAAGGGTAGGAATCAGTAGTACTGAGGGTGAGGAGGATGAGGAGAAGGAGAAAAAGACAGAAGTGTCGGGCAAGGAGACAAAGCTGGTGTCCTGGGGTGACTTTATGATGTGTATCCCATGTCGCTGCTCTATGCCCAAAAATTAACTTTGCGCCTTTCTGTGCCTCTAAACTGAGCCTGAGAGGGGGAAGGAAAAACTGAGCAAAACTTTTTCAAAGCAGTTTGCAGCTTGTTCAAGGTCACACAGAGATAGCTGTTTCTTCCCAGCTGCCGCAGGGGAGCGAGGAGGCACCCAGCTTGCTGCTTTCCAGTCAGCTTTTGGCTAGTTTTTCAGTTTCCTTTTCTCCGGAGAGAGACTGAGAGTTGAACTTTGCTTTTCCTTCCCTGGATTTTCGGATTTTCTCCCTTTTCTACTGGACTGCTTTCAACCTCAGAGCACATCAGGAGGACTTTCCACCGGGCACAGAGGGCCTGGCCCTGGGCCAAGCCCCAGCTCCGAGGAGGCCAAAGGGAGGACTCTTAACACTTTTCCCAGGTTTTTTCTCCACAGCAAGACATTTTATTATTTAGCATTATTTTCCTTTTCCTGTGTGTTTGGTAAATATATGGTTTTATCTCCTTCACTTTCCTTCGAGGAAAATTTATTTTTTCCCGAACCTGGGGGGGGGAGGGGTGGTTGTGCCTTCTCTCAGAGGATATATTTCTAAATTTGGCCAAACCAGAACAGCTCCCTGTAGAAGGAGAAGTAGCTGTGGAAGAGTAGCTGTGGAAGAGAAGGGAGAGCCAGGAGAGCAGGAAGTGGAAAAAGAGAAGATGAGCCAGCAAAGGAAAAGGGAGAGGCTGTAGAAGGGCAGGCAGAGACGGCAGAAGTGTGGGCAGCAGCTGCTGGGGAAGAAGCTGCAGAAGAGGATGTCCAGGGATACTGGGAACCAGGGGTTTTCCCAGGGGTAAATGGTCCTCATAAAGCCTGGTCCCACACGCAGAGGGCTGGCTGTTGTTCAGGGGGTTTAGATCCCGAGGAGAGCAGGCTTCGGGGAATTAGGTGGTGCTGCTGAGCGTGATCAGGAAAAGGAAAAGATGCTGAAGGCAGAGGGGCTGCTCGCTGCCAAGTCCAGTCGTACTGGACTTCAGACAGAGCTTCGTGATGGATAGGAGAGAGAGAGACTCTTAGAGGGGGAATTGCAGGATGTAGAGTCTATACCCCTAAACAAAATTGAAACCAGAGGTGATGGTCAAGGTCGGCAAACTGCTACCAAACAGTGCCACACACGGCGACCGAGATACCGAAGTTATTTCAGGATCAGTTGAATTAACAGATGGGACAGCCTGCAAGTGTTCCCGCGGTGAATGTGGAGGTTGTGCCCGGACTAACCCAAGCACAAGCCGTAGGTGGAAGCACACAAAGAGGACAGTGGTTCAGTTATTTACCCAAGCCCAGTTCCATCCGACCAAGCAAAGCCATTTCACTGCCCAGGTGGTACAGGACTGGGCCAGGGGAGAAGGAATTAAATGCATCTTTCACGAAACAGGCCAATTAAGCTTAAGCACCACACGATGGCCAGTTTTCACGGGTTTATGGGAGCAGTCACTTGAAATACCTTCAGGCAGTTATTTGCGGGTAGCTGCCAATGCCCATGATAAACAGCATTGTATCCGTGACCGAAATGGTGTGAAAAACCTATTTTACATAAGAAACTGCACAGCTTAACCTCTTAACCAGGTTAATTCTCTTCATCCAAGAATACTCAAAGAACTGCTGATATTATCACAAGGCCTCTCTTGATGATTTTTAAACAGTTTTGGGAATCTGGAGATGTCCATTCTGACTGGATGCCGGCTAACATTATCCCAGTTTTCCAAAGTCAGGAAGGACGACCCTGGAAGCTACAGGCCTGTCAGTCTCACTTCAATGCCTGGTAAAACTATGGAGAAGATTTTTCAGGGAGGCACTGAAAAATATCTGGAGGACAATGCATTCGTTGGTCAGAGGCAGCGTGGCTGCGTGAGGGGCAAAGTCCTGCTTATCAAACCTGATTGCCTTTTACGACTCTGGAACCCACCTAGCTGATCAAGACAGCTGATGCCATCTTTTTGAATTTCAGTAAAGCTTTAGATACTGTCTCTGCCAGGATCCTTCTGGAGAAAATGTCCAGCCCCCAGCTGGATAAACATGTCATGTGATGGGTGAGCAGCTGGCTCGTGGGTCAGGTACAAGGGCTGACAGCGACTGGGGTGACACCAGATGGGTGACCTGCCACTGGTGGGTCCTGCAGGGCTCCATTGTCAGCCCTGTGCTCTTCAACATCTCATTAAGGGTCTGGATTCGGGGCTCAAAGGAACACTAAGCAGAGTTTGCAGACAACACTAAATTGGAAGGAGCTGTTGACTCCCTCAAGGGCAGAGAGACCTTAAAAATCAGAGAGATGGGCAATCTCCAACCGTGTGAAGTTTAACAAGGGAAAGTGTCAGATTCTGCCCCTGGGACAAGGCAACCCTGGATATAAGGACAGACTGGGGGAGGAGAGGCTGGAGAGCCTGGGTGTCCTGGTCGATGGCAAGTTGAACATGAGTCAGCAGCGCCCTGGCAGCCAGGAGGGCCATCCAGGAGGGCCATCGGTGTCCTGGGGGCATCACGCCCAGCACGGCCGGTCAGGCCAGGGAGGGGATTGTCCCTCTCTGCTCTGCACTGGGGCAGCCTCACCTCGAGTGCTGGGGGCGCTTGGGCGCCACAACATAAAAAAGATCTGAAGTTAGTAGAGAGTGTCCAAAGGTGAGCTACAAAGATGATGAAAGACCTCAAGGGGAAACCGTAGGAGGAGAGGCTGAAGGCACTTGGAGGAGACCGATCTCTGATCTCTGCTGACCAGTGACGAGACCACAGCTTGAAGCTGTTCCAGGGGAGGGTTGGACTGGATATCAGGGAAAGGTTCTTCCCCCAGAGGGTGATCAGGCACTGACTGGCTCCCAAGGGAATGGTCACGGCCCCAAGGCTGCCTGAGCTCCGGGAGCATTGGACACCGCTCCCAGCCCCACGGTGGGATTGTTGGGGTGTCTGTGCCAGGCCAGGAGTTGGACTGGATGGCCCTTGTGCATCCCTTCCAATTCAGGATATTCCATTATTCCGTGAAAATCTCTGGAGGAAGTGCCAGATGCTAAACCACCAAGGTTCGTTCCCGGCTCCTGGGCGAGAAGCAGGTGCCAGCTGCCCGCTCTGCAGTTAGAGATCCCCATGAAAACATTCTGGGTTTCTGTGTTCTGAAACATCTCCTGGACAACAGCGTGTGGGCCTTCAGTTTACCACTCCTTCTGTCTAGAGCTGAGCCAGAAATGTCCCACTGGGGGGTGGCCCTTTCCTACAGTCGCTGCTGTCCTGGGACCAGACCTGGAGCGTGGGGAGCAAGCTCCAGATCCAAGCACCATCCCCTCAAAACCTCAGAATGTTAAAGTATCTCCTCAGGAGCGCCAGAGGAAGGGGGAAATTTGGGGCAAGGGAGGACACGACAACACCCCAAGAGCCCCCCAAATTGTCCCTCTGCCCTCCCCAAACAGGCCCACGTTCACCCCCAGAATGGCTTCAAACTGCCCCATGACTTTTGCATGGGTTGGGGGCATGGGGGAGGCATCAGGACCACACACACCCCCCATGTCTGAGCAGCTCCATGCCCAGCCGGGAGCAGGAGTGGGGCTGGGGGGGTCTCCCTGTTGGAAATGATACAACTTTTTATTGTTATTATTTACAACTTCTACAATTTTTAATGTAACTTTAATCGGGTTTCTTTCGTCTTTGCCCAGGGGAAGGGGAATTGAAGTTTCTCTTCTAAAGAGTCAGTGAGGTTCTGTGCAGCCTGATGAGCTTAACAGCTCCAGGTTAAGGAGCCCGAACACAGAGAGGAGATAATTGAGCATTAACAAACATCACCCCCGGGTGCAGTCGGAGACACCAAAAAACGAGAACCAAATGAGCATTGAAGGAGAAGGGATCAATAACCAACAGGAGATCAAATAGTAAGAATTGTCATTTAGAACCAATGAACAAGAATTTCTTTGGGGTTTTTTTATGGATAAATTTTTGAAAAGTCAGGTAAAAAAACAGGTGTGAAGGAATGACTTTCACTGCACAGTCCAGGCACGTGTGGATGAAATAATTTCCATTGCACATCCTGGCCAGAATAAAGTAATGCCTGATTCTCTAAACACTTAAAAGATGTTGTTGGAGAGTTTCTGGTTTTCTTGCAGTTGCAGTGACAGCCCCAAATTTCCCCCACCCCGATGACACAGCTGGAAATAGAGGAGGGGGGGGACTGGCTCAGGCTTTATTGTGCACTTGCATGCCATGATGGAGCAGAAAAATCCACCTTCAGCTCCCAGGGATCCATGATGGAGCAGAAATCCACCTGCAATCCGTGCCCGATCCCACACTGGAGCAGATTGTTCCCCAAAGGAGGCCGTGACCCTGTGGGAAGCCTGTGCTGGAGCAGGGTCCTGGCAGAGGAACCCCAGAGAGAGGAGCCCCCCGGAGCAGGGTCCTGGCAGCACCTGTGGAACCCCAGAGAGAGGAGCCCCCTGGAGCAGGGTCCTGGCAGGACTTGTGGGACCCTGGAGAGAGGAGCCCCCTGGAACAGGGTCCTGGCAGAGGAACCCCAGAGAGAGGAGCCCCTGGAGCAGGGTCCTGGCAGCACCTGTGGAACCCTGGAGAGAGGAGCCCCCCTGGAGCAGGGTCCTGGCAGAATTTATGATCACAGGGGGTCCCACAATGGAGCAATTCCTGAAGGACCAACCCTGTGGCTGGGACCCACCTGGAGGAGGGGAGGATCCGACTCCTCTTCCTGAGGAGGACCCTGACCCCCATTCCTGTCTGCCTGCACTGCTGGGAGGGAAGAGGGGGAGAACTGGGAATAAAGTGGGACTCAGGAAGGAGGGAGGGGTTGGGAAAAGGTGCTTTAGGGTTTATTTTGCTTCTCATTTTCCCGCTCTGATTCTGACTGGGGTTAAATCCAATCAGGATCCCCCAGTCGAGTCCCTTTTGCCCAGAATCCATGAGGGATCTCTCCATGCCCTTCTCCTACCTTAGGAGCCTTTCCTTGTATTTTATCCCCATCCAGGTGTGGAGGGGGAGACATGGAACAGATGTGGGGGGGCACTGGGAATCCAGCTGGGATCACCACACCCCACACAGCCATGGGAATCAGCAGAGGCGCCCATTTACCAGGGAATGGAATCCAGAACAGGAGAATTTGGAGTCAGGGAAAAAATCAGATCCATTGGGACACCCGTGGTCTCTGAGACACCTCGAGATGAAATGGCCACGAGCCTGAGATTTGGCTCCATGGGATGTCTGGAATCCTCCAGGATGATCCTGTTCCATGCGCCTCTTGATGATCTGGACGAGGGAATTGAGGGCCCCCTCAGTAAATTGATGGATGAGCCCGAGCTGGGTGGGATGCGGATGTGCTGGAGGACAGGAAGCTCTGCAGAGGGACGGGGACAGGCTGGAGCCATGGCATCCATGGGACCGATGGCATGCGATGGGCTGAGGACAGAGCGAAGGTCACAACAACCCCATGGAACGGTCCAGGCTGGGGGAAGAGCAGCTGGAAAACCGGGAAAGGACCTGGGGGTGCTGGGGACAGTGGCTGGATGCCAGCCAGGTGTGCCCAGGTGTGTCCATGCGTGTCTCGATGTCTCCAGGTGTGCCCAGGTGGTCAGTGGCACCTGGCTTGAATCAGGAGTCGTGTGTCCAGCAGGATCAGGCCAGGGGTTGTCTCCCTGTACCTGGCACAGGTGAGGCCCCACCTGGAATCCTGGGGCCAGTGCTGGGCCCCGCACAAGGACATTGAGGGGCTGGAGCATGTCCAGAGCTGGGAATGGAGCTGGGGGAGGGGCTGGAGAACTCCTGAGGGTGCTGGGGGTGGGTCAGGTGGAATCAGGAGGAATTTTTCCATAGAAATGGGTTGTTAAACATTAGGATGGAGCAGGGTTGGGGTTCAGGGAACACCTGGACGTGGCACTCCAGGTCCAACAAGGTGGGATCAGGCACAGGTTGGACCCGATGGTCTCGCAGGGATTTTCCAGCCTGGCCTGGTTTCAGCTGGGATGGAGTTAATTTCTCCTCAGAAACTGTTCCAGTGCTGAGGTTTGGATTTGGAATGAGAACGGTGCTGGTAACACAGCAATGGTTTGGGTTTTGCTCAGACAGGTTTATCCTGACTCAACGACTTTTTCCCTCATCTCCTGCTCTGCCAGTGGGAGGTTCCCAGAGGAAACGGGGAAGGAGCACAGCTGGCCCAGGGGACCGAACTGGCCAAAGAGATTTTCCACAGCACAGAATGACCCTCCCAGCTCTGAACTGGGGGGAGTTACCCAGAAGGGCAGATCTGGGCAACTGGATCTGGGTTCAGGAAGGGGGCTCTGGCATCGGTCAGTACTAAAAAGCATTAAAAGAACTGTACCAGACATGAACCTGGACACTGAGTGGCTTTTCCTTGAAGCTCCCAAACGACTGCTGGAAAATTGTAAGGATGGTCAGGACAACTGGTGCTGGCCAATCATTTGCATATTGGAAGGATCTTCCACCCTCTGGTTATTCCATTTTCCAGCAATTCCTGCCATGAAACCAGCGTGTTACTGCCAGCAGGTACTGCCAGGGAAAGCAGCTGGCAGACACCCACAGCTGTCCCCCACTTCCAGAAGGGGAAGGTCCAGCCTGTACCCACTGGCAATCCACAGACCTGTATCATTTGATTTTGAGAGAGCCTCAGGGCAAGCTGAGGGCAAGCCTGATCAGGGCAAGAAATAATCTCCGCACAAAGAGGAAAGACAAAATAACATCCCTGTACAAACGCCTCCCAGCATTTGTAACAGATGTGAAAGCTCGGAAGGTTAACTCTTCCTTCATGTGCCACTCAAAAACTGGCATCTGAGAGCAGCTAAGCACAAAGTTTTCCACTTTTTTCCCTTTTTCACAATGAAAGGAGTTAAACAAAGAATTTTGTATTTTTGCCTAGTTTGGTAGTTCATTTTTACTTGGTTTTGTAGTTTGCCTAAACTTTGTAACTTTCATTTTATAATTGATGTTTATGTGCTTGATCTTCCTTAAACTCTGTCATTTTCAATTCATTGTTTAGATTTACCATGTAATCAACATTTGTATCTTTGTTTTAATTGCTATTTAGATCACTAGCTTGTAGTGGAACATTGACAACGAGGGACTGAAAAAATGAGCAAAATTCACCGGCTGTGGCTTTTTTACAATGACCTAAGACCTCCAGAACGCTAAATAAGTAGAAACTGTCCAGATGGAAGAGTCCTAGGTCTCGCCTGGCTGGGCTAATTGCCACGACAAGAAATGGACAAAGTCAGCACAAGTGGATTGTGCAGGAACTAAAACCTGCCACAGCGAAGGTTCAATAAAAGGACATGATGAGGATGACGACGGAATCGTATAAAATAGCAGTAAGCACCCCGAAACCCCAAAATAAATGCTGCCATTCCAAACAACGAACAGCAGATAGCAATCTTGCTCCACGAAAACAAAAAGGACCAAAACCCAAGGAATTGTGAAATGCTGTGTCCATGAGATGACGAGGGGGACAGACTTGGGGCGTGGTTTGGGGAATTGTTTGAATATTACGGTGTCTGTAAATCCCAGGGAACAATGCCTAATCGGATGTGTTTATGGAGGGACAAACCCAACGCGTTCCCGATGTCGGATTAAAGGAATGCTTTCTTAACAGTTGATGCTCTTAAGCAATTTTCTTTGAATCAACAAACCCATGGCCCACAGCATTACCAAAAGTGCAGCCCCCGTCCCATGTCCCTTTCCCACTCCAACGCACACAATTCGCAGCAATGCTGGCCACCAGAAAATACAAACCCAGCTCAGCGTGAGCACCAGGGCCCCACTAAAGAAACAAAGTCTTGGCTCAAGAAGATGCTGAGAGTGACCTCAGTGTCCCTACTCACCTGGAAGGGACAGCCCAGCAAATTCTGTTTCCCCAGCCTGTCACAACAAGCTGCTCTCCCGACAGAATGACAAAAACTCGCAGGAAAGTGAGTGCAAAAGAGAAGAAGGTTTCCATGTAATGTTAAATTAAATAAGGCATCAGAACAGCTTTAGTCCTTTATATCATACAGAGGTTTTATTCACGAATATTAATTAGAATTATCCTAAGATATAAGAAACTGTATCATCAGTCACAGCCACTAGGAAAAGGTGAGACACAAAGACCTTCAGCTGTTCGGTAAAATGATCACAATATATTTTGTCTGACAAGTTGTGCTACAGGCACACATGTATGGTCACGGTGGAACAAACACCTGGCTGTAAAGTTTCATGACACACCCAGTCAGAGGAAATACCCTCCAGGCGTCCAGCACGCTGCAATACAGAATGCCTGGATTCTAATCCTTCAAATTGTGTGAGAAAGTTTGTTCTCTGGCTGACTTCAGCATCAGGAGAAGGGAGTAGGATCATGAGGGGCTACTGAGTGCCAGCACAAGGTCACTGCTGTCCCCGGATGTGTGAGTTGGCACAGGCAGCTGGAGCAACTCGCGGCTGGAGGGTGAAGAGTAAATTTGTTTCTCTTCCCTCTGTAACCGGGAGACCCTCGAAGCAAGCCCTGGGCAGAGGCACACCAGGGAGACACAGCCTCTTAAACGGAGCCGATGCCAGAGGATCGCGGCTGCTGTTCACAGGGTTATCCAGGGCTATTCCCAGCCGCAGGATTACTTGAGTGATTTACTGTCCTCCTCCCCAGCCAATTTCTAACCCATTCCCCCCAGTACCAGAAAAGAGAGAAGGTGAGGGACCAGATTTTGACACAGGACTCTCACTTAAAGCCTGCGTGCTGAAAATCCCGCTCTGGAAAGCCGGTGTCCATAAAGGAGACGGAGGAGGCCTTTATTCGAATAAAGGGAGAGAGTCCACCGGGCTTTTCTCTCTCGCGATTTCGGAAGATGCAGCCTCCGTTTACCCCAAACCCCGGCCGCACGTTGCCCTCTTCCTGTCCCCACTGGCTGAAGCACGAGGAAGGTGCAGCCCTTTCGAAGCGCCCGCCACATATTCCCCTCCCGAACGTGTCATTTTCCCCCAAAGTTCGGAAGCACCCACCTTTCCTATCACCTGGCTCACCACGTCTCAGGAAACCGTCTGAAACCAGACCTACCTGGTGATGCCTGTGCCGGGCACGGAACACGCAGGAGTGGAGCAACTTCTCATCTGTGCGAGAGCCGGGTGCTCAGTGCCAGTGGGTAGTAATCATGGAAATACAAACAGGGAATTTTCTCCTTCCGTTTTTGCCACTGAATCTTAAGTGCTGGCAGGAGACAGAGTGGTGAAAAACGATCAAAGCAACGCCGAAGAACAGCCCTCCCCCGCGGCCTGCATTCACGGGTGCGCTCACACGGTCCGCCCCTGCCATCAGCACCACAATAAGAGTCATTACTGTGGAAGAGGCCGCAACAGAGCAAGCGCTCAGGCCAGGAGCAGAGAGAGGGTGTACCAGGTGGAACTCCAGCCAGCCCTGCAGAAAATCAGTTTAAAATGCTGCACCAATTCCAGGGTCTGCCTGAACAGCAATTTTACAGCAGGGAGAGGTCGGAGCACACGGACTGTCCTCACCCTGCTGGGAAACTGCTGGAGTTGTGCAGTCACGGTCAGGCCAACGAACGGAGACTTCTGCTTCTGCTGGGCTTCGCACAGGTCACAGGCAGAAGCCGGGAAAATGAGTGTCCCCACAGACCACCTGCAGGAGCAGCCCCCGGGCAGGGGAGCCCTGAGCTCATGGCGCAGTTTGTGTTGGTGAATACCCAGAGCCGGGATTTGCTCTGCTTTGAAAGAACGGGAGATGCTCCTATTGGATGCCAGCCTGAGCTCTGACTCTCTCCTCGGGCCAGAGTCCTCTGTCCAGAGAACCAGCCCAGGCCTCCCTGCCTCCTTGCAGAGTGGAACAGATCGGTGCCCGTGCAGAGCCTCCAGAAAGGCTTTTCCATCTCTTTTACTTTTCGCTTCACCAGAGCCTCACTAGAGAGACCGCATTTGTTGGGCTGAAATTTATTCCTAACTGCTCCCACCCCGTTTAGCACAGTCCTCTCTATGGCAGACATTGAAGAAAAGGCTAATTATCAGCTAAAAAGAAGCTATTCAGGGTGTTCTATTGTTTTTTCCTTCTGGGGAGCTGGGCAGATGGATGGCTCAGAATACGTATTCAGAGCTGCTGCTCCAAAGTGCACCATTTCTAAGGCTCTATTCCCTAGCCAGCAGGGTTTAACCCAAATGCTCCTTATGGATGTGCTCAGTTCCCATAGCTGTGCAATCCCGCACATGGGATCTGTTTCAGAGGATTTCTTCTTCCTCCTTGAAAAGGGGCAGATGTAAGAAGAAGCCTAAATACGTTTTTGCTGCTTAAAAATATTCATGAAAAGTAAAACGTCTGTTACAGAGAAACCACATAAGGAGAAAAAAATGGGGTTTAGGGATCTTTTGAAATCCCTGGTGTGCGAAGGGTTGTAGCATTTAAGGCTCAACATACAGCTTACGAATCCAGCGACATCCAAGAGTGGATTTTTTTTCTCTGCTCTTTTTGGTGATATATCAATAGCTCTCCTAGGCAGCAGAAAAGTCTTGCTCAGTCCATCAAAGATTCCTCACTAGCACAGGACTTAAAAACTAAAAATTAGGCCTACCTGGAAAATGCTCCTTAGGCGTTTTTCACTCTCACCTTCGAGAGCGCTCGTCCACACCCTGGGATGATTTCTGTGCCCCTCTGGATGGGAACTGGTTCCGAGCAGGGCACAAACCCTGCAGGGAGGAGCGGAGCTGCCCCTGCCTCCTCCAGAGCCCCTCTCGGGCTCAGGGCTCAGCCACACGTCTCGCCCTCCCTCCGCAGCG
>NW_008237437.1:17094-18704 GCF_000691975.1 Corvus brachyrhynchos | reverse complement strand
CCAGGCCCGCCCGGGCCAGCTGAGCCCCCCCCGGCGGCTCCAGCTCATGGGCGCGGTCCCTGCTGAGGCTCAGCTGCCTTTTGGCCACTGCCTTTGCTTTGCAAGGGAAGAGCCTCACTCACCCTTACAGAAACCACATTCAGGTCATGGCGTTTTCTGGTTCAAGGGCAATATCAACACAAAAAGAGAGAAAGGAAAATCAAAGACTGAATGAAAACTCCAGGGCCTCAAAAGTATTGAGCCACTTCATTCCCATGATCTTTTATCACAGGCAAGAGTCTCAATCCCACAGATTGTCAGCTGCCAGAGACCATCTTCCCTGGGTGTCAGAAAAGACTTTGGAAAACTAAGAAAGAACTGGCAGAAGCCTGGAGGGTCCTTTGTTCATTGTGCGCAGAGTAAGCAGAAAGAAACCGTTCTGTGAAAATCTGAGCTCCGCAATCATGTAGGACAGAGAGAGGAGCAGCCAGGCCTGGGCAAAAAGCCACAAGCACACAAGCCTGGGGTTCTGCAGCTTCCTTCTTCGCCTTCTGTAACCTGGACAGAACAGAAGGCCAGCGATGGCATTCAGCTTTGCCACTCTTCAGTGTGGGTACTGCACACATCCCCAGTGTGCTGTGCACGGATTTTCCTCAGCTCGACGTACAATCATTTTCTTTCTGTTTCACAGAGTCCAAACTGTCTGTCTAACTCTCACTCAGAGAAATGTGCCAAGAGAGAAGCACTTGCTGGATTAGCCTTTCCTTCTCGCAGAGTCCGGCACCCAACTTGAAGCCATCTGGCAAAAGCAGAGCTCACAAAAGGGCCAGCTGAGAAAGCTCTTGCTGCCTACAACTTCAAGTGCAGCCCTCAAACCAGCAGCACACACGCTGCTCTCGGCACTTTCCTTCTCAGCTCTGGGCACCATCCTAAGCCTTCCCTCTCCCAGAGTCAGGATCCAAAGACAACGGCACCAGGGACTGCTCCCACACGAAAGGCACCAGGACAAAAGGCTCCCGAGCTTGGCCTTTGCATTCCCGCTGACAGCTCAACAGCTCTAAGCCAGACAAGTGCCTGGTGGGAACAGCCTTTAGAATCACTCCGAGCACCTCATGTGCACATCCAACCCTGCTTTCCTTGCCACAGAGAGCAACTACAAGCCCATCTCCAGAGAAACGGCATCCCCTCCTCCAAAAAACAACGCATCCAGGGACTGATCCACCTCCAGGATTGAATATGTCCAACAATTGCCCCTACACGGAAGGGACCAGGAGAGAAATGTCTTGCTGGACTATTCCTCCCCATGGTACCTTAACATCTGCTCCAGCAACACTGGCACTATGTCCTTGCCTTCCCAAGGAAAGGCACTCCGAGTCTCTTGGCCTTGCCTTGCCCTCAGTACCTTGTCGAGTTCTTCTTAAGCTACCCTTGCTCTGCTTCCTTTGCCTACGTCTGCCTTGCCTCGCACTACTTACCACTTGCTGGCTTTGCTTTGCCCTGCTTACCACTCTTGGCCTTGCCTTCCATGCAGGCAAGGCGCTGCAAAGCAAGTGCAGGCAATTGTGGGCAAGTCAAGGGAGAGGTAAGCAAGGCCAGAGCAGTGAGGGGAAAGCAAATGGAGTGGTAGGCAA
>NW_008237437.1:5847-16881 GCF_000691975.1 Corvus brachyrhynchos | reverse complement strand
CTGGTACACAAAAGTGGCCAGGACCAAGTGCTCTGTGTGGCCTTGATCTCACATCTCTCCTCTGCACCTAAAAGACTTGGGCTCCCTGCTTTCCTTTGTATGTAAAAGAACTCTCATTCTGGTCCTGGAGCCCCAGGGCAAAATGTGAGTTGCCTGTCCAAAATTTAACACATGCAACAGACAAAAGCTGTCCAGAAAGATGGGTCTGGCTGCATGGGACCTCCCCTGGGCTTCTTCTCACGTGCTCCAGAAACACTGGGGATGCATGAGACCCTTGAGGGTCCTCGGGGGAGCTGATGGGGCAGGGTAAGGCTGAGTAATATCATGAAAAAGGGGTCTTCCCAAAGGAAACCTGTCCCCAGGGGAGAGCCCAGGCCCACGCAGGCCCCCCATGCACCTGGCACAGGGAGAACGCCCCTTCCCCCCTCACCTGCCAGGGCTCCACTGGTGCCTTTTCTTGGTCTTAAAATCAAGAGTCAAACACGGTTAGAAGGGGAAAAGGGATTTTACCTTGGTATTTATTTTAAGGATCCTTAGGTGCACACGTCCAGGTGGAATGCGCCTCAATGCCCACCGCAATGCCCACCCTGATAGATCAGGTATAACATTATAGGTGTTACTAATTAGCAGATCTATCAAAGATTCCCCAATGAGGGGCTCCAGTGCGGCCCCCTCCCCAAGGAACCTTCCCCTGGATGGTTCTATCTCAGTTTACAAAATGTGTTCTGGAGAGGACCTTGGTGTCTGGGCTTTCTAGGATGTTTAGTCTCCTAGCTTAACAAAATAAGTCTAAGAACATAGGCTAAAAACCACTAAGAATACAAAAAGCTATAAAAAGGTATATAAAAGGGGTATGAAAGAAAAGGTAGAAAATCATCATGGCATCACCATCAGCCGTTCTGGCAGTTGCCAGGTTCCAGTTCCACATCCAGGGCGGTTGGAGAGCCCCAGCCCCAGCCCAGCTGCTCCCTGCCCCAGCACCTTCCCCCCTCATCCCTTCCCCAGCGCCCGGGGCACCACGGCCTGGCCACCCCAAACACCCCAAACACCGCAAACACCCCGAACACCCCGAACACCCCGAACACCCCGAACACCCCAAACACGATGGGGCACATCGGGCACCGCTCCTGCTCCACAGCTGCTGCTCGGGAATGTGGCAACAGCTCCAGGCCCAGGTCCACTGAGGGCAGCCAGGAGCTTCCAAATCAATCCCTCCATCCCCTCCTGCAGCTGGGCAGGGGTTGCCCCTGGGCTGGGCTTGTGTTTAAAGGATGTGGCTGGTACTGAAAGGGATGTGACCCAGGTCCAAACACATCTCTGTCATTTCGGGCCCCGTTTTCAGAGCTGCTGAGCACAACTCTGCTGAGGTTAAACACAGACTTTGGGGTCAATTGCTTTGAAAACCAGACTCAGAATTGATAACAGCTCTCATCTTGTCTCCGGCTGGTGTTGTCCAGAATTAGATTTAAGATTTTTTTAGATTTTCACTTGAAGGGCATTTGATTCGCCCCAAACTGGGCCAAGAGACACTTCCCAGACAAAGTCCAAGAAGCGGGTGTTTGCTTTATTCAGCTCCTCCAAACACACACACCCCAGGCACAGGGCAGATTACAAGATGGGCCGCAGTTTATGCATATTCATCACTTTCCCTAGAAAAGCTGGGGTTATGTGAACTGTTTCTTAGAGCTCGTTATTGTCATTATTATCATTAGCACATTGTGCCAGTTTGGCCCAATTTAGAAATAAATCCTCTGAGAGAAGGCAGGTAACAAACCACCCCTCCCCCACCAGGTTCGGGAAAAAACAACTTTTTCCTCGAAGGAAAGTGAAGGACATAAAAACTATTTATTCAACAAACACACAGGAAAAGGATAATAATGCTAAATAATACAATCTCTCGCTGTGGAGAAAAAACCTGGGAAAATGTTAGAGTCCTCCCTTTGGTCCTCCTCCTTCCAGGGCCCTCAGGGGAGAACAGTCCCGACGTGTGTTCTGATGTTGAAAACAATCCAGCAGAGAGAGGGGAAAATCCGAAATTCCAGGAAAAAAAACAAAGTTCAACTCTCCAGAGGGGAAAAAACCCCGAAAGCTGACTGAACAAGCAAGCAGGGCGCTTCTCCGCTCCTCTCCCGCAGCGGCAGAACGCAGAACAAAAAAAATGCAGAGAACGAGAGTGTGTTATCTCTGTCTGCGTCCTTGAGGGGTTTTTTTCTCTCTGTGCTCAAGTAATGCATTGGTTTTTTTTTGGTTTTGTCTTCTCTCTCTGCTCAGGCTCAGTTTAAAAGCATAGAAAGGCACATATACCAATTTCTGGGCACAGTGCAGCCATAGGGAACACAACATCAGTGTCACCCCAGGACACACACACGGAGAGCAGGCGCACTGCTCCCGGGTGGTCGCCCTGGGGGAGGTTTGGTGAAGGCTCCATCCTCTTCCTCGCCGTGCAGTCTCTTGCCGCCTGTTTCAGCAGTTTCTCTGCTGGTTTTAGGAGGCTCTGTCCTTCATTTCGGCAAGCTTTGTTCCCTATCTCTTGCCACGTTACTCAGCTGGCTTCCACACGGCTTACAACGGATTTTATTCCAGCCCCCGGACACTCAAGCCTGCCCAAGGACAGTGATTTTAACCCTTCCACATTTGAGTGGGTTCTTTCTGCAAAAATTGCAGTCAAGTGAGGGGGTACCATATGATCAATTTTATTTGTGCCTTACTTTCAAGCCTGGGAATATCTGACTTCAGTGAAATTAATTTTTGAATGGACCTCAAAGTTTAAATAACTCAAAGCACCTTTCTTCACAGAAAGGATATGATAGGTCTTTGGTGCAATCTGCCTTAAAAAAATGGAGGATGAACTGTAAAATACCTTTAGAAATATGCATTTGTTTGTGTGCTCCTATTCTGAATGGCCAGCTGGACAAATCCTGCTGTGGTTTGGTGTAGAAACCCAAGTCAGATTGCTTTTGTAGCTCTGAACTTGCAGAATGGTTTGGTTTTTTCTCCAGGAGCCTCGTGACAGTAAAGAAAAATGAGGTTTGTCTTTTTGATGTGGTGGGGCTCGTTCATTATTTATTTACTTTTATGTTTCTTGCCTCTTCAATCTTGCACTGTACTAATAGTGGCCACGGTATAATTTAAATAAATCCTTCACTGCAAGGTAGAAGTTATAATTTTGGCAGCCGCTTGCCCTGCCCTGTTCCTGTCATTGCTGTGCATGAGGTGCTGCTGCCAGGGCTCTCTGTTTCCCTGGTGTGGGGAACTCGATGGCACTGCTCACATGTCAGAAAGAGAGGGCTCATTCCAACCAAATGCATTGCCTGAGCTCTTCTAGTCCAAGTGCTTGAAGCTTGGTTTCTAACGCTGTTGGTTTTCTCAGCTTCTGTTAATATTTGTGATTTTATAACAAAGTGTTCTCCGATGTGATTTCGCAGGATTCTGTAACCAGCTTCCTATTTTGCTCTTGGATTTCTTCATGGAGTGTCAGAACTGAACGCAGCATTTTGGGTGGGAACTCTTCAGTCTGAGATAGGATTCTCTCGGCAGCAGCTGCTTTTCCACACCTAAGCAGAGGCAGGGAGTGAGCTCAGGAGAAGAGCTTGGGAACCTGGTTAGATGCTGTTTTCCTCCAGGTAGCGACGCTGAATAATGTAAAATTGAAGATGTACAAAGTACACAAGTAGCCAGCAAGGAAGGGTATGGAATTGTCACAGTGACACTTAAACGCAGTTTATTTCTTTCCTCCAAAGAAGTTAAGGAATATTGCAGTTGCTGTTCTTAGGAGGAGTGGAATGTCTGTGTTCACCAGGCTGGAGCAGCTTTGTTCTGGAGTGAAAGCTGGGTGCTGGATGCTGAAGTAGTTTCATAGAAACACAGAACACTCTGAGCTGGAAAGGACCCATCAGGATCATTGAGTCCAACTCCTGGCCCTGCACAGAACACCACAACAACCCCACCATGGGCCTGAGAGCATTGTCCAAATGCTTCTTGTCCCAAGACAGGCTTGGGTCTGTGACCACTTCCCTGGGGAGCCTGTTCCAGTGCTCAGCTACCCTCTAGGTGAAAAACCTTTTCCTGATATCCAACCCAACCCCCCTCTGACTCAGCTCCAGCCGTTTCCTCGAGTCCTGTCCCCGGTCATGCGAGTGACAGATTGGTACTGGCCCCTGCACTGCCCCTCGGGAAGATGTTGACGACCTCAGTCTCCTCTTCTCCAGCTGGACAAACCAACTGCCCTCAGCCATTCTTCACAGAGCCCCTCCAGACCCTGCCCCATCCTCGTGACCTCCTTTGGGCACTCTGCCGTGGCTTCATGTTGTTTTTACGTTGTGGTGCCACCCAAGGTGAGGCCGCCCCAGTGCAGAGCAGAGCGGGACAATCCCCTGCCGGGCCCAGCTCACCATGCTGGGCCTGATGCCCCCAGCACACGGGTGTTCAACTTGCCACTGCCCAGGACCCGCCAGGTCCCTCCCTGCAGCTGCTCTCCAGCCTCTCCTTCCCCAGTCCGTACACAAAGCCGGGGTGCCCCATCCCAGGGCCAGAATCTGACACTTCCCCTTGTTAAACCCCGCGCAGTTGGTGACTGCCCACCTCTGTTTACCAGCGAGGTCTCTCTGTAGAGCCTCTCTGCCCTTAAGGCCGTCGACAGCTCCTCCCTGTTCAGTGTCATCAGCAAATTTACTCAGTATTCCTTCAAGTCCTGCGTTCAGGCCATTAACAGAGGTTGAAGAGCACAGGACCAGCAGCAGAGCCCTGCAGAACCCACCAGTGACCACTGCCAGCCTGGTGTCACCCCAGTGGCTCTCACCCTTCGTGCCTGACCCACGAGGCACTTGCTCACCCACCACACAATGTGTTTATCCAGCTGGGGGCTGGACATGTTCTCCAGAAACATTCTGGGACATGCAGCATCCAAAGCTTTGCTGAAATCCAGAAAGCTTCCATCCACTGGCTTCCACCCTGTCCTAGAAGGAAATCAGATTTCACGAGCAGGACTTTCCCCTCATGAAGCCGTGCTGGCTCTGACTGACACCGTTATTGGGGGTTGTACAGCCCTTACACAGCCC
Source organism: Corvus brachyrhynchos (assembly GCF_000691975.1). Classification (NCBI taxonomy): domain Eukaryota; kingdom Metazoa; phylum Chordata; class Aves; order Passeriformes; family Corvidae; genus Corvus; species Corvus brachyrhynchos. Next base: position 11,824 of record NW_008237437.1, on the reverse strand, counting down.
TTACACACCCTTTACACACCCCTTACACGCGCCATTACACACCCCTCCTCCAGGTGTTTTTCAATACTTCCCAGAATAAACTTTCCCCTGATTTTATCGCGTATTGAAGTCAGACTGACAGGCCTGTAGTGTCTGGCGTCCTCCTTCTTGCCCTTCTTGGAAATCAGGACAACATTTGCCAGCTTCCAGTCAGCTGGGACCCCTCAAATCACAGATCTGAACTCTGTGTTTGCTCTAATTTCTCCAGGGGAAGCAGCCTGCTCACACCTGCATGTTTGAGCTTCTATTCTCCTCAGGCAAACCCACTTTGAGGGCAGTAATGGTTAAAAGAATAATTAAAAATACATCCTGATTACAGGCGCTACCTTTAAGTCAACACAGCACCGGATATTTCCCAAATATTTTGGGGCAGAGCCTGAGGTCAGTGGCTGCACTAAGCAGCCTCTTGTTTCACTTGGATGGGGCTTGGAGTGAGCTGGGCTGGCGGAAGGTGCTGCCCGTGGCAGAGGGTGGGACAGGATGGTTTGGGAGGCCCTTTCCAACCCAAAGCATTCGGAGATTCCGCGATTCCAGGCTCTCCGTGGCTATGGCAGTGCAGGGGAATTCTGTGAGGACTGCAGAGGCTGGGCTGCTGCCTGAAGGGGCGGTCCCAGGCAGGGAGCAGGGCTCTCTGCTGCTCTGCCTAAGCACAGGTACTGATGTTTGTTCAGCAGCGTTTCACACACACCGAAGGGTTTGCAGCGATGACCAGGCTGAGCTGTAACCTTGGAATTAAACAAAACCATTGAGGATGAAACAATGTCCTCATTTTTAAGGTGGGACTCACAGGGCACAAGTGAACTGCCATGAAAGTCAGGTTTGGAAAAAAAGTCTTAATCGTGTGAGTTTGCAGTGGTTTGCAGAAAGGAAACTGTAGAAGCCTTGCTTAAATGAGGGCTCTTCTGTGGCATGGTTTGAAGCCCTCTGCTTTTCCTTTGAAGGAAACGTCTTTGTGGGCACGGTAAGTGATACATTTAATGAAATTACTTAATTGCGTATAATTAGCAATAAATCTTTGCATGGCAATTGATTGCATTTCCTTTGGATAATTCAGAAAGTCAGTAGATGTCAGTTTGTTGCTACTCCCCACCCAATTCCCCTCTCATGCATTGGCCCATCCACGTCAGATGAGGTTCTGCAGGGATCAGAGTTCCCTGGGGCCAGCCACGCTCCTTCCACGCTCATTTCACTTTACAGCGCGTGGTGCAGCTCCTGTCCACACACCGAGACGTTTCTAACACCAGAGCCAGCTTGTCAGGGCTCCTTAACCCGTCTGTATTCAGTACAAAACCCCAACCTCAGGTGAAGTTGAGGAATGTGTCATTCCAGAAGGTATTGTCTTAAGAGGAAATGCTGTAATTTTTGTTCTTTGCAAAGCAAAGACAAGAAGCCCATCATATTGTGCTGTTTAAATTAAATTGTCTGATTACATTGCATGGATTTTGGTGGCTGGGAAATGGTTTACTGACATTTTGTGAGCATTTTCTTTATTGTGCATTTCAGATCTCTGTTTGAGGAGCTATCTCACGTGTTTTCCTGCAGAAAGCTCCTGTGTGGATTCTCCACGAGCAGCTGCTTCCTGAAGGGCTTCTCCCTCTGCTCTGGTGTGGGTGGTCCTCGGGCTGGGTAAGTGCTGCTGGAGGATCCCAGCCCGATCCGTTCAGGGTCAGGTTCCCAGGACATCACCGGCTCCTTCCCAGGGCTGGGGCGCTGAGTGGTCTCTCCCTGGGGGTCCCTTGAGGGCAGCTTCCAGAGGGGGAAGCGGGAGAACGCGAGGGAACGGGCTCGGTGAGGCTGATCCCGCACCCTCCGGAGCAGTTCCCGTGCCCCTGCTGATCCCAGCACAGGCGCTCGCTGCCGAGTGAGCACAAGAAGCAAAACACTCAGCCCATGTAAAAGTTTTCAATGACGATATCACTGATAGCACTGTCACCAAAAATAAAACAAATAAAACTCCTCCGCAGCGATGCAGCACTAAGAAGCAGGCATTCTTTGTTTGGCTGGATGGATGGGGCAGAACTCCACCAGGCACACGCACTGCTGACAGAAAATGCTCTTGTTTATACACTCGATTTTACATACGCGCTCCTCGGTTTTCCTGGAATAAACATATATTGCTTTTTCTCCTTTTGCTTTACATCTCGAGTTCTTTTCACTCAGAGTTTGAACTGAGACGCAGGAGATCAAGGATTCTTGTTCGGACTTAGTTGTTTATTATGTCTTATCAGTGACACAGCTGCTCAGAGTGTGCCTCTTTGTTGGAAGGGTGGGAAACGGCCGCCAGTTTTAATTTGCCAAGCTTTTTAAAGTCTAAACTAACCAGTTATGAGGTATGTTTTTACTTCTTTTGACTGCGCCCTGTTCATCTTGGTTGGCGTTGTGTCCACAGGAACGGTGTTTGCTGGGCTGGTGCAGGGCTTGCTTTTCTCTGGCAGTTTCCAGGTATCATCTGTGGCCTTTGGCTTCTTCACGCCAGTCTTTTGATCCTTACCCTCTGCATCAGAATGGGAGAAGTCGCCGTTCTGTTTCTTTGGCTGCTGTTCTGCGTGCTCCAGCTGCACCTGCCAGCTGGTCAGGTCCTCTGCTTCCCTTAGGGAGGGTTTTGGGTCGAGTGCAGTGTGTTTCTGAGGATCACTGCCTCTCAGCACTGAAAGGCTGAAACTCTCAGTACCCAGGGTTCCAACAAACACATCTGGTAATCGTTTCCCCGGGATCATTAACGTACTTTCTCTTCCCTTTATGCATGCGTGCCTCTGTCCTGGGGGTCTCTCTGGTGGTCCCTGGTGGTTGGACACACCAAAGTCACACCTGACTGCCTTATGAACTGCTGAAAGTTGGCACAACAACTGGTTCCTTTCCAGCTCTTCCTACAGAATAAGCATCCTGCGGTTCTGTAGGCTAATGGGTTTTAAAAATAAGCATTGCATTAACCCACCAGGCACCAGTGATTCTTCATCTGGCAGCCACACAGTGACCTCCTGAGTGTGACTGGGATCACCAGGGTGAACTCCAGGGGTTCTGATAAGAGCTTTCTTCTCAGCCTGAACTTGCTGCTGCTCCGACCCCAGAATGACACCGGCAGCGATGTTTAACGGAGCAGGAGGTGCTGCTTAGGGGAGGCTGAGCATCGCCTTGTCCCTGGCACAAATCCTGGGCGTTGAAACTTGAACCTTGCAGCAGGTGCTGGGACTCTGCTCTCTATGACAGGGTGGGCTGCTATGGAAAAAGAGATTTTGTTGAGTATCCCGGGACAACACAGGCCCGTGGCGAGTGGCCGAGGCTGTGGCCACCATGACCCAGCTCAGCACTGGGCTGGGCAGAATGGGAGCCTGGCTGAGCTGAGGTCACCTGCCATGAGCACAGGTGCTCTGGGTGCTGTCCTGAAGCGTGGAGAGCTGCTGACAACAGTGAGGGAATCGCTGGGGACACGTCTGGGAGCTTGTGTTGAGCCTCCCCCGCAGGGATCACCTGTGCTCTGCAGGCAGGGGGTTTGCTCCTCACTGAGGGCTCTATGGAGGCACGGGAAAGAGCTGTCCATCTGAGTCCTAAAGTGTTAAACACCCATCAGGCAGCCGAGCTGTCCATCTGAGTCCTAAAGTGTTAAACACCCATCAGGCTGCCGCTCCTGCTCCTGAGGAAATGTGGCTCCTCAGGGATCTCAGGCTGCAGTCCCAGGGCTGCTCTTGGGACAGTGTAAGTCACCACTTGAGTACCTCTTGCACAGCCTTGGCTGGGCACTTTGTCCCTTCCTTGGGCCATTTCTGGGGATTTAGGGGACTCTGCTGACCTGCTTCAGGGCTAAACCAGCTGAAAGTTAAAGCTGGGAACTTGCTGTTAGTTTTGAGCCCCATGAACTGGACTGCAGGCACCTCAGTACATCAGGGAGGGACTGGCAGTGCTGAATTAGAGCAGCCTGAACTGTGCTGGGAGCGGGGCTGCAGGCAGAGAGCAGGAGCTGGTCTGGTGTTAGCGGAGCGGGGTGACCGCTGAGGAGATGACGCTTTCTACATCCTCAGATGTCTAAAAGAGCGTCTAAACATCCAGATACCAACTGCTTTTTAGACAAAGTACGGAACACACAGGCTGGAAATACCAGCTGTCTCCAGCACTCCCGAACCTTCGCCACGTTGAAATTTCTCATTTAAAGCTGCAGCCGTTGAAAACAGAAAGATTTTCTGACAGTGAGTGATACTGGATGGTGTAGGAGACTGGGGAAGTGATTACACGGGTCAAAACGACCGAAGGGCGTGCCCGGGGGAGGCAGGGCCAGCTCTGCGAAGGTGGGAGGGTCACTGCTCCACAGCCGCCCGCTGGAGCCTCTGCTCCAGCCCCAAAGTGGCTGCGCAGCTTCTGGCACAGACTCAGAAGTCCTCCCTGTGGGGAGGGACCCGAGCAGGTAAAAGGTGGCTTCTTTTTCCTATTCGAAAGAAGTGGAGTTAATTTGTGGAGTTAACTTGTGGCACACCTGGACGCAGGGGTGGGAGAAAGGCGGGTTATTGATAGCCGTGGGAATGACTCATTCCCTGGAGAAATCTTTCCTGGAAACAGAGGAGAACGAGGGAAAACCCAGCCAATAACCACTGGTCAAGAAAATTCGGGGAGGGGCCAGGTGGCGTTTGAACTTGGGGGGATCCCACAGGGTTGGGGGGTCTTGGTGTCCCCTGACCTCCCACCGCCACCTGAGCGGTCTGAGAGTCTGGGGGGGGCGTTGTCCCCCACATTTTTTCCATAAACAAGACTTTTCAAGGCTGCAGGTGTTTGGTTGTTTACATTCCCTGCTACCTCTTCTGTGAGAGAGAAAAGTCTCTCACGGGCTTAGAAAATAGCAAGAAAATCCTTGCTAGCAGCATTTTTGTATCTACAATCTTAGAGGGTCAAATAAAAGTCTTGAGGGTGGTCCACCGACTTTAGACCAGCCTTCTCTTTCCCCAGAAGGTTGTTGGTCTCCCCCGCCGAGCCCCTGATAGAACTCGGAGGTTTCTTTGGGGCTGTGGCTGCTCAAATGCAACTTAAATCCAGGAAGTACTGGAGACGCTCTCGGGGACGGTCCGAGGCCATCCACGTTGGGCGCCATTTCGTACCATCCCTGCCCGGCTCCGCGGGTCCCGGTGCCCCCCGGCGCACGGGCGAGCTCAGCGTTCCCGTCGGTAGCCAAGAGGCGAGAAGGGCGTTTTGAGAAGGGAGCGTTTATTGCTGCTGCGCTGCCGGAGGGCGCGGAGGCGAACGCGGACACGGTCCCGAAACTCTCCCAGTTTTATCCAGGGAAAAGGCAGGAGCAGGGAACGGGGATGTCATGGTTCAGCATAGTTTGGTTTTTAGTAAAGAAGGCTCCGTCAGCCACGGGAGTGACTCTCTTGCAAAGAGGTGCTTACAGCTTCCTCTGTGACCCGACAGAACAAATCAGCTGGCTAGGTTGAATATTGGCAACTTTTTAAGCCACTTAAGAAGCTTGACACGCCTCTGGGATCCACATTTAAGAACGAACAGAGCCCAGGAGAGCTCTCTTGTCTTCCGGCTTTTGCACAGGTAACGGGGGGGCCCTGCAGGTGGCCCAGCGGGGCCAGGGCGATTTTTTCCCCCACCCCCTCAGTGCAGGCCAGCCCCCGCAGCCCTGCTCCGTGCAGGCAGTGCAGCCCAGTTTCCCCCCCACCCTCCAGTGCAGCCGAATATTCATCTGAGGCTGCCCTGCCTGGCAAAGATCATGTCACCAACAGCGATGAGCAAATTCCAGCTGTGGGGCTGGGCGAGATGAACCCTTTTTTAGTGCTGCAGGGACCCGGCCCTGGCCCTGTGCCCGGGGGGGTCCTGGGGGTGCCCCTCCCCCCCTCCCCTGCCTGGATATTTTTGTATTTTCATGGAAAATGATTTTAACATAAAATAGAGAAATCGGGAGCGGCTGCGGCTGGTGGGGGGGGGTGTGCAGACCCTTTACCACCCC